>NW_026652286.1:55311627-55612795 GCF_009828535.3 Hylobates moloch | reverse complement strand
GCAGATGACATGATTGTATATCTAGAAAACCCCATTGTCTCAGCCCAAAATCTCCTTAAGCTGATAAGCAACTTCAGCAAAGTCTCAGGATACAAAATCAATGTACAAAAATCACAAGCATTCTTATACACCAATAACAGACAAACAGAGAGCCAAATCAGGAGTGAACTCCCATTCACAATTGCTTCAAAGAGAATAAAATACCTAGGAATCCAACTTACAAGGGACGTGAAGGACCTCTTCAAGGAGAACTACAAACCACTGCTCAATGAAATAAAGAGGATATAAACAAATGGAAGAACATTCCATGCTCATGGATTGGAAGAATCAATATCGTGAAAATGGCCATACTGCCCAAGGTAATTTATAGATTCAATGCCATCCCCATCAAGCTACCAATGACTTTCTTCACAGAATTGGAAAAAAACTACTTTAAAGTTCATATGGAACCAAAAAAGAGCCCGCATTGCCAGGTCAATCCTAAACCAAAAGAACAAAGCTGGAGGCATCATGCTACCTGACTTCAAACTATACTACAAGGCTACAGTAACCAAAACAGCATGGTACTGGTACCAAAACAGAGATATAGATCAATGGAACAGAACAGAGCCCTCAGAAATAATGCCATGTATCTATAACTATCTGATCTTTGACAAACCTGACAAAAACAAGAAATGGGGAAAGGATTCCCTACTTAATAAATGGTGCTGGGAAAACTGGCTAGCCATATGTAGAAAGCTGAAACTGGATCCCTTCCTTACACCTTGTACAAAAATTAATTCAAGATGGATTAAAGACTTAAATGTTAGACCTAAAACCATAAAAACCCTAGAAGAAAACCTAGGCATTACCATTCAGGACATAGGCATGGGCAAGGACTTCATGTCTAAAACACCAAAAGCAATGGCAACAAAAGCCAAAATTGACAAATGGGATCTAATTAAACTAAAGAGCTTCTGCACAGCAAAAGAAACTACCATCAGAGTGAACAGGCAACCTTCAAAATGGGAGAAAATTTTTGCAACCTACTCATCTGACAAAGGGCAAATATCCAGAATCTATGATGAACTCAAACAAATTTACAAGAAAAAATAAACAACCCCATCAATATGTGGGCGAAGGACATGAATAGACACTTCTCAAAAGAAGACATTTATGCATGCAAAAATGCTCATCATCGCTGGCCATCAGAAATGCAAATCAAAACCACAATGAGATACCATCTCACACCAGTTAGAATGGCCATCATTAAAAAGTCAGGAAAAAACAGGTACTGGAGAGGATGTGGAGAAATAGGAACACTTTTACACTGTTGGTAGGACTGTAAACTAGTTCAGCCATTGTGGAAGTCAGTGTGGGGATTCCTCAGGGATCTAGAACTAGAAGTACCATTTGACCCAGCCATCCCATTACTGGGTATATACCCAAAGGACTATAAATCATGCTGCTATAAAGACACATGTACACGTATATTTATTGCGGCACTGTTCACAATAGCAAAGACTTGTAACCAACCCAAATGTCCAACAACGATAGACTAGATTAAGAAAATGTGGCACATATACACCATGGAATACTATGCAGCCATAAAAAAGGATGAGTTCATGTCCTTTGTAGGGACATGGATGAAACTGGAAATCATCATTTTCAGTAAACTATCGCAAGGTCAAAAACCAAACACCGCATGTTCTCACTCACAGGTGGGAATTGAACAATGAGAACACATGGACAGAGGAAGGGGAACATCACACTCTGGGGCCTGTTGTGGGGTGGTGGGAGTGGGGAGGGACAGCATTAGGAGATACACCTAATGCTAAATGATGAGTTAATGGGTGCAGCACACCAACATGGCACATGGATACATATGTAACAAACCTGCACGTTGTGCACAGGTACCCTAAACTTAAAGTACAATAATATATATATATATATATATATATGTGTATATATATATATACACACATATATATATATATTTAGAGGTAAATATATACAACATTTACCTTATTTAAGTAATTTATATTATTATATATTATATATATTTACCTTAGTAATATATATAACAGGAAAACAGGACCTGTATTCCACTGGGGGTTCAGGAAAGCCTCTTCCCACTTTGTCTACCTCATTAGTAACTGTTAACCTGTCAAGGCTCAGCCCAAGCATCATCTCCTACCATTTTCTGATAGCCTCACTCCCTCCAGAGTGGACCTGAGTATGCCCTCTTTATACCTCCTCTCTACTTAGTCTCAACTTCTGCCATACTCCCTTAGCTTTTGAAGTCACTTATCTGTGTGCATGACACCTCTCCTACTGAACTGTCAGTTTCACAAGGGTGAAAACAGGGGCCAGCTCTTCTCTTTTTTTTAGAGACAGGGTCTTTCTCTGTCACTCAGGCTGGAGTGCAGTGGTACAATCGTGGCTCATAGCAGTCTTGACCTCCTGGGTTCAAGCAATCCTACCACCTCAGCATCCCCTGTAACTAGGACTGCAGACATGCACTACCATGCCCAGCTAATTTTTTTTTAATTTTTTTGTGGAGATAAGGTCTTGCAATGTTGCCCAGGCAGGTCTCCAACTCCTGGCCCCAAGTGATCCTTCAGCCTCAGCTTCCCAAAGTGCTGGGATTATATGTATGAGCCACCATGCCTGGTCTTGCTCATCTCTGAATTCTCAAAGTCTAGCACAGTGTCTGGCTTACAGTATATATGCAATAAATGTTTATTCATTAATTCATTTGTTCACCAAATATGTGATCAAACAAGATGCAGAGATGTGTTCCTACTATATACTAATCATGGTGCTATGCACTGGGAACATGACGGTAAAAAAAAATGACATGGTACAAGAGATAAGGAGATTGAAAGAACAAATGAAAAATAAAAATGATAGAATAAAAATTTCTCATATCCATCATCAAGAGTCTCAGAGAAGAGAGAGGATGTTTGTATGGTGGAAGAAACAGTCAAATAAGAGAACAAAGAAAATTGGCTACATACATTCACAAAATTCATGCTTTGATACACCCCTCTCCTCCAAACACATAGCAATGACAGATAAAAGAAAAGGCTGGGCACAGTAGCTCACACCTGTAATCCCAACACTTCGGGAGGCGAACACAGGAAGACAGCTGGAGGCTGGCAGTTCGAGATCAGCCTGGGCAATGTAATGACATCTCCTCTCTACCAAAAAAAAAAGCCAGATGTAATGGCATGCACCTGTAGTCTTAGCTACTTGGGAGACTGAGACAGGAGGATCCCTTGAGCCCAGGAGTTCGAGGTTGCAGTAAGCCATGATCACACCACTGCACGCCAGCCTGGGCAACAGAATGTAAATAAATATTATTTATTTATTAAAAATTTATTTTTAATAAATAAATAGGAGGGAGGACATAGACCAGTCCTAATCCAAGAACTGAACCACTAGTGACTAGATCTGTGGTATTCCACATATCACTATGGAATAGGAGAATCAAGATTCCATCACAAAGCCTTATTCTATACTGGCATTTCCAGGATGCCAATTGGAAGAAATTGCAAAATTACTGGACAAGGAAGTCAAATTAAGCACAGAAGGGGATAAAGAGGCAAACAACAACAAAAAACAAAGCAAAACACCCTCATTTAAAGAAAACTAGCCTGTAAATCAAAATAACAAACCTACTGACAAAACAGCAAACAAAATCAGGAATGGAAACACAAATTCCAGATAAATTTTTTTAAAGATTAAATTTTACAGAAACTTAAATATATTTAAAATGCTCAAAGAAACTAATAAAATAACTTTCATTTATTAAAAAAGAAAACAAAACGATATTATAACAGACTAAAGATGGCTATGAAAAAGAATTAGAAATCTTGTAGAAAAATATATACATATACACATATTTTGTAAAACTTAAACACTGTAGATACATTAAAATGATTAAAATAGAAATCAATTCTACTTTGATTAAAGACCTAAATATATCTTTTTACATATATAGTTAAATGTACTTAATATATAAATTTATATCTATTCTCATGTCTATAAATATATACTGTATTGTTATATATACACATATGTATATATATTCTCCTATGTAGAATATACTATAGAATACATAGGAGAATATTTTCATGAACTCAGAGCAGGGAAGGATTTCTTCATCAAGACACTCATATACAAAAAGAAACACTGATAAATTCAACAACATAACATTTTTAAATTATTATCTCTAAAAGGTACTATTAAAATAAAACAAACCATTAAGATAAGCCACAGTCCAGGTGCAGCAGCTCACACCTGTAATCTCAGCACTTTGGGAGGCCGAGGCCAGTGGATTGCTTGAGGTCAGGAGTTTGAGACCAGCCTGGCCAATATGGTGAAACCCTATCTCTACTAGCCAGGTGTGGTGGTATGTGCCTGTAACCCCAGCTACTTAGGAGGTGAGGCAGGAGAATTGCTTGAACCCAGGAGGTAGAGGTTGCACCTCTGTACTCCAGCCTGAGCAACACAGCCAGACTCCATCTCAAAAAAGAAAAAAAAAAAAAAAAGAGAAGCCACAGACTTGGAGAGGATGATTTGTCTTGTCATACCACTTTAGCACATATGGGGTGTTTTCAGCTTGGGACACAAACACACATTTGGATCAATATGAAAAGCCCTTTATTATTATCCTCTTCCATAATATCCATAAACAGTATCTGCATGTATCCAGGAATTATATAAATATTTAAAATTCTGTAACTTGCTTTTCTCATTTTTTAAATTTCTATCAGTTATTTTTAACTGCTATAATCTGTTGTATGACACATATATCATAGTTTTCCTTTTTTATCAATTCTTCTGTTGACAGGCACTTAAATTTCCATAAACATTTTACTACTACACTTGATGTGTAAGTTCTAGTGTTCTATACTACTGTAGGATGACCACAGTTGACAATAATATATAGTTTCAAATAGCTCGAAGGAGGATACTCAGCATTCCCAACACAAAGAAATAATACATGTTTGAGATGGTGGATATGCTAATTACCCTGATCTGATCACAATACATGTATCGAAACATCACTGTGTACCCCATGGATATGCACAATTATTATTTGTCAACTAAAAATAAATAAAACAACAAATAAATAAGATAGTATGATAGCTCTGTTTAGAGGTGTGTTTCAGAGTATATTTTTAGCTGGGAATGGTGGCTGACACTTGTAATCCCAGCATTTTGGCAGGCTGAGGTGGGCAGATCTCTTGAATCCAGGAGTTTGCAACCAGCCTGGGCAACATGGCAAAACCCCATCTCTACAAAAATACAAAAATATAGCAGGGCGTGGTGGCACACACCAGTAGTACCAGCTAGTCAGGAGGCTGAGGTGGGAGAATCGCTTGAACCCAGGAGGTCGAGGCTGCAGTGAGCTATAATTGTGCCACTGCACTTCAGCCTGGGCAACAGAGAGAGACCCTGTCTCAAAAACAAAACAAAACAAAACAAACAATCAAAAAACAAAGTATAGTTTTATACTTTTTTATTTCCAATTTAATTATACTGAGATTAGAGAAATGGTAATAGGCTATTGACTCTAAAATTTGATGAAGCTTTCTTTGCTCCTCTTACATGGTCAATTTTTTAAATGGTCCATGGGTATTTGATTAAAATGCGTATTTTTTATTTGTTGGGTACAAAACTTTCTCTCTACCCATTAGGTCAGAGGGTCAGAAAATTATGGCCTTGGGGCCAAAACCAGCCTGCAGCCTGCTTTTGTAAAGTTTTATTTGAATACAGCCTCATCCATTCATTTGCATGTTGCCTGTGGCTGCTTTTGTGCTACAATGGCAGAGTTGAGTGCTTGTGACAGAGACTATACGTAGCCCGCTAATCCTAAAATATTTACTATCTGGCCCTTTCCAGAAAAAAATTTGTCATCCTGTATTAGATAAAGCTTTAAGCTGTGTGATTCAAAATTTCAGCTTTTACTAATTTTAATCTGTTTTTCCATTAGTTCCTGATATTGGTATGATAAAAATCTCCTACTATAAATGTGGATTTCTCCACTTTTTGTAATTCTGACTAATTTTTGGTTCATGTTTTGGCCCAAGGAAGGCCCTGGATGTCCAAGACCTTCACTCTCTGCACTTTGCTGCCCTCCAGCCACTTCTTCCATTTGGAATTTTTAAAGACATCAGCCAGGTCTCAGTCCTGGTGGCCTCATTCTCTGGGAGACAAATATCAAGTCTTCAGAGTGTTTTTCTTTGATTTGATTTGAGGAAGGTATTCAGGAAATGATAGCTGTCAAGGAAAGACAAAATATTTCCATGTCCTGACAGCAAATGCCGATTTCACTCTGTAAGCCCAGCCTCTGGCCCCAATCACCCTTCTTTTAAAAACGTCTAGCAGTGTCTGCAGGAAGCATGATTGTGGGGAGAGGCCCACAGCCAGGAAATTTCAGCAGTGTGTTCCACATGGTATGGAGCATGCACATTCAGAAGGTGATTGGCAGGACTTATTGGAAGGAAGATAATTTGCCAACCATTCTAGTGACTGCTTAACTTTCTACAGTTGCCAGAGATAAGTCAGGAATTAGGAGATGTGGCAAGTTCCACCACAGATGTTGTTGCATTGCTGAGGTCTTCAGCAGTGCCCAGATAACAGGGTGCATGATGTGACACCTTGTCCAGTACTGCTTATAAAAGTACAGATTTGACTCTGAAAGGAGTAGGTTATTGAATTTTATTTCAAATCAGGTAAACAAATAAATATAGTCAAAACACTATGTACCAAGCAGTGAGCAAATCTCTTACCTATTTTATCTAGTTTAAACCTCATGAAAGTTCTCATTGCCAAATGAGTAAACTAAGGTCACAGAGCTGGTAACTGTGTGCCATAATAAGAACAAGTTTCATCAGGCTCTGGGGCCTATTTTCTCTTCCTTCAGAAGAAAGAGAACACTCGCACTTGGAATGAGGATCACACCAGTACACATGGGTCCATAATGCAAAGCTGGGTGGGGCAAGTGCCTCAGGAATGTGCAAGTGATTATGCTGGTGCGAAGACTGGGAGGAAAAGAGTCAACACTTACTGCACACTTACTTAGTATCAGGTCCTTTGACTGTGTTATACAATTCATCCTTAAGAAAACCCTCTAGGGGAAGCATCAGTGTTTGACTCTACAGATAAGGAAACTGAGCCACATAACTTGGGCAGATCACAGAGCTATTATGGGTTAGAACTATAATAGAATTGCATTTGAGCTCATCTTTCTCTAATTCTATTCCTTTCCATTATGCCATTTTCTGAGAGATCACATCCAGATTTAAAGAGGCAAGAGGGAACTTGAATAAACCTTTAGAGAGAATATGTTATTTAACATAATCCATGGAAACATTGGGATTTCAACTGGTGGAGGTGGAATGGGGGTCATTCCAGCCAGGGAGATCATAGGAGCAAAGGTAGAAATAATCAGGAAGTGTCCCTGGAACAGCGAGCCGCAGGGTTTGGCATGAACTTGAGGTGCAGAGAGCAGAGAGGGGGCCAAAGATGAAAGCTAGCTCTCCCTAGGGAGGGCCTGGCCAGGCAGGGTCCTGTCCATGGCAGCACAACTACAACAGGATTCTCCCACTGAGGAGAGCAGCTGTTGGGTTTGTGGGGAAGGCTCCAGACGCAACATAGCTGTGGTTAGTCAGCATAATTTGGCTTTGCCATCTGTATATCGGGAAAAGGGGAACAGGAAATCTGGAGCCATGAGTGGCTTGGAGATTTAAATAGGAAGAAACAATGCTGTCAGTATCCACAGATGATATGTGTGTCTACACAAAAAATCCCAAGAGAATCTAAAATTTGTAGAATTATAGAACTATTGTTAGCTAATAAAATGTGGTACATTATATAGCCTTAAAAATGAAGGAATATCTGACACCTGATCCAACATGGATGAACCTTGAAGACATTATGCTAAGTGAAATAAGCCAGTCACAAAAGGACAAATATTGTATCGTTCCATTTATATGAGGTATCTAAAGAAGTCAAATTCATAGAGACACAAAGTAGAATGGTGATGGTCAAGGGCTACAGGGAGAGGGAAATGGGGAGTGAGTTTTTAATGGATAGAGAGTTTCAGTTTAGGAAAATGAAAAAAAATCTGGAGATGAATAACAGTGATGGTTGTACAACAATGTGAATGTACTTAATTCCCCTGAACTGTACACTTAAAAACAGTCAAAATGGTAAGTTTTATGTTACATACACTTTATCATGATTTTAAAACAGAATTTTAAATATGTGTATAGACGAGAAACTTGGAAACACAGAAACATTTATTATGCATTGGGTTAGTAAGGCGGTGGGTAACTTTCTCCTACATATTTATTGATAGAAAGTATTTGCAAAGAATAAAAACGTTAAAGAAAAAATGGACAAATAACTTGAACATATTTTTCACAAAAAAGCATAAATAGCTAATAAGCACATGAAAAGATGCTTGGAATCATTAGCTATTAGGGAAATGAAAATCAAAATTACAATGAGATACTTCACACACGCTAGGATGGCTATAGTAATTTTTTTAATAGCAAATAACAAGTGTTAGCAAGGATGAAGAAAAATGGGGACTATTCATACACTGCTGATGGGAATATAAAATGGTACAACCACTTTGGAAAACAGTTTGGCTGTTCCTCAAAAAGTTAAACATAGCATTATCATATGACCCAGCAATTCTGTTGCTAGGTATATATTCAATAAAAATAAAAATGTATGTCTACACAAAAACTTGTACATGAATGTCCATAGCAGTATCATTCATAATAGCCAAAAGCAGAAACAGCCCAAATGTCAATCAACTGATAAATGGACAAGATATAATATATCCACATAATGGAATGTTATTCTGCCACAAAGGAATTGAAGGGAGGTGTGTGGGAACACTCTGCACTTTCTAATAAATTTTGCCATGAACCTAAAACTATTCTAAAAAATAAAGTTTATTAATTGGAAAAAAAGAGACAAGGAAAAGAAGAAATGAAGTGTAAATACTTCACTAGTTACTGCCTTAGTGAATTCTGGTTGCTCCAACAAAATACCATAGTCTAGGTGTCTTAAACAACAGACATTTATTTCCCATTGTTCTGGAGGCTAGGAATTCCAAGATCAAGGTGCCTGCCACTCAGTTCCTGGTGAGGGCTCTCTTTCTGACTTGCAGACCACCTCCTGCACGTTGTATCTTTATAGAGAGAGGAAGATCTGGTGTCCCTTTCTTTCCTTATAAGGGTGCCAATCCCATCACGGGGGCTCCACCATCATAAATTCATCAAAATCTAATCACCTCCCAAAGGTCCCACCTCCTAATACCATCACACTGAGGTTAGGATTTCAATATATGAATTTTAGGGGGACACAAACATTCAGTCCACCACAGCTACTAATAGCATACTGGAAGTAACATGCTACAACATGGATGAACTTTGAAAACATGCTAAGTGAACAAAGCCAGACACAAAAGACTAGATAGTGTATGGTTCCACTTCTGTGAAATGTCCAAAACAGGCAAATCTATGCAGACAGAAAAAGATTAGTGATTGTCAGGACTGGGGTGGAGGGAGAGATAGGGAGTAACTTCTTAATGGGTAATGGATTTCCCTGGGGTGATGAAAATACTCTTGAAATAGTGCTGATTGTTGCACAACTTTATGAGTGCATGTAATTTCACTGGATTATACACTTTAAAATGACAAATGTTATATGTATTTTACCATAGTAAAAAATACTATCATTCATTTTTAAAAGGTGGCTACTCAAGATAAACTTTTTGCAAATGTGCACAAGAGGACATACTTACAATTGCAAACTTTAGTTAGTAGGAGGACAAGAGAAACTTATGTTTCCCTTAATAGAGCAAAAGATAAACTATGATTCATTGAGACCCTGGAACACTAAGCAACAGTACATAAGTGTTCATAGTAACATTATTTATAATAGCCAAAGGTGGAAACAGCCAAAAATCCATCAACTGATGAATGGATAAGCAATGGATATCTATCCATTCCTCTTCCCCCCATTCCCTCACCAAGCCAATCCTCCTTGTCTTTCTCACCCTTGGCTCCATTCAGCACTTTGAGGGGCTTCTCACACATGAGTATGGACATCCCTACTGCGCGTCCAAGCTCTACCATTCTCTCCTCCCTGAAAACAGCCATCCCTTAGCCACTCCTCAGGCCTAGGGCAGCACACACTGATTGTGCAGTCCTCCCGAGAATGGGCCTGGGAACAGGCCTGTGCAGACCCTGAAGGCAGTAAGACAGGGAATGCAGGAGTCTGAGGTTTCTCCAACAGGATCTAGAGGGCTGTTTACCCTGTGGGGAGGGGCTTGGACATTGGAGAACTACAGTGGGGCCCTCTAAATCATGGAGCCCAGACCAGACCTTTGGGTGCTCAGATCTATGGGTGGTACTGGATTTAGATAGCCATGAATTCTATCTATGTGGGAGCTATTGCTCCCAGAATCATGCTATCTAAGCAATTATAAGACTTGGAATCTCAGCATTCAAGGCCTGTGAACATCAGTACTTAATGTACTCCCTCTGAAAGGCTGTTTTGTAGGTTGATTTCAGGGCCAAAGGAGACAAAGATGGGTTTTAGCAGCTGCTAGCTAGTGCTGTCAGTTGTGCTTCATCAATGAGCCATGAGTGGAATTCTGAAAGCTGGACTCACCTGTGACACTTGGTGGCTAAGGTAGTTTTCTTTCTGGAAGTAGCCATGTCATTTCTGCCAACACCCAGGCCACCAAATTGTCACATTCACTCATATTCCCTGGGTGAAGGTGGCTGAGGCTGACTTTGTAGGCACCACACTGTTACTCCTCAGCCCCTCAGGTTTCTGGAAGTCGTATTCTTATTTATAGAATGGCTTCCAACCTGTAGCTTCCCTTCAACAAAGAACATCCATGGCTTTGTGGATCAAAAGTAGCTGCAATTGGCCAACTTTTCTATGACTTTTCTGCTCACCCCAGGTCCTGCCAAGTTTGTAGAAAGCTTCAAATTGCCCAGTTCTTTGTTCCAGACATGTATGTTGGCACAGACATTGGTCAAGAAAGCAAAACTCAGCTTCTCTATAAGGATTGTAGGGATCTTGAAACCTTATTTATTCTATCTCTGTGGATTTCCATTATCCCAAACTCACAAAGATAGAACATCATTTTTTGACATTCTGTATTTTCAGTTTTTTAAATTTTAACTTTTAAGTTCCAGGGGTACATGTGCAGGTTTATTATATAGGTAAATTCATGGGGTTTTGCTGTACACATTATTTTGTCATCCAGGTGTTAAGCCTAGTACCCATTAGCTATTTTTCCTGATCCTTTCCCTCCTCCTACTCTTTACCCTCCAATAGGCCCCAGTGTGTGTTGCTCACCTCTGTGTCCATGTGTTCTCATCATTTAGCTCCCACTTCAGTTCTTGCACTTAACATAATAATCACTACCTCATACATTCTGCTGCATTCTACAAAGTGCTTCCACATAAATTATTCTGTGTACTTTTTTTATTTTTAATTGACACATAATTGTATATGTTGTGGGTACAATGCGATGTTTCAATACATGCATACCTTGTGAAATGATCAAATCAGCATTGTTAGCATATCCATCCTCTCAAATATTTATCATTTCTTTGTAGTGAGAACATTCAAAATCCTCTTTACTACCTATTTGAGATATACAATATCTTACCTTATTGTTGACTATAGTCACCATACTGTGCAATAAGACACTATAACTTGTTTTTCTTTTCTAAATATAACTTTGTACCCATTGACCAACCGCTCCCTATCCCACTCTCCTTCCTACTCTCCCCAGTCTCTGGTAACTGCTGTTCTATTCACTACCTATATGAGATAAACTTCTTCAGATTGTCTATAGATTTTTTTAGACAAGAAACATTCTTGTCTTGTTCTGCATCTTAGAGGAAAAGTTTTCAGCTTTTCTGTTCTGTATGATGTTAGCTATGGGTTTGTCATTACGGCCTTTATTGTGTTGAGATACAGACCTTCCATACCTAATTTATTGAGAATTTTTATCATGACAGAATGTTGCATTTTTTCAAATCCTTTTTCTGCATCTGTTGAAATAATCATATATTTTTTGTCCTGCTTTCTGTTAATGTAATGTATTACATTTACTGCTTGGCATATGTTAAATCATCCTTGCATTCCTGGTATGAATCCCACTTGATCACAGTGAATCATCTTTGAAATTGTGCTGATGAATTCTCTTTGCTAGTTTTTTGCTGAAGATTTTTGCATCCATATGCATCAGTGATATTGGCCCGTAGTTTTCTTTTTTTGTTGTGTCCTTGTCTGATTCTGGTATTGGGGTGATGCTGGCTTTATTAAATGAGTTTCAAAATATTCCTTCTTCCTCAATTTTCTGGAATAGTTTGAGAAGAAGAAGCAATCAGGTCCTGGGCTTTTCTTTGATGGGAGACTTTATTACTGATTCAATTTTCTCACTCATTATGGTCTGTTAAAATTATCTATTTTTCATGAGTCAATTTTGGTAGGTTGTGTGTGTTCAGAAATTCATCTATTTTTTTCTAGGTTATCCAATTTGTTGGAGTATAATTTTTCATGATAGTCTCTCATGATTTTTTGTATTTCTATGTTATCAGTTTTTTCTTTTTTCTTTCTTTTTTTTTTTTCAGATGGAGTTTCGCTCTTGTTGCCCAGATTGGAGTGCAATGGCGTGATCTCAGCTCACCACAACCTTTGCCTTCTGGGTTCAAGCAATTCTCCTGCCTCAGCCTCCCAAGTAGCTGGAATCACAGGTACCCACCATCATGCCTGGCTAATTTTATTTTTGCATTTTTGTAGAGATGGAGTTTCACCATGTTGGCCTGGCTGGTCTTGAACTCCTAACCTCAGGTGATCTGCCCACCTCAGCCTCCCAAAGTACTGGGATTACAGGTGTGAGCCACTGCACCCAGCCATATTGTTTCCTTTTTCATCTGATTTTGAGTCTTCTATTTTACTTAGTCTACCTAAAGGCTTGTTCACTTTCTTTATCTTTTCAAAAACCCAACTGCTCATTTTGTTGATTTTTCTATTTCTTTTAGTCTTTCATTTATTTATGCTCTGACCATTATTTCCTTCTTTTTACTAATTTTGTGTTTGGTTTGCCCTTTTTTCTTAGTTCCTTGTGGTACAATGTTATTGGTTACTTAAGATCTTTGCCAGTCTAGTGGTGATGAATTCCCTCAGCTTGTGCTTGTATGGGAAGGACTTTATTTCTCCCTCATTTCTGAAGGATCACTCTGCTGAGTATAATATTTTTGGCCAGCAGTTTTTTTTTTTTTTCTTCTTGCAGCACTTTCACTATATCATTCCATGTTCTCCCAGCTTGTACGGTTTCTGCTGAGAAATCTGCTAATAATCTTTGTTGTGCCTTTTATAATTCCAAAATCAGACATTTTGTTAATTAAATATTCTCTCTTAAAATAAAATTTAATGCTATACATTTCTGATTATTGATTTAGCTAAACTTCATGAAGTATTTTTGAGGGTGAAGGAGAGGGTGGAAGGTGTGGGGGTAATGAGGGAAACTGGGGAAGTGGGGAGTCGAGGGGCAACCAGAGGAAGATGAGGCACTAGAAGAGAGCTTGTGGGAGCCAAGGAGTGCCTCAGACATCTGGAGTCTGGCAGTAGCATGATGATGGCTGGAGGGCTAGCTTGGGCAACACCCATGAAGGGGTGTTGAATTTTGTCAAAGGCCTTTTCTGCATCTATTGAGATAATCATGTAGTTTTTGTCATTGGTTCTTTTTATGTTATGGATTACATTTATTGATTTGCATATGTTGAACCAGCCTTGCATCCCAGGGATGAAGCCGACTTGATTGTGGTAGATAAGCTTTTTGATGTGCTGCTGGATTTGGTTTGCCAGTATTTTATTGAGGATTTTCGCACTGATGTTCATCAGGGATATTGGCCTAAAATTTTCTTTTTTTGTTGTGTCTCTGCCAGGTTTTGGTATCAGGATGATACTAGCCTCATAAAATGAGTTAGGAAGGAGTCATTCTTTTTCTATTGTTTGGAATAATTTCAGAAGGAATGGTACCAGCCCCTCTTCCTACCTTTGGTAGAATTCGGCTGTGAATCTGTTTGGACCTGGGCTTTTTTTTGCTTAGTAGGCTATTAATTACTGTCTCAATTTTAGAACTTGTTATTAGTCTATTCAGGGATTCAACTTCTTCCTGGTTTAATCTTGGGAGGGTGTATGTGTCCAGGAATTTATCCATTTCTTCTAGATTTTCTAGTTTATTTGTGTAGAGATGTTTATAGTATTCTCTGATGGTAGTTTGTATTTCTGTGGGATCAGTGGTGATATCTCCTTTGTCTTTTTTTATTGTGTCTATTTGATTCTTCTCTTTTATTCTTTATTAGTCTGGCTAGCAGTCTATTTTGTTAATCTTTTCAAAAGCCAGCTCCTGGATTCACTGATTTTTTGAAGGGTTGTTCATGTCTCTATCTCCTTCAGTTCCTCTCTGACCTTAATTATTTATCTTCTGCTAGCTTTTGAATTTGTTTTCTCTTGCTTTTCTAGTTCTTTTAATTGTGATATTAGGGTGTCAATTTTAGATCTTTCCCACTTTCTCCTGTGGGCATGTAGTGCTATAAATCTCCCTCTAGACACTGCTTTAGCTGTGTCCCAGAGATTCTTTGTGTTGTATCTTTGTTCTTACTGGTTTTGTTCTCATTAGTTTCAAAGAACTTACTTATTTCTGCCTTCATTTTGTTATTTACCCAGTCTCCTTCAGGGGCAGGTTGCTCAGTTTCCCTGTAGTTGTGCGGTTTTTGAGTGAGTTTCTTAATCCTGAGTTCTACTTTGATTGCACTGTGTTCTCAGAGACTGTTATGATTTCTGTTCTTTTATATTTGCTGAGGAGTGTTTTACTTCCAATTGTGTGGTCAGTTTTAGAATAAGTGTGATGTGGTGCTGAGAAGAATGTATGTTCTGTTGATTTGGGGTGGAGAGTTCTGTAGATGTCTATTAGGTCAGCTTGGTCTAGAGCTGAGATCGATTCCTGAATATCCTTGTTAATTTTTTGTCTCGATCTGTCTAATATTGACAGTGAGGTGTTAAAGTCTCCCATTATTACTGTATGGGAGTCTAAGTCTCTTTGTAGGTCTCTAAGAACTTGCTTTATGAATCTGGGTGCTCCTGTATATTTTGTGAATATACTTTATGAATCTGTATACTTTATGAATCTGGGTGCATATATATTTAGGTTAGCTCTTCTTGTTGCATTGATCCTTTTACCATTATGTAATGTCCTTCTTTCTCTTTTTTGATCTTTGTTTAAAATCTGTTTTCTCAGAGACTAGGATTGCAACCTCTCCTTTTTTTGCTTTTCATTTGCTTGGTAAATATTCCTCCATCCCTTTATTTTGAGCCTATGTGTGTCTTTGCATGTGAGATGGGTCTCCTGGATACAGCACACCAGTGGGTCTTCACTCTTTATCCAATTTGCCAGTCTGTGTCTTTTAATTGGGGCTTTTAGCCCATTTACATTTAAGATTAACATTGTTATGTGTGAATTTGATCCTGTCATCATGATGCTAGCTGGTTATTTTGCCCATTAGTTGATGCAGTTTCTTCATAGTGTCTTTGGACTTTATATTTTGGTATATTTTTGCAGTGGCTGGTACCATTTTTTCATTTCCATATTTAGTGCTTCCTTCAGGAGCTCTTGTAAGGCAGGCCTGTTGGTGACAAAAATCCCTCAGCATTTGCTTGTCTGTAAAGGATTTTATTTCTCCTTTGTTTATGCAGCTTAGTTCGGCTGGATATGAAATTCTGGGTTGAAAATTCTTTTAAGAATGTTGAATATTGGCCCACACTCTCTTCTGGCTTGTAGGGTTTCTGCTGAGACATCCGCTGTTAGTCTGATAGCCTTTCCTTTGTGGGTAACCTGACCTTTGTCTCTGGCTGCCCTTAATATTTTTTCCTTTGTTTCAACCTTAGTGAATGTGATGATTATGTGTCTTGTGGTTGCTCTTCTTGAGGAGTATCTTAGTGGTGTTCTCTGTATTTCTTGAATTTGAATGTTGACCTGTCTTGCTAGATTGGGAAAGTTCTCCTGGATAATATCCTGAAGGGTGTTTTCTAACTTGGTTCCATTCTCCCCATCACTTTCAGGTACACCAGTCAAACGTAGGTTTGGTCTTTTCACATAGTCCCAGATTTCTTTTTTTTTTTTTTAGTAGAGACGGGGTTTCACCATGGTCTCGATCTCCTGACCTCGTGATCCGCCCGCCTCGGCCTCCCAAAGTGCTGGGATTACAAGCGTGAACCACTGCACCCGGCCTAGTCCCAGATTTCTTACAGGCTTTGTTTGTTCCTTTTCATTCTTTTTTCTCTAATCTTGTCTTCATGCTTTATTTCATTAAGTTGATCTTCAATCTCTGATATCCTTTCTTCCACTTAATCAATTTTGCTATTGATACTTGTGTATGCTTCATGAAGTTCTTATGCTGTGTTTTCAGCTCCATCAGGTCATTTATGTTCTCTAAACTGGTTATTCCAGTTAGCAGTTCCTGTAACCTTTTATCAAGGTTCTTAGCTTCCTTGCATTGGTTTAGAACATGCTCCTTTAGCTCAGAGCTGTTTGTTATTACCCACCTTCTGAAGCCTACTTCTGTCAATTTGTCAAACTTATTCTCCATCCAGTTCTGTTCCCTTGCTGGTGAGGAGTTGTGGTCCTTTGGTGGAGAAGCAGCATTCTTGGTTTTGGAATTGTCAGCATTTTTGAGCTGTTTTCTTTCCTCATCTTTGTGGATTTATCTACCTTTGATTTTTGACACTGAGTACCTTTGGATGGGGTTTTTACATGGGCCTCCTTTTTGTTGATGTTGATATTATTGTTTTCTGTTTGTTAGTTTTCCTTCTAACAGGCCCCTCTGCTGCAGGTCTGCTGGAGTTTGCTGGAGGTCCAATCCAGACTCTGTTTGCCTGGGTAACACCAGTGGAGGCTGCAGAACGGCAAAGATTGCTGCCTGCTCCTTCCTCTGGAAGCTTCATTCCAGAGGGGCACCCACCAGATGCCAGCCGGTGCTCTCCTGTATGAAGTGTCTGTTGACCCCTGCCGGGAGGTGTCTTCCAGTCAGGAAGCACGGGGGTAAAGGACCCACTTAAGGAGTCAGTCTGTCCCTTAGTAGAGCTCAAGCAATTTTCTGGGAGATCTGCTGCTCTCTTCAGAGCCAGCAGGCAGAAATGTTTAAGTCTGCTGAAGTTGTGCCCACAGCTGCCCCTTCCCCCCAGGTGCTCTGTCCCAGGGATATGGGAGTTTTATCTGTAAGCCCCTGACTGAAGCTGCTGCCTTTCTTTCAGAGATGCCCTGCCTAGAGAGGAGGAATCTAGAAAGGCAGTTTGGCTACAGTGGCTTTGCTGAGCTGTGGTGGGCTCCGCCCAGTCCAAACTTCCCAGTGGCTTTGTTTACATTGTGAGGGGAAAACTTCCTAGTCAAGCCTAAGTAATGGCGGTCTCCCCTACCCCACCCAGCTTAAGCATCCCAGGTTGGCTTCAGATTGCTGTGCTGGCAGCGAGAATTTCAAGCCAGTGGATCTTAGCTTGCTGGGCTCCATGGGGGTGGCTCCCTGGCTTCAGCCCCCTTTCCAGGGGAGTGAATAGTTCTGTCTTGCTGGGGTTCCAGGTGCCACTGGGGTAGGAAAAAAAACTCCTGCAGCTAGCTCAATGTCTGCTCAAATGGCCACCCAGTTTTGTGCTTGAAACCCAGGGCCCTGGTGATGTAGGCACCCGAGGGAATCTCCTGGTCTGCGGGTTTGCAAAAACCATGGGAAAAGCATCATATCTGAGCTGGATAGCACCATCCCTCATGGCACAGTTTCTCACGGCTTCCCATGGCTAGGGGAGAGTTCCCTGACCCCTTGCACTTCTTGGGTGAGGTGACACCCCACCCTGCTTCTTCTTGCCCTCCATGGGCTGCACCCACTGTCTAACCAGTCCCAAAGAGATGAACAGAGTACCTCAGTTGGAAATGCAGACACCTGCCTTCTGTGTTGGTCTTGCTGGGAGCTGCAGACTGGAGCTGTTTTTATTCAGCCATCTTGCCCAGCACCAACTCTAGGCACTATCATTATATATACTTGTATAGAGGCAGTGCAGAGGGACAAACGACTTGGCCAAGTGTACACTGGTAAATGGCAGAACCAGGGTTCAAACCCAGGCTGCCTGTTTCAGAGTCCAGGCACTTAGCCCCTGTATCACAGGCAGCAAGCAGCTTTTGAGCACCTATCATATGCCAAATTCCCTGCTAGTACTTTCCTCTTAATTTCATTTAATCCTATATATTTTATCTCATTTAATTCTTACAACAACTCTATGAAGTAGATATAAATATATTTATTCTACCAATGAGAAAATAGAGGCTCAAATAAGTCAAATGTAAGGTAAAACAGCTGGCAGGTGGCAGAGCCAGCCAGGCCTGCCTAGATTGGTATAGAAATAACTCTCAACAATTCCTTTCTGAATGATGGAGACAGCTGAGCCCCAGGTCTTTGGATCTGCCATTCACAGTGACAACCTGTGCACTATTTGTCATTTTAGGAACTGTGAAATGTGAGACACAGCCTCCACATGTTGCATATTCATCAGAATTTCTACAGGCTGCAGCTGAAGTGGGATTTGGGGGAAGGGAAGAGACAGTGCAAAGAATATAGCTTGCTTTAGTTTGAAATGAGTGATTTTTTTATCTTTCATCTTTTCTGCCTCCTATTTAATTGCTTTATAGAGATAAATAAAGCTGAGGAAAATTACATTTGGCAGGCTTCAATAGGGCACAGATTCATGGTTTTTTCTTCACTGCTGCCCAAGATGATGAAAACTATTTTGTTAATGATAGATTTGTTAGCTGAGATTTTCTTCTTTGAAGGTTGTGTTCTTTTTTTTTAATTATATAAGAACATCATATGCAAGTAATACCCTAGCCCTGGGCAAACAAACATACGCATAAAACATTTGTTTTCTATGCAAATGGAAAATAAACCTCTGGGCTAGCTGGGCTTATTGTCTGAAACCATTTACTTAACCTACCTAGCTCTTTGTTGTGTCATTCATAAATTGGGAAATACGAAATCCAGCCAAAAGTAACATGGTTGCTGGAAAGATCCAGTAAGATAATAAGATAATAATACTTCCTTGAATTTATTTAGGCTATTGAATTTCAGATTCATCTTTTAAGTTCTCTATCTGTCTCTGGGAATTAGACAACTCTATCCCTATTTCACACAAAAAGGAACAATCTTTGAGATGTTAGGTGGCTGGGTTATTGTCACCCAGCTAGCACATGGCAGCATCAGGACACCAAGTAACTCCCAGCCCAGGGACAAAGGGTTGTTACAATTACTGCAGAATAATTCTACATACAGAATAAGTCACATGACTTATCTTTTCCCTTAACTGGTTTTCCTGATATACAATATAAGTTAATTGTTTTAAATTCAAACATGATGGAAATGCAAATTTAAGACAGTGTCTTTTAATCTCACCTTTTGGTTATAAACACTGATAATAGTTTGCCTTATATTATCCCAGATTTCTTCTGTAGCATCCTACCTATTAGCAATAATGTGGTAAATCACATTCTGGTAGCACATTATAGTTGCAAAGTGCTTTTTCATAAATGATCCCAAGGCACATGTTTACCATAATTTGTATTTCCTGTGATTAGAGAGATTGATGAACCTGTGCCTTTGATTCACTAAAGATCAGTCAATGAGATTTGTAACTGCCTGAGGTCATAAAAGTAAGCATTTTAACTTAATTGTCTGTTCCCATCAGACTGGGAAGTTGGCTGCCCTCAAAATCTCAACAGCTGGGATCCACAATTTTATAATAAATTAATTTGCAAAAATTTGAAAGGCTTGGATTGAACTTTACAATTGAATATTCTAAAAAGGTATGTAAGTTGGAGTCAAAGAATTATAGCACCAGCAAGGACCTCAGAAATCACCTAGTTTAGTCTATATTTTTAATTTAATAGTGAAGAAAACTGAGCTCCAAAGCTGGGAAGAGCATATTCTTGTTCCATTTGGTTGGAAAAATGTTTTCCAAGTACAAACTATGTCTTAGATTCTTGTGAGATTTTGAGTTAGACCTGTTTCCAGCCTTCAAAAAACTGACAGTTGTCCATGATTCACTGTTCAAGATTATCATAAAAGCCTAAGGTGGAATATTCTGAATATTTTCATGTGGTAAAAGAGGTTGTCTTACTCTGTTTCAGCTGGTATAACAAAAATACCATAGATCAGGTGGCCTAGAAACAACAGAAATTTATTCCTCACAGTTCTGGAGGCTGTGAAGTCCAAGATCAATGTGCTGGAGATTCAGTGTCTGGTGAGGGTTTCTTTTCTCATTCATAGATGGCCATCTTCTCACTGTAACCTCATACAGTGGAAGGAGGCAAGAGAGTTCTCTGGAGTCTCTTTATAAGGGCACTAATCTCATGCGTGAGGGCTCCATCCTTGCGACCTAATTACTTCCTAAAGGCCTCACTTCCAAATAGCCTCATACTGGGGCTTAAGTTTCAACCTGTGAATTTTGGGAAGACATAAATATTCAGTCTATACCATTAGTAAGCCCTATCTCTTTCCATAGCCTTGATGTATATACCGGAGTGAAAGAACCCATTCATAAACTGCCTTTTCTTTTTTTTATTGCTCTTTTTTTTATTATTATTATCCTTTAGGTTTTAGGGTACATGTGCACAATGTGCAGGTTTGTTACATATGTATCCATGTGCCATGTTGTTTTGCTGCACCCATTAACTCATCATTTAGCATTAGGTATATCTCCTACCCCACAACAGTTCCCGGAGTGTGATGTTCCCCTTCCTGTGTCCATGAGTTCTCATTGTTCAATTCCCACCTATGAGTGAGAACATGTGGTGTTTAGTTTTTCGTCCTTGCGATAGTTTACTGAGAATGATGTTTTCCAGTTTCATCCATGTCCCTACAAAGGACATGAACTCATCATTTTTTATGGCTGCATAGTATTCCATGGTGTATATGTGCCACATTTTCTTAATCCAGTCTATCGTTGTTGGACATTTGGGTTGGTTCCAACTCTTTGCTATTGTGAATAGTGCCGCAATAAACATACGTGTGCATGTGTCTTTATAGCAGCATGATTTATACTCCTTTGGGTATATACCCAGTAATGGGATGGCTGGGTCAAATGGTATTTCTAGTTCTAGATCCCTGAGGAATCGCCACACTGACTTCCACAATGGTTGAACTAGTTTACAGTCCCACCAACAGTGTAAAAGTGTTCCTATTTCTCCACATCCTCTCCAGCACCTGTTGTTTCCTGATTTTTTAATGATGGCCATTCTAACTGGTGTGAGATGGTATCTCACTGTGGTTTTGATTTGCATTTCTCTGATGGCCAGTGATGATGAGCATTTTTTCATGTGTTTTTTGGCTGCATAAATGTCTTCTTTTGAGAAGTGTCTGTTCATGTCCTCTGCCCACTTTTTGATGGGGTGGTTTGTTTTTTTCTTGTAAATTTGTTTGAGTTCATTGTAGATTCTGGATATTAGCCCTTTGTCAGATGAGTAGGTTGCAAAAATTTTCTCCCATTCTGTAGGTTGCCTGTTCACTCTGATGGTAGTTTCTTTTGCTGTGCAGAAGCTCTTTAGTTTGATTAGATCCCATTTGTCAATTTTGGCTTTTGTTGCCATTGCTTTTGGTGTTTTAGACATGAAGTCCTTGCCCATGCCTATGTCCTGAATGGTATTGCCTAGGTTTTCTTGTAATGGTTTTAGGTCTAACATTTAAGTCTTTAATCCATCTTGAATTAATTTTTGTATAAGGTGTAAGGAAGGAATCCAGTTTCAGCTTTCTACATATGGCTAGCCAGTTTTCCCAGCACCATTTATTAAATAGGGAATCTTTTCCCCATTTCTTGTTTTTGTCAGGTTTGTCAAAGATCAGATAGTTGTAGAAATGTGGCATCATTTCTGAGGGCTCTGTTCTGTTCCATTGATCTATGTCTCTGTTGTGGTGCCAGTACCATGCTGTTTTGGTTACTAGAAACTGCCTTTTCAATACAGCCCCTGCCACTCACAAGTCCTTTCCCTCTGGTGACCTCCCCAAATCCTTCTTTTGGACCTCATCTGTAACATTTGAATGTTCCACCTCACATTATAGTAACATCTCCCCAAGCAAAGGCTATATAATGCTGATAGTTTTATTTCTAGTGCTTAGCACGTGTATTGAATAAATGCTTGTCAGTGAATGAATCTCTGGTTTTTAAAGACAGATTGCACTTTTCTTGGCATTATACATGGCTTCCAAAATATGTATTTCTGGAGTGTTAGATCAGATAGGTGTACAGACATGAGAATATAAATTCAATATACTTTCTAAAAATATAGGCCTGCTGGCCTCCACATCACACTGTCTCTTCAAGCTCATAGCTGATATTTATGCTCTGATTTTTGGAAATGTAATTAGTGTCACCTACCAAGATCAAACCTGGCACTCTTTTTTCTTTGTGGAATGCTTATAATAAATATTTGGTTTATGGTCCATTTTGATCATTACTAAAACTGTGTAGTTTGAGTCCTATTTATGCTGTCTACATTTATGCTGCCTCATATCCAAAAACTCTTCCTATCTTTAATACCTAGTCTAGAAGCTGAAATGGTAGATTTTCCTGCTTCCAGCTCCCTGGCAGCCAGACAACAGGTATGGCCTAAGGCTGGGCTAACCAGATACCTCAGTTTGGGACTGTGTCTGAAGCAAGTGATAAAAAGAAGCAGATCTGAATTCATCCTGGGTTATAAAGACAAGGGCATCAAAGGTATGTAGTGTTTGGTGGCCACAGTGCCTGCACCAACTTGACTGGGCATAATTTGGTCATTGTTCTGGCTGTTTAGCTTTCTTTGGTTCTGCTCTATTTTCCAATCCTTATTTCTTAACTTCCCCATTAGGTCTGTCAGCTGTCCAATATTCTACTAAATTTATTTTCTGCTTAAGTTAAGCCAGACAGATTTTTCTGTTGTTTGCAACAAATAATTATGACTGACACAGTCATGAAATAATATTCATATTTGAAATCACTTGCCTTTTTATTAACTCATTTTAGAACTTTGGACCCTTTATTCTTTTTATACTTCATGACTGCCTTTAGAAGACGAAGTTTAATTCTGAAGAAAGGTGATAGGATGTCCTGAATTCCAATCTCAGCCCTGACAGTTACCAGCAGAATAACTTTTGAGGCACAATTTAACTTCTCTGAGCCATGTTCTTATCTACAAAATGAATCCAAATGTGAACTATTATGGGCTGTATTGTGTCCTCTCCAAATCAAATGTTGGAGTCCTAACCCCCAGGACCTCAGATGTGACTACATTTAGAGATTGGGGCCTTTACAGTAGTAATTAAACTAAAACAAGGTCAATAGGGTGGGCCCTACCGATATGATGGGTGTCCTGTAAGAAAATTGGGCACAAGCAGATATAGAGGGAAGTCTATGTGAAGACACAGAGAGAAAGGCAGTCATCTATAAGCCAAGGGGAAAGACACCAACCCTGCTGACACCTTGATGTCGGACTTTTAATCTCTAGAACAGTGAGACAATAAATTTCTGTTGATTAAACCACCCAATCTATGGTACCCTGTTATGGAAGCCCTAGCAAACTAATACCTGAACAGTAAAACTTATCTCAAGGGAGCTGGATGCAGTGGCTCACACATGTAATCCCAGCACTTTGGGATGCTGAGGCAGGAGGAGAGCTTGAGTCCAGGAGTTCAAAACCAGCCTGGGCAACATAGTGAGGCCCCATCGCCAAAAAAATTAATTAAAAAATATAAAAGGAGATATAGCTCATGAAATGTGTGAAGACTCCAAGAGATAATGTATGTAAAGCATTTGAGAAATAATAGGTGTTTTGAATAATGTTAGCTATCTTTCTTTTTTTTCTCCTGATTTTCCATGGTTTTTATTCTTCTTGACCCTTTCAATGTCTTCCAGTCTTAATATATTTTGTAATGGGAAGGATTTTGAGTTATGCAAATATAAGAAGTATTTTTGCTGTTAGAAATCCAGGTCTTTTCTCTAAGAAAAAGTAGAATACAATATTAAAACCTTATCTATTTAAAAACTCTGAAGAGAAAATATAAAATCCTTAAGGAACATCACCAGTATCTGGAAGGCTTTGCCTTGTTATCTCCTGTCCTAGGAATGAATGTCTATCCCATATTTCCTGTCTGTTTCTGAAAGCAGAATTTTTTTTTTCTGACATTGAATCTCACTGTAGTGAGTAACACACACTGAAAATGACAACTTAAGGTATCTCAAACCCATTGATAAGAGGGAGTTTACCTACAGTAAAATGGGTCAAAATCCTGCTTTTGAATTTTTTTTTTTTGTATCTCTGTATAATGGACTACATGTTGATTCAGAGGTGAAAATTTATATAATTAAAATAATCAGAAAAATCTAAAGGTAAAATGTTTTGAGAAGATGCTCAGGAAAATACACTGAAAATAAAGGCATTTGGTCAGAAACCAAGAATGGCTCTTTGAGTTATTTCTAGAAAAGTTATTTGTGGTGTTCAGTTATGAGATGGGCAAAAATTTTAAAGTTTGATAACACCCAGTGTTAGTGAGGATGAAGGAAAAAAAACCAACAGGTACTATCATATACTAACAATGAAACTAAATTGTTGCAATAGTTTAAAGAGAAATGTATTAATATCCATAAAAACTTCAAATGTACATACTTTAAGCCTCCGTTTCACTGTTAGAAATCTTTCTACACGCTTATTCACATATGAAAGTGACTACAACAGTACCTTTTTCTCTTAAAATTATTTTTTCTTATTTTTTGTGGAGACAGTGTCTTGCTATATTGCCCAAGCTGGTCTTGAATTCCTGGCCTCAAGCAATCCTCCTGCCTCTACCTCCTAAAGCACTGGAATTATAGGTGTGAGCCATCATGCCCAGTGTATTACTTTTAATAGTTTTTTTAAAATGGGGAAAAATGAAAAGGTGCAAAAGTAATGGATTTAATTATGGTACAATCACACAGTAGATTGCAAAATAGCCATTAAAGTAGGTACATATGGGTTGGCTGGAGAAGGTCTCCAGGGTGAATTAGGTGGAAAACAAATCAGCTTAACAATATGAATAATATATTCCCATTTGTATATGCAGAAAAGGCACATGTGTAGTATATGTCCAAGAAATTTATTTTCTGGAAATATTTATTTTATTTTTTTGAGGCAGAATCTCACTCTGTTGCTCAGGCTGCAGTGCAGTGGCATGATCTTGGCTCACTGCAACCTCTGCCTCCCTGGTTCAAGCGATTATCCTGCCTCAGCCTCTCAAATAGCTGGGATTATAGGCACATGCCACTGTGCCTGGCTAATTTTGTATTTTTAGTGGAGACAGGGTTTCTCCATATTAGTCAGGCCGATCTCGAACTCCTGACCTCAAGTGATCCGCTCACGTCGGCCTCCCAAAGTGCTAGGATTACAGGCATGAGCCACTGCACCTGGCTGCTTTTCTAGTTCTTTAAGATGCATCATTAGGTTGCTTATTTGAAGTTTTTCTTCTTTTTAAATGTAGACACTTATAGCTATAAATTTCCCTCTTAGTACTGCCAGTACTGCTTAGTACTGCTAGTATCACAAACTAGCAAACTGAATTCAACAATACATTAAAAAGTGGGATTTATCCCAGGGGTGCAAGAATGGTTTAACATATACAAATCAATCAATGTGATATATCAACAAAATGAAGGACAAATACCATATGGTAATTCCAATTGATCCTGAAAGCACATTTGATAAAATTCAACATCCCATCATAATAAAAACACTGGAAAGACTGGATTTAGAAGTAACATGCCTCAACATAATAAAAGCTGTGTATGATAGAATCACAGCTAGTACGATACTGAACAGGGAAAAATGGAAAGCCTTTCATGTAAGATCTGGAACATAACAAGGATGCCCACTGTCACCACTGTTATTCAGCATAATACTGGACATCCTAGCTAGAGCAATCAGACAAGGGAGAGAAACAAAGTGTATCCAAATTGGAAAAGAAGTCAAATTCTTCTTGTTTGCAGACAGTATGATCTTCTATTTGGAAAAACCTAAAGGCTCCATCAAAAAGCTATTAGAACTAATAAACAAATTCAGTAAAGTTGCAGGATACAAAAATCAACAAATAAAAATCAGTAGCATTTTTATATGACAGCTGCAAGCAATATGAAAAAGAAATCAA
The DNA here is from genome assembly GCF_009828535.3 of Hylobates moloch. Classification (NCBI taxonomy): domain Eukaryota; kingdom Metazoa; phylum Chordata; class Mammalia; order Primates; family Hylobatidae; genus Hylobates; species Hylobates moloch. The sequence goes on along the minus strand of NW_026652286.1, from coordinate 55,586,513 downwards.
GAAAGTAACTCTATTTGCAATAGCTACAAATAAGATACCTAGAAATTAACTTAACCAAAGAAGTGAAAGTTCTCTACAATAAAAGCTATAAAACATTCATGCAAGAAATTGAAGTGGACACAAAAAAGGAAGGATATTTATGTTCATAGGTTGGAACAATTAATATTGCTAAAATGTCCACACTACCTAAAGCAATCTACAGATTTAACGCAATTTCTATCAAAATACCAAGGACATTCTTCACAGAAATAGAAAAAAAATCCTAAAACATATACAGAACCACAAAAGACCCCAAATAGCCAAAGCTATTCAAAGCAAAAAGAACAAAACTGAAGGAATCACATTATCTGGCTTCAAGTTATGCTGCAGAGCTATAGTAACCAAAACAGCACGGTACTGGCAGAAAAACAGAAACATAGATCAGTGGAATAGAACACAGAACCCAGAAATACATCCATATATCTACAGTGAACTCATTTTCTACAAAGATTCCAAGAATATACATTGGGGAAAGGACAATCTCCTCAATAAATGATGCTCAGAAAACAAGATCTCCATATCCAGAAGAATAAAATGAGACCCCTATCTCTTGCCATATAAAAAATCAAATCAAAATGGATGACTGACTTAAATCCAAGACCTCAAACTATGAAACTACTAAAAGAAAACACTGGAGAAACTCTCTAGGACATTGGAGTGGGCAAAGACTTCTTGAGCAATACCCTGCAGACACAGGCAACCAAAGCAAAATCAACAAATGTGATCACATCAAGTTAAAAAGCTTCTGCTCAGCAAAAGAAACAGCAAAGTGAAGAGGCACCCAAATAGTGAAAAAAAAAAGATTTGCAAACTACCCATCTGACAAAGTATTAATAACAAGAATATACAAGGAGCTCAAACAACTCTATAGGAAAAACTCTAATAATCTGATTTTAAAATGGGCAAAAGATCTGAATAGATATTTCTCAAAAGAAGACATTCAAATGGCAAACAGATATATATAAAAAGGTGTTCATCACTGACCATCAGAGAAATGCAAATCAAAACCACAATGGGATATCATCTCACCCTAGTTAAAATAGATTACACCTAAAACAAGCAATAACAAATGCTGGCAAGGATATGGAGAAAAGGGAATCCTTGTAAAATGTTGGTGGGAATGACATTAGGGCAACCACCATAGAGAACAGTGTGGAGGTTCCTCAGAAAACTACAAATAGAGCTATCATATGATCTAATAATCCCACTGCTGGGTATATACCCAAAAGAAAGGAAATCAGTATGTTGAAGAGACATCTGCACTCCCATGTTTGTTGCAGCACTGTTCACAATACCTAAGATTTGGAAGCAACCTAAGTGTTCATCAACAGATAAATGGATAAAGACAATGTTGTACTTATACACAATGCAGTACTGTTCAGCCATGAAAAGAGAATGAGATCCTGTCATTTGCAACAACATGGATAGAACTGGAAGTCACTATGCTAAGTGGAATAAGCCAGGCACAGACAGCCAAACATGACATGTTCTCACTTAGTAAAAAAAAAAAAAAAAAAAAAGTAAAAAAAACTATAGTATAGACTACAGTCAAAAAAAATTTTCGTTATTCATTTTTAAATAACTAAAAGAGCATAACTGGATTGTTTGAAACACAAAGGATGTTTGAGGTGATTTGTTCCCTATTTACCTGATGTGATTATTGTGCATCGTGTGTCTGTATCGAAATATCTCACATAACCCATAAATATGTACACCTACCATGTACCCACAAAAATTAAGAAATAAAAAATAGTAGATTAAATGAATAAATAGAAAATAATGGAAGGAAAAACCCAAACTTCTACAGGCAACATAGTGAAATTCCATCTCTTAAGAAATAAAAAGAAGAATTCCAACAAATAAATGTAGAATAAATGAAGGAAATGAAAAATTATTGTTAGAACCACAGACAAGATCCACAGATAGATGCTAAGTTAGTGGATTAAAGTTTAAGGAGAAACAGGATATTTGCATAATCTCAAAGTATTTCCCCCAAATATTTATTAATTATGAAAGGAAAAATAATAACTTTACAGTGAAGAAACCTGGCAGAAAACAGCTTAACCACCTAACCATGTTTAAAAAAAAATTTTTTTTTTGTAGAAATGAGATCTTGCTATGTTGCCCAGGCTGGTCTTAATTCCTGGCCTCAAGCAATCCTCCTGCTTCAGCCTCTCAAAGCACTGGGATTACAGGCATGTGCCATGTGCCCAGCCCCACATAATCAAGTTTAACATCACCAGCAATGACATTTGAGACAAAAGCACCAATTAATATGAAACACTGAGAAGGGCACATCACTTCTGTGATGTTCTTCTCATTAATATATAATTGCAATATAATCATGAGAAAACACCAAAAAATTCCAAATGGAGGGACATTCTAAAAATAACTGACCAGGTCTCTGAAGCCACAAGGTTATGAAAGACAAGGAAAGACTGAGGCACTGTCACAGATTGGAGACTAAGGAGACATGGTGGCTAACTGTAATGTGAGTTCCTGGATGGGATCTTGGAATAGAAACAGGACATTTGTAGAAATACTGATATGATTTGAATAAAGTCTATAGTTTAATAATGGTATTGTTAACAATGTTAATTTCTTAGTTTTAATACCTGTGCCATAGATAAGATAGAACACTAAGGAAAGCTAGGGAACTCTTCATACTATTGTTGCAACTCTTCTATAAGTCTAAAATTATCTCATAATAAAAAATTCAAAAAATAATAGTTGAGTTCTGCTTCTGTCTGTAACAAAGTAGCTGGTACTAGCTAGCCCTCCAACCATAAATACCCATAAAACGGAACAAAATATATGAAGCATGTGTTTCAAACATTGGACAATTGACCATGCAAGTCTGATGTCTGAAAGAAGGAAATCTCATGAGGTGCTACCTATCATCTTCTGGGCTCTCTCCCTGGGGATAGTTTCCTGATTGTAGTTCAGTGAGTTGGAGCTGAAACAGAATGGTAGTTTTGTTGAGTTGAGTAGGTGGAGATTAGAATTTGAGGCAGTAAAAGACCTGAATTTTCTGGTGTAGGGCACTAGAGAGGAGGAAACTGAGTAGATGAGGGACTTTGGAAATCTATGTGTTAGTTCCCTCTTAGTCTTTCACCTAGACCTGTGCTGAGCCTGTGCAGAAAGAGGATAGAATGACTTAACAAAGAGTGGCTATTACAGGCTAGAGAGTGGAATAGGGATATTAGAAGTCAAGTAGTGTTGGAGGACACTGAAAATTTGTTGTAGCCAGAGTAGAGAAACCTCATTAACACTCTGAGAATATAGCTGAGACACCAGGAAGACAATTTCCTTGGAATAAGGACCATACCCTAGAGCACAGACTACTCTAGAATTGAATTAACAAAGTCTAAAATAGAGCCGTAACAAGCATGAGTCTTGATAAGAGACAGGAGCTTGGGACAAACCTTGGGCTTCTCCAGATTTACCCTAATAAAGCATAAAACTAAACCTATAAAAATTCAAGGTGATTAACCACTAATTACATTATCTTCTAGAGAAAAAAATAGCACTCCTCAGAAAGATATAGAATTCAGAATCTTGACAATGTCTAACCCACAAAGTCTTCAATACAAAAAAATTTAGATATGGAAAAAAAACCTGAAAAAAGTGACTCATAGTCAATAAAAATAAAAGCCAACAGAAGTTGAACCTCAGACAGCCCTGATGTTGGATTTAGCAGACTAAGTTTTTAAATAGCTAAATGAAAATATAATCTTAATGAATTAACAGATAAAGATTCTCACCAAATAAATGAAAACAAAAACAAAAAAAATCACACAGAAATTGTAGAATGGAAAAGTATAATAACTGAAATGAAAAATTCACAGGATGGGCTTTATGCAAATTAAATATGGTAGAAGAAAGAGTCAATGAACTTGAAGCTAGATCAACAGAAATTGTCTCAATCTGAAAAACAAAAAAATAAAAATAAAAAACAAAGAGGCTAGGTGTGGTAGCACATGCCTATAATCCCAGTGTTTTGAGAGACTGAGATGGGAAGATTACTTGAGGCCAGGGGTTTGAGACCAGCCTCAGCAACATGGTAAAACCCCATCTCTATGAAAAAAAAAAAAAAAAAAATTAGCCAGGCATGGTAGTGCACACCTGCAGTCTCAGCAGGAGGATGGATCGATTGAGCCCAGGAGTTCAAGGTGACAGTAAGCCACATTTGTGCCAGTGCACTCCAGCCTGGGCAACAGAGTAATACCTTGTCTCTAATAAACAAACACCAAGTGGAACATAATCCCCACTCCTTAAGTGACTCAACTCCAAACAGTACAATATGGAAAGGGGTAGAAGGAGTAACTACAGAGGAGAAATCTGACAAATACTACTTCAACCAGGTGATCAAGGTCAATATCAACAGTGATAAATCATGCACCTTTGATATGATGTGAAAAAAATGACACTTTACCTCGGTGGTCTTCCTCCCAGAAGCCTCTCAGAAACTATAGTCAAATGATGAAAAAAAAAAATTCAGACAAATTCCAAATGAGGGGCATTTTGCAAAATACTTCACCAGTACTCCTCAAAGCTGTCAAGGTCATCAGAAACAAGGAAAGTCTGAGAAACTGTCACATTCAAGAGGAGTATAAGGAGATATAGGAACAAATGTAATGTGCTATCCTGGATGAGATCATGGAACAGAAAAAAGACTTTAGGTTAAAAAAATACTAAGGAACCCTGAATAAAGTATGGATGTTAGCTAATAATAGTGTATCAATATTGGGTCATTAATTCTAATAAATATACCATACTAATGTAAGATGCTAATAATAGAAGAAACTAGGTCCTGGTGTGGTGGCTCATGCTTGCAATGCACTTTGGGAGGCCAAGGCAGGCAAATCACTTGATCTCAGGAGTTTGAGACCAGCCCGTGCAACATGGTGAAACCCTGTCTCTACTAAAAATGAAAAATTAACCAGGCATGGTGGTGTATGACTGTAATTCCAGCTACTCAGGAGACTAAGGCATGAGAATTGCTTGAACCCAGGAGGCGGAGGATCACACCACTGCATTACAGCCTGGGTGATGGCGTGAGACTCTGTCTCAAAAAAAAAAGGAGAAACTAGGTGCAGGGTCTAGGAACACTGTACTATCTTCACAGTTTTTCTGTACCTCTGAGATTAAAACAAAATTTATTAAGAATAAAAAACAGGCTGGGGGCAGTGGCTCACGCCTGTACTCCCAGTACTTTGGGAGGCCGAGGCGGGCGGATCACGAGGTCAGATCACCAGGTCAGGAGATCAAGACCATCCTGGCTAACACGGTGAAACCCAGCCTCTACTAAAAATACAAAAAATTAGCCAGGCATGGTGGCAGGCGCCTGTTGTACCAGCTATTCAGGAAGCTGAGGCCGGAGAATCGCTTGAACTGGGAGGCGGAGATTGCAGTGAGCTGAGATGGCGCCACTGCACTCCAGCCTAGGCAACAGAGCAAGACTCCATCTCAGAAAGAATAAAAAACAAATAAACAAAATGTTAGAGACAATGTCCATAGGAGGGAAAAATGAACCTTGGCCTAAACCCCACAACTTACACAAAAATTAACTTAAGTGGATGATGGACTTAAAGAAAAAGTATAAAAGTATACTGATTTTAGAAAAAAAAATGGGAGAAAATCTTTAGAATCTGTGGCTAGGCAAAAGTTCTTAAACTTAAGATAAAAAGTATGGTTCATTAAGGACAAAAAAATGAAAAATTGAACCTCATCAAAATTTAAAACTTTTGCTCTGGGGAAAACCCTGCTTGAAAGATGAAAAGATAAATTACAAATTGGAAAAAAGTCTTTGTAAACCACATATGTAACAAAGGAGTGGTGTCCAGACTATTTGAAGAACTCTCAAAACTCAACAGTATAAAATTCAAACAATCTAATTAGAAAATATGCAAAAGACATAAATAGACATTTCACTGATGAGGATATAATGATAGGAAATAAACATATGAAGAGATATTTAACATCATTAGCTATTAGGGAAAAGGCACATTAAAATCACAATGAGATATTACTGCTCACCTATCAGAATGGCTAAAATAATTTGGTAACACCACCAGTGGTTGATGAGGATATGGAGAAACTAGATGGGGATTTAAAATGATACAGATACTTTGAAAAACAGTTCAACAGTTTCTCATAAAATCAAACGTAACTACCACATAACTCAGTAATTACACTCCTAGGCATTTATCCTGGAGAAATAAAAACGTCCAGCCTGGGCAACCTAGCAAGACCCCTTCTCTACCAAAAAAAAAAAAAAATTAAAATGAGTGAAGCATGGTGATACCTAAAAACTATGGAAGAAAAATAAATCTTGTGGCCCCAAAATCACCAAGCTAAAGGGAAAAGTCAAGCTGGGAAATGCTTAAGGCAAACCTGCCTCCTGTTCTATTCAAAGTTGCCCCTCTGCTCACTAAGATAAATGTGTATCTGATTGCCTCCTTTGGAGAGGCTTACCAGAAACCCAAAATAATGCAACCATTTGTCTCTTATCTACCTATGACCTGGAAGCTCCCTCCCCGCTTTGAGTTGTCCCACCTTTCTGGACTGAACCAATATTCATCTTACATGTGTTGATGGATGTCTCATATCTTCCTAAAATGTATAAAACCAAACTGTGCTCTGATCACCTTGGACACTCCTGAGGCTGTGTCACGGGCATGCGTCCTCAACCTTGGCAAAATAAACTTTCTAAATTAACTGAGATCTGTCTCAGATATTCAAGGTTCACAAAACAAAAAGTTAATTTAATTAAAAAATATAAACACAGCTTCAGGGACATGTGGAGCAATACCAAGTGATTCACAGAAATGTAATTGTAGTGCTTCAAAGAGAAGAGTGAGAATGGGCAGAAAAAAACAAAACTTATAGAAATGATAGACAAAAATCCCCCAAATTTGATGAAAAACACTGACTTCAAGTCTTAGACTTCTTAGAAGCTTAGTAAACCCAAACACCTAGGCATATCATGCTCAAACTGCTAAAATTATTAGCAGAAAATTCAGAAATATCTTTAAGACTTCAGGTAGGGAAACATTTCTTAGACAAAAAGTGTAACTTATAATGTTATGGGGACCCACTCAGACCACCCCCTCAGGGTCGGTATAAAGATTATTTTAAAGTGAAAACATTTGAGATGCAGAAAGAAATCTTACCTGAACTTGCCTTATCTGACTAAAGCAGAGCCTCCCACAAATCCAACTTTCATTAATTCCTTGTGGCAGGGATTTTTCCTGTGAATTAAACTGCCATGAAGACAGATTGCCCACTTCTATTAGCATAAGAATGCCAGAGACTTCCATACTTTCCCACTGAAGCCTTTAACTACTGGCCCTGCTACCAACTTTGTTAAATTGGGGTAGAAACTGGTCTCTGGCTACTCAGTGAATTACTCATTATTGAGCAACTCTCAGTTGCAGTGTAAATAAACTGTCTTTTCCCCTGTTAATCTTTGCCCATTGTCAATTAATTTGCAGGCCCCCAACCAGTGGGCCTAAATTGGAAATGGAAAAAGGTTTTCCTCCCAACAATGGAAAAGATAAGACTCTGTGAAAACTAAAAACTTCTGTATGAAAAAAAAGGATAAACAGTTAAATACAAACAGGAGAAGGGGAGAAGAAATTTGCAAATTACAACCTATATAAATGACAAGAGTCAAAAATAACTCCAATGTATTAGTAAAACAAACCATTTTTTTACAAAGATGCAAAGGATAGAAACAGGAAATACACAAAATGAACATGAACAAATAAAATGATCTCAGCCTCACTACTGTTGGATATAAAAATGTTCTAGGAATAAATGCTCAGTGCCACAAAGTGAAACCAGCACTCAGGCAAATGTTTTCTCAGCAAGGCAATTTACTTCTGCAGAAGGGTGCCACTCATGTCAATCAACATCGCAAGGGCACAGGGAACAAAGGAGAGCAGGGTTTTTTTCTTATCTCTGACATGTAGCCCTTACCTCTGTGTCAGTCCCCCATGTAATGCGGTTGGACCGCACAATCTGAGCTGACCTGATTGGCTACTTGCAAATGTTTTTCTAAATATGGAAGGGAAGGGGGATGTCGGGTACATTGGTGAGATGTGCAGTTTTGGGGGAACAATGGGTGCAGGTAACCAAGGGAACAGATGTGAGTTATTGATTAGAGCTGATGGGAAGGGGGTAGGCTGTTTACAGTAACCAGGGGTAAGGAGGCATGTAGAACGAGAAAGTTGAGTTTGAGAACAAAGGACAAGGAAGTTAACAGGCTAAACCTCTGAAGAGAAACATTCATTGTATCTTACACTACTGATCAGCAAAATAAAAAAGAAATAGGGTGACTTACACCCATCAAATTAAAAAAACATTAAAAAATCTGACAATTCTGAGTACTGGTAAAGTTCTGAGAAAATGTGAACTCTTATTTACTGCTGGTACAGATTAGGACAAGCTGAAAATACTGAAACTGTGTAATGATGGGGTTCAGGACACATTGCTCCAAATATGACTGTGGAAGACCAGAATATGTTGCCCCCAGATATGCCTCTTTGGCATAAGAATTATTTTGAACTGGTTATTTTGAGAAACTGTAGACATAGGAAAAGCTCTGAAAAGTTACCCTTTTGTAAGATAAATTTACATCCATAGAGAAACGGTCCATTTGCAAGGGTGTCTTCCTTGCTGCACCAGGAAGAGAAGGATAATTAAATCATTAGAGATTCTTAATCAATGGAGAAGGCATTGATTAAAACCTGCACAACAATAATTTATAACTTAATACAACTACTGTAATTTACAACTCAGGTATTCAAATCTAGACACTAAGTTCTGTACTCCTATGCATACAGGAGAAACAGTTGTTATAGAGAAAAATTGGAAACAATCTAAGTACATATTAAAAAGAAAACATCTAAATAAGTACTGATCAGTTGTTAAAAGAAACTAGTTATATATGTAACAACACAGATGGATCTCGAAAGAAAACTGTTGAGTAACAAAGTAAGTTGTAAAATAATACAGTATAACATTTATATATATAGAAATATGACAGTTCATGATGTGACTGCAGATCATATATAGGAAGTAGAATGAGCTATATAGAGTTGTTGCTTCTCTTAATTCAGAAGTGGTTGAATACCAGAAACTTCATATGATTCCACCTATTAGTAAAATAATTAATAATAAACTGGAAGGGTTAAAACCAAATTCATAATGATTTCTTTTTAGAGGATGAGTATAGAAGGTAACAAAAATGACTTTTTTAATAAAGAGAATGGGGTCTCACTCTGCTGTCCAGGCTGGTCTTGAATTCTAGGCCTCAAGTGATCCTCCTGCCTCTGCCTCCCTAAGTGCTGGGATTACAGGCATGAGCCACTTTGGCACAAAAATGACTTTATCTGATATATTAGGAGGTGAGGCACATCTTTGAACCAGAGGCGGAATTGCAGTGAGTCAAGGTTGTCCACTGCGCCAAGGTGAAAACCTGTCTCAGACATTTGTTCATTCCTAGTGGACATGTATGTTTGTTTTGTTGCTGAGTGCCCTTTTCTGAATTTTTATAGTGTAAACCAAAAATAAAATTCTAACCCTTGCAACTGACTGAATGGACCCTCCTCTCGGCTAAAGGCATTCCAAAGTAAATCTGAAAAACAAGTTCAGGCCATGATAGGAAGTGGGGCTTGGACATGCCTGTTATCTCCTCCACCTTTGGAATCCAGGTACAACTGACCAGCATTAGCATTAAAACAGAGATCTTGGCCAGGCACGGTGGCTCACGCCTGTAATCCCAGCACTTTGGGAGGCCAAGGTGGGAGGATCATGAGGTCAGGAGTTCAAGACCAGCCTGGCCAACATAGTGAAATCCCCTCTCTACTAAAAATGTAAGAAAAAATTATCCAGGCCTGGTGATGGATGCCTGTAGTCCTAGCTACTTGGGAGGCTGAGGCAGGAGAATCACTTGAACCCAGGAGGCAGAGATTGCAGTGAGCCAAGATCATGCCATTGTACTCCAGCCTGGGCAACACAGTGAGACTCTGTCTCAAAGACACAAACAAAATACACACACATACACACACACACACAAGAGAGAGATCTTAAGATTGACAAAACAGACTCTTTGTAGCAGTAAGTTACCAAATTCCAACCTGCCTCTAGGGTAGCATCACATGGCAGATAGCAGGCCCTGAAAAAACTGGAAGTCTTTTATCCCAAAACATATTTTTTTGATATATTTTGAAATGGCCCTGCAAAGCTGTCTCCTGTGGGAAAAATCTACATTCTGTAGAAAACCCCCTGCTTTTTCCAGGTCTTTTTCTAATCCTGAAGAGGTGAACTGAGAGTCTAGCACCTTTTAAGGGTCTGAATAGAAAACATTTGCCATCTATTGCCTCTAAGGGCAGCTGCCTGTAAGACTTCATCTATATAACAAAAACCTTGGTCTCCACAAACCCTTATCTTAACTCAGACAATCTTTTCTATTGATTTAGAAAGGTCTTTAGATAGTAACAACTCTTTATTACTGGCAACCAATTGCCAATCAAAATCTTTAAATCCACCTATGACCAGGAAGCCCTGGCTTCCAGTTGTTCCATCTTCCAGACTGAACCAATGTATACCTTATGTGCATTGATTGATATCTGCCTGTAACTTGTGTCCTTCCAGAATGTATAAAATCAAGCTGTAAAAAAATCACCTTGGACACATGTTGTCAGGACTTCCTGGGGGTGTGTCACGGACCTTGGTTACTCATATTTGGCTCATAACAAGCCTCTTTAAATATTTTACAGAATTCGACTCTTTTCATTGACAATACTTTCAAAGAAAGGAATGGGGTAAAAGATATGCTAATAAATTGCACAATTCGCTGTCTGCAAGCTGGAGACCCAGGAAAGCCAGTGTTTAATTCGAGTCCAAGTTTAAAATCCTGAGAACCAGAGTAAATCCCTGTCTAAGGGTAGGAGAAGCCGGATGTCCCAATTCAAGTAGGCAGGCAGGAAGCAAAGGGAGTGCATTTCTCTTTCCTCTGCCTGTTTTTATTTTATTTTATTTTATTTTTATTCAGGCTTTCAATGGATTAGGTGACGCCCACCCACATGGGGAGGGGAACTTTTCTGAGTCCACTGATTCAAATGTTAATCTCATCAGGAACAACCTCACAGACACACCCCCAAATAATGTTCAACCTGGGCACCCTGTGGCACATTCAAGTTGACAAAACATTAACAATCATAGCATTCCAATACTATCACATAACATTAACAATCATAGCTTTCCAATACTATCACATAACATTAACAATCATAGCATTCCAATACTGTAATCCTTTATCTTGCTTAATTTTTCTTAACAGCATTTATCAGTTTCTTTGTTTTCTATTTATCTACCCCTCTCAATGTAAGCTCACTTAAAGTGAGAGCTTTGCCTGTTTTATTCATTGCCATATTCCCAATGCATCCAATGGTGTGGGATACTTGTTGGCCCTCAATAAACATGTATTGAATAAAAACAGTTTTAAACCTTTAAAACACACTGTAGTTGTTAAGTAGACAGAGACACATTTCTAAGTTGTACTTGTATTTTATAGTAACTGAAGAAGTCTACTTTCATTTCTACCAGAGAAGAGGTTGCTCATACATTTGCATCAGTTACAATAGGTCTTTAAATAAATTTACAATATTTTGACTTTTCATTAAAGTCTCTCAGGCTCAGTTTTTCACGCCACTGTGTTTTAGGAGACCGGACTTAAAAGTCAGAGAGACCTGGGTTGAAGTACCATCCTGCCTGTTGCTAACTCTGAATTTTTTAAGTAGGTCACAAACCTTTTGTAAGCAACAGTTCCTCATTTGTAAGATACTGGTTATCATACATTGAGAGTTTGTGTGAGGATCAAAAACTGTAGTGTCTCTAAAAGCACCTTAAAAACTACAAAGTGATTCGTAGACTGTAAGATGGTATTCGACTGTAGAGACAGAAAGCCCTTTTTGCAGGAGGCTTTGCACAGAGCCCAGACTGTTAATACCACATCTGAATGATTTGTCTTTTTCTCTTCTTTGTACTACCCACTAAGAATAGAAATTACCTAATAAGGCTGGCCGAATGACTGACACTAGGAAATCACAGGAGTTGATAAAGGAACAATTGAGTAAGCTCTGAGAAGATAGCATCTCATTTGAAATTCTAAGTGAGGCTATGCTGGGAACGGAACACTTAATCCTTAAAGGGTTTTTGAAATTTAATTGGTTTGTCTGAGGTGACTGGAGGGATAAAGAGAAAAATCAAAGGAAAGCTAGAAAGGTTAAGTGTCACCATATGATTCAAATGACAGTATAAAACATATAATTTAGTGATTCAACAGTTTCCTGCCTAGTTTCCTTCTTCTTCTTTCTTCCACCTACCATTTTAAGAATCTTGTCTTTAGGGACAGACAAACTACAAAGAAGATGCTATCAAGTCTCATTTTAAGGAATAAATGTGTTTTTGGAATGCCATGTGCAAATCAAATTGTTATAGATTGAACACTCTAAATTAAGTCATATTTAAATATGTTCAGAAAGTTGACTTCTTAATTTGGCAAATTAAAATAAAAACATTTATATAAAAATATATCAGGTTAACTACTGAATGTGAAACCCTTACGTACATTATCCTAATCTCATGACAACCCTACAGATAGGATACATTATTTCTATTTTACAGATGATGGAATTAAGGCAGGGAATTTAAGAAACTTTCCTGTTGTGATGTAGATAACAAGTGATAAAGCCAGAATGTAAACTGGTTTCAAGTTCAGCCTACTAAACCACAGCTGCTTCAAAATAGAAATGTGTTTGCAAAGTGCAGGATTTCCCTCTAAATTTTTATGGAAAATAATTAAAAATTATGTACCATTCGAGTGACTAGAATTTTCAATTAATGTGCATTTGTTTAATCTTCCAGTTGTTCCTCCTAAACCCCGCTCCCACTCTTACATACCCAAGTCCATTTCTGAGTGGTGGTCTGTAGGATCTTTCAGAGAGGCCCAGTAGATGTATTATCTTCTTTTGTAAGCTTACTGGCTTCTCATTACATATAGGATAATGCAATTTAATATGCTATTTACAATTTTTAGGATCTTACCCTGACCACCTGTCTCTCTAGTCTTGCCTCTTCTTCTTCCCTAAAAATTTCTAACTATTTGTGATTCCTTAAATACTCTAGGCTTTGTCTCACCTCTAACTGGAAAGACTTCTCTTCTTGTCAATCTGGTAAACTTCTCTTAAGCCTTGAAGTTTCAGCTGTAATATCACTTTCTCTGGGAAGTCTATGTGATCTTCCCAGACAGAAGCACTTTCCCTTGTTAAAGTATGCACCTAGTGACAGACAAAATAGACTCCTGTGGCTAACTGAGATGCTCAAAGTTAAAACAGAATGAGGCGACCATGGCCTCATGGGTGAGGAAGTGGTCACATACTCTCTGTTCTCAGAAAGATACTGTAAAAATGTAGAAACTATATTTACAGATGCAGTTCTCTACAAAAAAAAGCTTTCTACAATCAAGCCAAACCAGTTTTTGATGCTGGTGCAGAGATACAAGCTGTTGGAAATTACCCAACTGGCTACAAACAGGTCACCTGGCATCAACCAGCCACCTGGAACCAGCCAACCAATTAAGAGAGACTGGTGACTTTAGGCTTAAAGATCATCCAATCAATGCTTTGTTTCCTACTCCCTTGACTCTCTTCCTTTACTCTGAGGTTTTTGCCTTTATAATCTCCTACTTCGTGACCTCTCCTCTGAGCATGCTTTCACTTGACCCTGGAGGCTGCATCTCCCCAATCTGTAGATTGTTTTTATAGAAAATAAAGCTGTCGGGCCTGGCGCAGTGGCTCACGCGTGTAATCCCAGCACTTTGGGAGGCCCAGGCGGGTGGATCACGAGGTCAGGAGATGGAGAACATCCTGGCTAACACACGGTAAAACCCTGTCTCCACTAAAAAAATTTTAAAAAAAATTAATCAGGTGTGGTGACGGGCGCCTGTAGTCCCACCTACTCAGGAAGTCAGAAGCAGAAGAATGGCGTGAAACCGGGAGGAGGAGCTTGCAGTGAGCCGGGATCACGCCACTGACTCCAGCCTGGGCGACAGAGCAAGACTCTGTCTCAAAAAAAAAAAAAAAAAAGAAAGAAAAAAAAAGAAAAATAAAGCTGTCTGCTGGGCACGGTAGCTCATGCCTATAATCCCAGCACTTTGGGAGGCTGAGGTGGTTGGATCACCTGAAGTCAGGAGTTCGAGACGAGCCTGGCCAATATGGCAAAACTCTGTCTCTACCAAAAATACAAAAATTAGCCAGGCATGGTGGTACATACCTATAATCCCAGCTACTCCGGAGGTTAAGGCAGGAGAATCGCTTGAACCCAGGAGGCAGAGGTTGCAGTGAGCTGAGATCGTGCCACTGCAATCCAGCCTGGGTGACACAGCACGACCCTGTCTCAAAAAAAAAAAGAAAAGAAAAGAAAAGAAAAGACAGCTCTCCTCTTTTACTCCAGAGATCTCATGGTTTTTTTGTTAACACCCTTCTTATCCCTCTGTTTGAGCACTCATGTCTTTCCTGGGTTATTGCCTTGTCCCCTCTAGACCATCAGCAACTTGAGGAGGACAAAAACTGGTGCCTATAGTATCCAACATAGTTTCTGAATAAACCAATGACTTAAGAACCTACCCAGCATCCACCATTAGCCTGATGGACTCCCTCACCTCAGCAAAGTACAGAGAAAAAAAAATCTTGCGCTTTCAGGGCCTTGCTATAACTTCCAGATCCCTCCCATCTTTTTTTTTTTTTTTTTTTTTTAATTAGTCCTGGAGGTCTAGCAGATCTTTTTGCAAACAGTATATGCTCTTTCGGTGCTCACTAGGTGCAAGGATGAATGATAGGGCCGCCCAGAAGTTTCAGAATTCCTGAGCCCCCTACACAGACTAGCACTCTCCACAGTCCCTTTCCAGTTATTAAATGCACCCATTCCTTATTTTTCCTACAAAAGTATGAGAAAACCAAATGTATTAGTCCATTCCCTTGCTGCTATAAAGAACTGCCTGAGACTGGACAATTTATAAAGGAAGAGTTTGCCGGGCGCGGTGGCTCACGCTTGTAATCCCAGCACTTTGGGAGGCCGAGGCGGGCGGATCACGAGGTCAGGAGAAGGAGACCATGGTGAAACCCCGTGTCTACTAAAAATACAAAAAAAAAAAATTAGCTGGGCGTGATGGCGGGCAGCTGTAGTCCCAGCTACTAGGAGAGGCTGAGGCAGGAGAATGGCGTGAACCCGGGAGGCGGAGCTTGCAGTGAGCCAAGATTGCGCCACTGCACTCCAGCCTGGGCGACAGAGCGAGACTCCGTCTCAAAAAAAAAAAAAGGAAGAGTTTTAATTGACTCACAGTTTTGCAGAGCTGAGGAGGCCTCAGAAAACTTACAATCATGGCTGAAGGGCAAGCAAATGCATCCTTCATGCGATGGCAGAAAGGAGAAGGAGCAAAAGGGGAAAAGCCCCTTATGAAACTATCAGAACTTCTAAGAACTCAGTCACTATTAAAAGAACAGCATGAGGGTAGCTGCCCCTATTATTAAATTACCTTCCATTTGATCCCTTCCACAACACATGGGGATTATGGGAACTACAATTCAAGATGAGATTTGGGTGGGGACACAGCCAAACCATATCACCAAAATGCAAGCTTTTGCAGGTGTATTAAATTTGATTCACCTCTTATCTTCCTCTAGTTTGACTGTCCCAAGCAGCTGTTAACCTAGGAGAGTACTTTACCTTTCTGGCCTCCCACTTTCCTTCTAAGCTAAAGGAAAAGCTGAGCCATTAGGCTGCTAAGTGCTTTACCTAAGAACCCATTTTATTGTTACCATCTTCCTGGTTTTCAAGATGAGGAAATTGGAGGGTTCAGCAAAGTTAAGGAACTTTCCCAAGTTCTGTTAACTTACAAGGGTTGAGCTGGAATTTGGCCTCAGGATCTTTGACTCCCAAACCCACTCATTTTCCATTGCATCAATAATATTCCAGTCAGGGGTTAATTGTGAACACTGAGTGAGATAATGACAGTGAAAGTGCTTTGAAGTGTGTAAAACACCATATAGGTGTTAAATTTTTTAAAAAGATTGATCAGCAAGTCAACAACATGTAATATTCTGTAGAGTACGAACTCTAAGAACACCCCCTCAAAGAAGGGAAAAAAGTGAAAGCAAAAAGATGCTTTATTTAAAAAATCAAATTCAGCAGATGAAACAAATAGAATGAGACCTGTAACATTTAATATGCTTTACTTAATCCTTTGCAAATGTCCAGAGTTTTAGATTTAGAAAATATTGTTTCAGCTAGAAGAGACCTAAACAGTCAGATAGTCCAACTGCCTTCATTTTATTGAAGCTGACACTGAAACACAAAATGGGCAAGTCGTATAGCCGAGTCTGGAACCACAGCCCAGTTTTTTGTTTTTTGTTTTTTTTTGTTTTTTTGAGACGGAGTCTCACTCTGTCGCCCAGGCTGGAGTGCAGTGGCGCGATCTCGGCTCACTGCAAGCTCCGCCTCCCGCACAGCACAGTTTTGATGGTGAGCCCAAGACTCTTCATGCTGCACCACTGTAAAGGACCCAACTTAGAGGACTGCAAAGGAAATTGAATCTGTTGGCTATCACAGCTCAGCATGTGCAGTACAAGTGCCCTCACGCTCCTGTTATCAGTTACAATGGACTCAGCATATCTCGATTTTTAGAAATATATGTGGATGTACCTAATCCTCCCTCACCAAGGACAATTATCTCTCAAAATTGAGTTATTGCTTATGAAAATATCTTGAGTCTGGCTGGGCATGGTGGCTGATGCCTGTAATCCCTGCACTTTGGGAGGCTGAGGCAGGTGGATCACAAGGTCAGGAGATCGAGACCATCCCGGCTAACATGGTGAAACCCTCTCTCTACTAAAAATACAAAAAATTAGCCGGGCGTAGTGGCGGGCACCTGTAGTCCCAGCCACTCGGGAGGCTGAGGCAGGAGAATGGCGTGAACCCAGGAGGCGGAGGTTGCAGTGAGCCGAGATGGCACCACTGCACTCCAGCCTGGGCGACACAGCAAGACTCTGTCTCAAAAAAAAAAAAAAGAAAGAAAGAAAGAAAATATCTTGATTTTTAGTAAGAAAAAGACTCAAATTATTTTGTACCTGCAGCAAATGAAGCAGGCAGCTGAAAGGCTAAATTTCATCTCCAAGGGAGAACAGCTCAATGTTTGATTTAGATGCACCTAATTTTCTGTATTTTTTTTCTGCTAGTCAAAAAGGCCACCCTGAGCTAATTTCTTTCTACATAGAATCTAATCATATTTTCCACCCTATATGGATTTAATATGAAATTGATCCTTATCCTGAAAATTAAAAATATTTTCTCTCCTGTATTTCAATGTGCAGTAGAGATAACAGCTTAGAAGGCCTTAAAGCAAAAGACAGAATGACAGCTGATTCATTTGAATCTGTTACAGCAGACAATTGCAGAAAGCCTACTAAGTATTAGATATGGCAAGGGTAAGAAGAGACAGAAGACAGGGTCTTGAATTAAGAGCTGAGGATTTGAGGTTGGATTTGGGTTCATGTCTCAGTAGTACCACCACTAGCATTGTTACCTTAAGCAAATTTTTTAACTTTCCTGAGCCTCACTTTCTTGTTTCTAAAGTAGGGATAATATCATCTATCTCATAAGATTATTGTAAGAAATGCAAGAGAAATAGAGTGGCTAATATTTAATGAACACTTACTATTTTCCTGGAATAGTGTTCTGTTCTTCACATGCATTATCTTATTTAGCCATCACAAGAGCCTTATCAGGGAGGTACAGTTGTGATCTTTCATTTCATAGATTAGGAAATGGAGGCTTAGGTTAATTAATCCACAAGTTTGCACAGACATTAAGGGTGAAGATAGGACTTGAACTTGGATCTGTTTGACTCCAGAGTCTGTACGTTTTCAGAATCACTGTGCTACTGATCTGAAAGCTTGTTTTTATCTTTATTTGCCCCTGCATCTAGATCTATTTATGTTCATATCTATGTCTGTATCCATATCCAGATACATCTATCTGGCTCCCTATTATCTGTCTATCATCCCTGGTGTAATATCTGATACACAAATAATTTAGAAGCTAATATAGTACATGCTAAAAGCCATATTGATAAATGTGATATGAGTTCAGAGAAGAGCAAGCACACGTTGAGCTTTGGTGGTCAGGAGGGCTTCAAGGGAGAGATGGAACTAATGCTGGGTCTTGAAGAACAGTGTGATTAGCACTGTTAGTTGCTTGCTTTGTCAGCCATTCTTCCCTTCCTCCTCAGTAAGAAAAGGTCCTGTTGAATGTGTTTACCAGCCTCTCTTGCAGCTAGGTGAAGCAGCTAGGAGTGACTGGGTTGCACCAAAAGTGTTCATTAAATATTAGTCACTCTATTTCTCCTTCATTTCTTACAATGATCCTGTGGGATTGATGATATCTCAACTGATGAAGTCCACACCATAAGGATGACAGAGAAGAGAGCTAGTTGGGGCCTGGGATTCTGATCATTCTGAAATTACCATGCCAGCCCTGGGCTACCTACCACTGGGAGTTTCTTAGGTCAAAGAAAAACAATGTCCAATCTTTAAGCTATTGCTATTTTTCATCACATGCAGCCAGCAGGCTGATACAGATGGGAGAGTTTGGATTTGGTAATAGAGAGCATACTAAGCTGAGGAATCTATCAGGGTGTGAGCAAGGTAAAGAGAAACTAAATTGTTGCTATTCTTTCCAGGTCTACTTTTCTTATAGAGGATATTACAAACATTAACTGAAATAACACTTGGGCTTTAGAATCAGACATGTCTGAGTTGAAATTCAGCTTCTCTCAGTTACTTACTATATCATTTTGGTAAGTCCCTTAACTTGTCTGAATTCAGTTTCTTTTCTTTTTTTTTTTTTCCAAGATGGAGTCTTGCTCTGTCGCCCAGGCTGGAGTGCCATGGTGTGATTTCAGCTCGCTGCAACCTCCACTTCCAGGGTTCAAGTGATTCTCTTGCCTGAGCCTCCCGAGTAGCTGGGATTACAGGCGCCTGCCACCATACCCGGCTAATTTTTGTATTTTTTAGTAGAGATGGGGTTTCACCATGTTGGCCAGGCTGGTCTTGAACTCCTGACCTCGTGATCCACCCGCCTCAGCCTCCCAAAGTGCTGGGATTACAGGCGTGAGGCACCATTGCAAAATGGGAACAGTAATATCTACTCCACAGGCTGTTGGGAGGATGGGAGAGAATATTTAATCTTAGGAGAGTCCCTTAACTTTCCAGCCTCTTAGACACACAGGTCTCAATAAATGGGTAACCATTATTAATGTAACATCTATGCTAGCCATGCCTTCTGTGACTAGAGATAGTTAAAATTTTAGTGCTTGGGACATTGAATTACAGTCAGAATATCTAGAACAAACTCTTTAGCCACTTACTGCTACTTAGCTTTAGGCAAGTCACCTTTTTCAGCCTCAATGTCATCTATAAAAATGGGTATAACCCTTGCCCTGCCTCTCATGGGTCTTTTGTGACAATTAAATGAACTAAAGGTGAGAGGATAGGACTTTAGGAGGGTGCAGCTGTCCACAAAAGAGCCCTATGACCTTGAATTCTTCTAGTGCCTGGTGCATCCTGCAGTTCTGCCTTACCTATCCAATAGGGCATTAGCACCAGCTCCAGTCAGTCATAAATTACCTTTCAGATTTGGGAGGTTGGAATGCTGGTGAGGCCCTGATACCTGATTAGTTCCTGGAATCTCATTCTCTCCAAGCTTATAGCACTAAGGTCTTACTGATATCTGCTTGAATTAGGAGGCAGTAACTCCCAGTGGTTAAGAACAAAGGTTTTAAAATCAGACTTGGCTTTGAATCACTGCCTCCGTAACAATCACACTCTAACTTTGTAACTACAGGAAAGCCTCTTAAATTCTCTGAGCTGAGTTTCAGTTTCTCATCTATGAAATAGGGATACTAGTAATCACTTCCCTCCGTTGACATGAGAATCAGATGAGCGGGTATTAAATGAAACCCACTACAAATGCCATATATTATACTTACTGTTATTTCCTGGTTCCCCACACATTAAGTCAGCTTTTATTAGAACCCTGTCCTGGATTCACCAGGTGTTAACCTGCATATTCAGGAGTAATTGGTACACAGAGATAAAAATGTCTAGGAGGAGTGCTGTTTCTATAGAAACCACTTGTTAAATCTTTGGGAGTCTCAGGAATAGGCCTGGGATGGAGGAGCCAGCTAAGAGGAGGAGAGGACCAATCATATAATGTGCCTCTGGGTGGCCTCTGGCAGTAGGAAGGGCCTCTGGGATCTCTTAGTCTAGTGCATTCAGGCAGACATTCTGCAAGTCTGAGCCAATAGAACTTTGGGGTTGCCATAGAAACTGCTTCGTATTTCGTGGCTCTAGAAGCTTTTCCTTCTACACTATAGAATAATGCAGTTTGAGGGCTAGAAAGAACCTTAAAGGTCATCAAGTACAAATGGGAAAACTAAGGCCAAAAAAGGAATTTGCCAAGGGCATTCAGTTTCTCAGATCCTATAATGCCAACCTAGTCTAGGATCTCTTCGTGAATTTTATCATTTCAACAAATATTCATTGAACACTTACTATGTGGAAAGCCCTGGCATGGTATGAAAGATGCAGAGATAAAGGCATATGGTCTTTATCATCTAGGTCAGGACTAGGTAGGGGGAGAGGGGATTGTGCTACGTTTTAAAAGCTCTGATAAGGGTACAGTGGAAGCAGCTTGTGGGGTGCTCCTAAACAGCCTGAGGGTGTCAGGAATACTTCCTGGAGGAGGGAGAAGATATTTAAGTTAAGAACCAAAGAAGGAAGAAGCCAGATAAAGAGAGAAGGAGTTAGAGTATATGAGGCAAATGGAATAGCATGCACAAAGACCCAAAGGGAGGAAAGAGAAAACTGGTTGCTAATCCTAGAATTTAAAGCAGTCCAGCCTTACTGGAGAAGTGTATGAAGTGGAGGAGCAGCAACAGATACACGAGAAGCTAATATGATTCAGATCACAAAGGCCTTGAAAGCCTCCATGAGGGGTCTTCATTCCATGAGCAATGGAACAATACTTTAATAGATGTTCTTTCTAAGAAGACTGTCTTTTTAATTAAACATGACAGTTATTTTAAAACACCTACATATCTTTATAGAAATAAAGCAAATGTGGCTAAATATTAACAACTGTCAACATTTTGTTATTTACCTGATTAGTATACCCATGTTCATTATAACACTTTTTGGGTAACTTTTCTTTAGGTATGAATTTTTTAATAAGAAAGTTTAGGAAAAAATGACTGGAGTTGCTGCATTATGGACTTCAATTGCTTGGGCCAGTTATACAGTTACTGCACAGTTACTCTTTGCCTACGTTCTACAAATGATGTGGCCAGTTCACAAGTATTTTTAAACTTGAGTTACCTCTGATGTTCTTGGAATCTACACCTTCTAAATCCAGTAATTCTTTCGTTCCATGTAACAGTTATTTACTGAACTCCTCCTCTGTTCTAGGAGTAAGAACTAAAACAATAAATAAGACATGGTTCCATCCCTCATGAATATTGCAGTCTAGGAGGAGAGGTAATTAAGTAAAACAAATGAATGTTAGGATACAATGAAGTAGAACATAGAAAATGTTCAGGCTGTCGTCAGAGTGGAGGAAAGAGTAGCAGGGAAGGCTGTGTTGATTAAAACAAGAAATCCTCACTACTTCTATGATCTTTTGACACAGAGATGCTGGGTGATTGAACAAGGAACATTTGATAATAAAGGGTCATGGTACTAACTGGGAGTTGAAGTAGGGAAATGGTTCTAAAATTTCTGAGCCTAACTTAGTAGGACATAGATTATGAAATGAGGAGATACATATTTTACTGATATCCCTCTCCTCCCCCAAAGACAAATAGCAACCTAGCCTCTCCTGTCATTCCTCTAATGATTCTGCTTATTATAGGATATAAGTTGTTATGGTGATACAAGTTGGTTCTGAACTGAGAAAAGATGGTAGAAAATACTTTAACACAGGCAAGGATTCAACTATAAGATATATATGATGTTTTAATTTTCTGCAACTAGACTAAAATGGCACCCTGACTACTTCAAAATGGCTGTGGGAATTTTTTGGAAAACATACAATTTTCTAACTTACCAACAACTAAAAAAGATGGAAATGAAGGCATAGAAGTGGGTGAGGGAAAAATGACGCAGTTGAACATTTTTTCAGCTCTACTTGCAATTGGCTGTGGTGGCAATGTTAAGTAAGACTCTTGAGAAGTTTTCATCAATATTTAAAAGGGAAGGATTTTTTTCAAACTATTTTTTCTTATAGTTTAATAAATTTATTTCCTTAATTGGTAAGAAAAAAAGTGAAACTATTCAAAGCCTTGAAATGCTATATAATGTTTACAGTTAATTCTGCAAACATCTTTTGCTGAGAGAGGCACAGATGAATTCGAGAAGATAAAGATGTGGCAAGGTGGGAGTGCAGAGAGAGTGTGAGAATGATGAATTAAGCAGAGATGATACAAACCAAATTCATATGAAAGTTATTTGTAAGAGAGGCATCTAAATTGACAGATATGATTTCCATAAGTATTAAAGTTTTTAAAAGAAGGAAAGAAAAATGAGAAGATAGGTTTTACAAAATGGGAAATAACATCTAATGGGGAATGTCACACCTGTCTGGCCTTGGCTTAGCCTCTTAGAGGCTGCTGATGCCTCTACTTAGGTCAGAGACCTGTGTTTGAAAGCACAACTATATTGAAAAGACAGATCCACTACTATGGAAAGAAAACTGCCTTTGTAGCCACATCACTAGAGCATTCTGTATCTGCATTAGTCTTTTTGCATTGCTATGAAAGAATACCTGAGTGCGAGTAATTTATAAAGAAAAGAGGTTTATTTTGGCTCATGGTTCTGCAAGCTATACAAGAAGCATGGTGCCAGCATCTGCTTCTGGTGAGGCCTCAGGAAGCTTACAAACATGGTTGAGGACAAAGGGGAGCCGGCACGTCACATGGCGAGAGAGGAAGCAAGAGATGGATGGGTACCTTATGTACCCACCAGGTGGTTCTGTTTGTGTGGTGGGCAGGACCACACCAAGGGACAGATCATTACTACAACGCACTAAACTCATACAAATCCCCTCTTGCTCAAAATCCATGCTTCTCAAATATTCTGGTTGTGATTTATTTCTCATATGAGGGCCTGGGGGGTAAGCTGATCAGATGGGTTTGCTCTCTAAGCAGCCATTCTTTTAAATTTTTTTAAAAATTGAGATAAAATGTATATAAAATTTTACATAACATAAAATTTCCTCTTTTTTTTTTTTTGAGACTGAGTCTTGCTCTGTCGCCCAGGCTGCAGTGCAGTGGTGCAATCTCGGCTCACTGCAAGCTCTGCCTCCCGGGTTCACACCATTCTCCTGCCTCAGCCTCCTGAGCAGTTGGAACTACAAGCGCCCAACACCCGGCTAAATTTTTTGTATTTTTAGTAGAGACGGGGTTTCACTGTGTTAGCCAGGATGGTCTCGATCTCCTGACCTCGTGATCCGCCCGCCTTGACCTCCCAAAGTCCTGGGATTATAGGCAGGAGCCACCGCGCCCGGCCATAAAATTTCCCTTTTTAAAGTGTACAATTCATTAGTTTATTGACAAGTTTATGCAACCACCACCATTATCTAATTCCAGAACATTTCCATCGTGCCAAAAAGAAACTCTGTAATGGTTAGTAGTTTCTCCCAATTCCTTCTTCCCCAAAACCTCTAACAACCACTGATCTACTTTCTGTTTCTATGAATTTGCCTACTCTGGACACTTCACATAAATGGAATCATACAACGTATGGCCTTTTGTGTCTGGCTTCTTTCACTTAGCCTAAACGTTTCAAGTTTCATCTATGTTGAACAATGTATTGCTCTTTTTATTGTCTAAAAATGTGGTACACCCAGACAATAGGCTACTGAGTAGAACAGGTTAAGAGTGGAATTGCTGGATTATATGGTACTTCTATATTTAACATAATTTTGATTTTTCAATGAATGAATTTGCATTTATGTTATCAGTCTCTTATGAGCTTATTTGGATGAGTGCATACCTGAGAGATGAAGCTATTTGGTGAGCTGACAAAACTGGGCTCTAAACTTGCAAGACTAAAGACCCAGACTCCACACTGGGGTGCATTCACCAAGGTCTCTTGGCTACCAGCCTTGATTTCTGCAAACGTTTACAGGCTTATTGAAGATGATCATATTGCCCACAAATTGCTCTTCATTAAAAAACAAGGCATTAAGATTAGAACTATATTTGTTCCCATGGAAATGCAGCAGCCAAATTTAGCTTTGTGCAGCAATGCCCTTGAGTTTATATCTAAAGAGGCTTCTCCAGATGCTTTATTCTACCTCCTACAGAAGGGGATGTGACCCAGAACATCTTGCTGTCAGTTTCTACCTAAACGAGTGCAGCTGCCCCCTTTTCTCCTTTCCCTTTCCTTGCTCTCTGCATAGCTGCTGCTCAACCATCCTCATCTATGTCTCCCCAGAAGTTCAGGCTGTAGGCCGAGTTAAGGCCTTGGGAATAGGTGCTGGTCAGAGATGAGGGTGGGCACGATGGTGAGCTGGGGAGTCTGGGAGCAGTGCAGGGCACAGGGGAGCTTGAATGGCCATCTCCTTAAGCATCTGTGGGCCACTAGAGAGCTGCTCATTCTCAGGGGTATGTTTTACCTATTGTTTTAACTTTTGCTTAAAACAATAATACCCTTGGAAATATATAAAGGAATAAATAAAAGTAAAAAAATCATACAGCTCTAGAGATAAACAACGACTAACTTTTTTTTCCAGGTGCATGTCTTTTCTCTTTAAGCAAGCAGGATTATTCTGTAACACTTTATGCAATTGGTATCCTGTTTATTTTTTTGTGAGCATTTCCCTCATGTCATCCAATGTTCTTCAAAGACACCATTTTAAATGGCCACATAGGCAATTTTGTCTCAGCCATTTGGAGGGCCACTTGAACCTGGGAGGCGGAGGTTGCAGTAAGAAGAGATCACACCACTGCACTCCAGCCTGACCGACAGCGCAAGACTCCATTTAAAAAAAAAAAAAAAATGCTGCCTCATCTTTGACTAGATATGTTCGTCCTACTACTTTACCGTTTTCAGAAATAAAATAAAATTAAAACTTGTCTTCACATGGGAAATACAAAAAACAAAAGAGACTTGTTAGGTTTAACACAATGGACACAATCTGCTAGAAGTAAGTTATCACTGAAAGAACCATCCTGCAAGGCTTTGCTGGAAAGTCCTGGCCTGACAGAAGCCTCTGCTGCCTCCCATTTCTCCTACAACCCTTTGTCTGCCCTCCTGGATCACAGCCAGAGAAGGATGGGGAGATGGAGTCTCTCTTTATGGGCAACCTAAGACCATAGATCCCAACCAGCAACTCCAAGGAGAACGCTAACATTCTCGTTAGTTACTCCTGAACTAGGGACTGCTGTTCAAAATGGCTGCTGTCATTACCTATTGACTACACTGGGGCAGAGCTCTGATCACTCGGTGGTGCTGGTGGGATGAGCTGCATCCATTTAAGTGGGAAAGCCCCCAACTTATCTTCCCTGCCGTGGAGCAGGGAAGAACTTGCCGCACCAGTTTCTGTCCTTTCTTATGAAGAATATGAAAGGAAGGAGATAGGGAGCAGAATTCAAAGAGGTGTGTGCTGAGGGGGCCCTGAAGAACTTGGGGGGAGGGTTAAAGGAAATAAAAGGGACCAGGTATAAGAGGGGAGGGCAGTGGATAGGAGAGAATAAAGGGGGATTTTAAAAAATTACATGCAAGTAAGAGACTTGAGTTATTTTTGACATTACTTTGAGTAGCATGGACAGTGTTTCTTCACATTTTCCTAGAAGTGAACCACTACATTTTACAAATGTCACACTAGCAAATAAGGAGGGGCTGGGAAGTCCATTACCAGTCAGACAATGAGTAGAGTTCAAAAGCAGGTGAGGTTTGGGATTCGCTACTTTAAAGGTATCAGAGGCTCTGGGAGAAAGATAACATTGTTAGGGTCAGGGTCCCCAACACTTACAGCTTAATCCTCCACTAGCTGGATTACAGAAACAGATGCATTTGCTGGCTATTAAAGTGCTAGGAGATAAGACCCCTGACTTCATAATGGCTTGATCCATGACCTCACTTTCATGGCTTTCTTATCATGAGTAGACTTCTTCCCCAAACAGTAACAATCAGAATCTGTATTTATAGCTCTGATGAGTATGCCCAATACTGACAGGGTTGTGGTACGAAAGCAGTCTGGGCTAGGCAATGCAACAGATGGTGACAGGGAAATGGGGATGTGATGACTGGCAGTGCAGAAAGTATTTCTGGTTATGTCATGAGAAAACGAATTTATACCCCTCTGAACTGACCCGACAGATTGCTTCTTAGAAACACTCAAAAAACGGGCCAAGTGAAACATCAAAGACAGATGTTTTCAGTGTCAGCACGGTGTATAGTTTGATGATTTCTAGAAGAGAAACAGTTGGTATAAAATTAGAATTTGGGGGCAGTTGCAAGTCTCCATGATTCATGACATATTTCATTTTTAGACAACAGTAGTAAGTTGAGCTGTCTTAAAGGCCTCTAATGCAACTATATTTTGATTTCATTCAGCAAGTCTCCTCTCTCTGGGAACTGAATGACTCTCTATTGTCTGGGGATCCTACTCATTAATGGTGTCAAGGGACAAATGCGTATACACCATAATCGGCATTCAGAAGAGAAAAGGTGGAAGTGTGTGTGTGTGTGTGTGTGTGTGTTGTGTACAGAAATGAACGTTCAGTTGTAAGATATGCTACAGTTTATGTAATCATGCTTCTATTTTCAAACAATTTTGGTTGTTTCCCATTTTCAGTAGTATAATAATGTTACCATGAATATCAATATAAATCTTATTGTGAGTTTTAGGTAGTATTAAATGCTGGCTTTCATATCTTATCAAATTTTATTCTTACAATATCCATATTAAGTAGAGATGATTATTATTCCCATTGTATAGATAAGAAAACAATGCAGCATTTTTTCAGGCCACTCATCTATCAAGTGCTGGCTTGGGCGGAATACACAGTTTGGTCTGACCCTAAACATTCTGCTCCCATTACCATACTCTACCACAGATCTCAGCACTCCTCCTTCATAAGGAGGGGCACACATGTAGCCAGGTTATTAAATAAGCTGGACTCCTGATGCGTAAAGAATAAAATATTTTTTCGGCCGGGTGCGGTGGCTCAAGCCTGTAATCTCAGCACTTTGGGAGGCCGAGGCGGGCGGATCACGAGGTCAGGAGATCGAGACCATCCTGGGTAACATGGCGAAACCCCATCTCTACTAAAAATACAAAAAATTAGCCGGGCGTGTTGGCGGGCGCCTGTAGTCCCAGCTACTCGGGAGGCTGAGGCAGGAGAATGGTGTGAACCCAGAAGGCGGAGCTTGCAGTGAGCTGAGATCGCGCCATTGCACTCCAGCCTGTGGGACAGAGAAAGACGCCGTCTCAAAAAAAAAAAAAAAAAGAAAAAGAATAAAATATTTTTTCAACAACTCATGTTTAAATATATCCCAAAGCTCTCCTTGTTGCTGCCTGGTTTTAAAAAGCCCTGCCCACTCCATTTCAAAGCTGTACAATCTCATCTAATTTAACATTTCTTAATATCCTAACTCCAGCTCAGAAGCCATAGAAAAGAAGCTTCTCCTTCCTTTCTTTCCTCCTTTCATGAATGCAGTTGTGTTTCTGGTCAGGCTCAATACACAGGGAGGGCTAGAGGAAAAGATCAGTTTTACATGGCCAGGGCACTCATAACCTAGTATTGGAGGCGTTTTATCTTGGATGCCCAGTTGCTGGTTCTTGTGAGCACAAGAGGATAGTTGTCTACAAGCCAGAAAGCAAGCCCTCTCTAGGAACCAAATAGACCTCAGTCTATTGGGGGCTGCTATAATAGAATAGAATAGACTAGGTAGCCTGTAGACAGCGGAAACTTATTTCTCAAAATTCTAGAGGTAGGTAGTTCAAGATCAAGGTGTCCGCTGGTTTGGTTTCTGGTGAGAACCTGTTTCCTTGTGGATGGTTGTCAGATGGCAGAAGGGTCAAGGGATCACTCTGGGGCCCCTCTTCTAAGGGCACTAGTCCCATTCATGAGGGCTCTTTGATATGTGTGAAATTAGAGACATTGTCAAATATGATAAAAGAAGAATCAGCATTTGGTTAAGGCTGAAAGCAGATAAACAGTACAGGTTGTTCTACAGGAACAGAGAAGTATCAGGGACTTGATAAAATATAAGAAACATGGTTTTCTCAGAAAACGTACAACAGTGATTCCTCTGAGAAAGAGGACACAAACAACATGAGCCTCGTGATTGCCCCAGACTGGAGAGTGTTTCCAAGCAGAATGCAGGGAGGAAGAACCAAGCCAGAACCAGAAGACTTTCTGAGATGAGGAGATGGAGTTGGGAAATCCAGGGAGGCCAAAGTGTTTAGAGTTTGAAGGTCACAAGAAAGTTAGAGGAGAGACCTGTCCAGAGAGCTACAGAGGATCCCTCTTGGGTCTGTAGCTGAATACTGATCAGCACATGTGTATAAGAAAACTAATAAAACTAAGTGAGGTCAGGTTAAGAACTACTGAAAGAATAGAGGGAAAAATCCTTGGTGATCACACAGGGCTTGAAATAGTTTCAGTTCTCATGAGTCTGAGTGAAAAATGCTGTAATTCATGGGACATTGAGCAAAGTACTGTGAAGGTTTTTGCCCTAGTAGTAGGGAAAAATTACCATGGGCTAAAGGCTGCTCTGGTCCTGCTTACTGAAGCTTAAAGGCAAGTCTTTAAAGTTTCTATAAGAAACAATGCTGGGCACTGAGGGGAAATAAAAATACATCCATTTGACAGGCAGATATTCTTGATTATTTTAATAGTTTCTACTTTATAGGTATTTGTCATCTAATGGGAAAGACAGACATACCTTTCTTCATTTAAGGGAGGAGACCACCCCTCATATTGTCTTATGTCCAATTTCTGCCTCCAAAGAAAGAAGAAGTAAAAACTAAAAGGCAGAAATGAAATCCACAAGCAGACAGTCCAATGCCATACCCTGGGCCTGGTAGTTAAAGATCGACCCCTGACTTACTTGGTTATTTACATAACAAAAGCACTGTGAAGATCCCTGTCCTGTTCTGTTGCATTCTAATTACCGGTGCATGCAGCCCCCAGTAACATACCCCTTGCTTGCTCAATCCGATCAGGACCCTCTCATGTGGACCCCCTTAGAGTTGTGAGTCCTTAAAAGGGACAGGAATTTCTCACTCAGGGAGCTCAACTTGTTGGAGACATGAGTCTTGCCGAAGCTCCCAGCTAAATAAAGCCCTTCCTTCTTTAACTCAGCATCTGAGGGGTTTTGTCTGCAGCTTGTCCTCCTACACAATAATAGTACCTTGTACACTGATGTGGAATTTATTTATTTATACACCTCTGCACTGGACTGTGGACTCCTTGAGAGAAAGGTATTCAGCATAATATTTAATACATTTTTATTGAACTAACCATAATAATAGAAAATATTAATTGAGCTCCTACTATGTGCCAGATACAGCACTATTTTGTTAGTCTAGATATCTTCCATCTGTCCCTCAAGCCCTACTCTCTAACCCTTCTCCACCCTTCTCTCTGCTCCAGGAACTGACCTGTATGAGCTCCTCTTTCCTCTAACATCTGTTTTGTTTGACCTCCGAAGGGGAGGTGGGAAAGTGAAGTCCTAGAAGCAGAGAGGAGAGTGAGGTCAGATTTACTCTCTTGGTTCTCTTTTTCCAGGGTCATTTCTGGTTAGTGATGTTTCTTCACCCAAGAGGTCATAGTGCCATCTAAGTGATTTTTCTTCATAACCTTTTTCTTCTAGAGTCTGATAACTGCTTCCTCTTACCATCTTTTTGGCCCTGGAGGTGCTAACAGCCATGGGGTATTGCAAGATCCCTGTGGATTTCCTAAACTTGCTCCTGCTGGTAAATGTTTTAATATTACTTAATATTACTTTGTCATTACTTTCAATAGCAAAAACCTCAATTACTTATACCAACCTAATAACTGGGTCTCCTTGGGGGCCAGGGGCAAGATTGGGAGAAGGAGCCCTGAGTTGTAGAATTTGCCAATTTCTGTGGTGTAAATATTCCTACCTTGGCTGATTTCAAGGTACTAATGGCATGTTGTTGAGCATGAAGTTGGGAAAAGATGTACAGTATCATACTGTTATATAATGTTCCTACCATAGTGATATAATAGAAGTTAAGTACCCCCAAGAACATATATAATAGTAGAAG
Source organism: Hylobates moloch (assembly GCF_009828535.3). NCBI lineage: Eukaryota > Metazoa > Chordata > Mammalia > Primates > Hylobatidae > Hylobates > Hylobates moloch. Next base: position 55,556,048 of record NW_026652286.1, on the reverse strand, counting down.
GTAATACAATAATTAGGGAATGATGTTTTGAATATTTATTATCTTTATTTTTAATATAACTTATTTAATTCTGCTTTAAAAATTTATGTTTTAGTAATGTTTAACAACTTGTTTGCAAAAATTTCTGAAAATTTCACCATCAGCTTTTACAATGCACCCCTCACTCCTCCTGCCCTCATCTTTGCAAACCCTCCCAAAATTATAATATGAGTATGTGGTGTAGTTCCTGTTGAGACCCTGACTAATACACCTATGATCACTGCCAGGCCTCTGAGCCCAAACTAAGCCATCATATCCCCTGTGACCTGCATGTATACATCCAGATGGCCCAAAGTAACTGAAGAATCACAAAAGAAGTGAAAATGGCCTATTCCTGCCTTAACTGATGACATTACCTTGTGAAATTCCTTCTCCTGGCTCATCCTGACTCAAAAGCTCCCCCACTGAGCACCTTGTGACCCCCACCTCTGCCAATCAGAGAACCCCTTGACTGTAATTTTCCACTACCTACCTAAATCCTATAAGACGGCCCCACCCCTATCTCCCTTTGCTGACTCTCTTTTCAGACTCAGCCTGCCTGCACCCAGGTGATTAAAAAGATTTATTGCTCACACAAAGCCCATTTGGTGGTCTCTTCACATGAACACGCATGAAATTTGGTGCCATGACTCAGATCGGGGGACCTCCCTTGGGAGATCAATCCCCTGTCCTCCTGCTCTTTGCTCCATGAGAAAGATCCACCTATGACCTCGGGCCCTCAGACCAACCAGCCCAAAGAACATCTCACCAATTTCAAATCCAGTAAGCGGCCTCTTTTTACTCTCTTCTCCAACCTCTCTCACTATCCCTCAACCTCTTTCTCCTTTCAGTCTTGGCACCACACTTCAATCTCTCCCTTCTCTTTATTTCAATTCCTTTCATTTTCTGGTAGAGACAAAGGAGACACATTTTATCCATGGACCCAAAACTCCGGTACCAGTCACGGACTCAGGAAGGCAGCCTTCCCTTGGTGTTTAATCATTGCAGGGATGCCTCTCTGATTATTCACCCATGTTACGTTGGTGTTGGATCTCCACGGAGATGCCTGCCTTGATCATTCACCCACGTTCCCTTAGTGGCAAGTCAACTGTGGGGACGCCTGCTTTGGCTGCTCACCCACATTGCAGCCCAGGGCTGCTCCCCACCCCCTTCTCTGTGTCCCTACCCTTTTCTTTAAACTTGCCTCCTTCACTATAGGCAAACTTCCACCGTCCATTCCTCCTTCTTCTCCCTTAGCTTGTGTTCTTAAGAACTTAAAATCTCTTCAACTCTCACCTGACCTAAAATCTAAGCATCTTATTTTCTTCGCAACACCGCTTAGCCCCAATACAAACTTGACAATGGCTCTAAATAGCCAGAAAACGGCACTTTCGATTTTTCCATCCTACAAGATCTAGATAATTCTTGTCGTAAAATGGGCAAACAGTCTGAGGTGCCTGATGTCCAGGCATTCGTTTACATATCGGTCCCTCCCTAGTCTCTGTTCCCAATCTTCCTTCTTTCCCTCCCACCTGTCCCCTCAGTCCCAACCCCAAGCGTCGCTGAGTCTTTCTAATCTTCCTTTTCTACAGACCCATCTGAGCTCTCCCCTCCTCGCCAGGCTGAGCTAGGTCCCAATTCTTCCTCAGCCTCTGCTCCTCCACCCTATAATCCTTTTATCATCTCCCCTCCTCACACCCAGTCCGGCTTACAGTTTCGTTCCATGCCTAGCCCTCCCCCACCTGCCCAGCAATTTCCTCTTAAAAAGGTGGCTGGAGCTAAAGGCATAGTCAAGGTTAATGCTCCTTTTTCAATAACCGACCTCTCCCAAATCAGTGTTTAGACTCTTTTTCATCAAATATAAAAACCCAGCCCAGTTCATGGCCCCTTTAGCAGCAACCCTGAGACACTTTACAGCCCTAGGCCCTAAAAGGTCAAAAGGCCGTCTTATTCTCAACACACATTTTATTACCCAATCTGCTCCCGACATTAAATAAATCTCCAAAACTTAAATTCCAGCCCTCAAACCCCACAACAGGACTTAATTAACCTCACCTTCAAGGTGTACGATAATAGACTAAAGGCAGCCAAGTAGCAACATATTTCTGAGTTGCAATTCCTTGCCTCCACTGTGAGACAAACCCCAGCCACATCTCCAGCACACAAGAACTTCCAAACGCCTGAACCGCAGCTGCAGGGGGTTCCTCCAGAACCTCCTTCCCCAAGAACTTGCTACAAGTGCTGGAAATCTGGCCACTGGGCCAAGGAATGTCCACAGCCCAGGATTCCTCCTAAGCCATGTCCCATCTGTGCAGGATCCCCACTGAAAATTGGACTGTTCAACTCACCTGGCAGCCACTCTCAGAGCCCCGGGAACTCTGGCCCAAGGCTGTCTGACAGACTCCTTCCCAGATCTTCTTGGCTTAGCAGCTGAAGACTGAGACTGCCCGATTGCCTCAGAAGCCTATAGGACCATCACAGACACTCTAGGTAACTCTCACAGTGGAAGGTAAGTCCGTCCCCTTCTTAATACGGAGGCTACCCACTCCACATTACCTTCTTTTCAAAGGCCTGTTTCCCTTGCCTCCATAACTGTTGTAGGTACTGACGGCCAGGCTTCTAAACCTCTTAAAACTCCCCAACTCTGGTGCCAACCTAGACAATACTCTTTTAAGCACTCCTTTTTAGTTATCCCCACCTTCCCAGTTCCCTTATTAGGCCGAGACACTTTAAATTATCTGCTTCCCTGACTATTCCTGGGCTACAGCCACACCTCATTGCCACCTTTTCCCCCAGTTCAAAGCTGCCTTCACATCCTCCCCTTGTATCTCCCCACCTTATCCCACAAGTATAAGATACCTCTACTCCCTCCTTGGCGACCGATCATGCACCCTTACCATCTCATTAAAACCTAATCACCCTTACCTCGCTCAATGCCAATATCCCACCCCACAGCACGCTTTAAAAGGATTAAAGCCTGTTATCACTCGCCTGCTACAGCATGGCCTTTTAAAACCTATAAACTCCCCTTACAATTCCCCAATTTCACCTGTCCTAAAACCAGACAAGGCTTACAGGTTAGTTCACGATCTGCACCTTATCAACCAAATTGTTTTGCCTATCCACCCCATGGTGCCAAACCCATATACTCTCCTATCCTCAATGCCTCCCTCCACAATCCATTGTTCTGTTCTGGATCTCAAACATGCTTTCTTTACTATTCCTTTGCACCCTTCATCCCAGCCTCTCTTCGCTTTCACTTGGACTGACCCTGACACCCATCAGGCTCAGCAAATTACCTGGGCTATACTGCCACAAAGCTTCACAGAGAGCCCCCATTACTTCAGTCAAGCCCAAATTTCTTCCTCATCTGTTACTATCTCAGCATAATTCTCATAAAAACACACATGCTCTCCCTGCAGATTGTGTCCAACTGATCTCTCAAACCCCAGCACGTTCTATAAAACAACAACTCCTTTCCTTCCTAGGCATAGTTAGATACTTTCGACTTTAGATACCTGGTTTTGCCATCCTAACAAAACCATTATATAAACTCACAAAAAGAAAACTAGCTGACCCCATAGATCCTGAATCCTTTCCCCACTCCTCTTTCCTTTCATTGAAGACAGCTTTAAAGACGGCCCCCACCCTAGCTCTCCCTGACTCATCCCACCCCTTTTCATTACCCACAGCTGAAGTGCAGGGCTGTGCAGTCAGAATTCTTACACAAGGACCAGGATCGTGTCCTGTAGCCTTTTTGTCCAAACAACTTGACCTTACCTTTTAGGCTGGCCATCAAGTCTCCATGCAGCAGCTGCGGCCACCCTAATAGTTTTAGAGAACCTCAAAATCACAAACTATGCTCAACTCACTCTCTACAGCTCTCATAACTTCCAAAATCTACTTTCTTCCTCACACCTGAGCCATATACTTTCTGCTTCCCAGCTCTTTCAGCTGTACTCACTCTTTGTTGAGTCTCCCACAATTACTATTGTTCCTGGCCGGGACTTCAATCCAGCCTCCCACATTATTCCAGATACCATACCTGACCCTCATGACTGCATCTCTCTGACCCACCTGACATTCACCCCATTTCCCCATATTTGCTTCTTCCCTGTTCCTCACGCAGATCACATTTAGTTTATTAATGGCAGTTCCACCTTTCCTACACATCAAGCTCAAGGATTTGCCCCTGCCCAGGACTGGCAAATTGACTTTACTCGCATGCCCCGAGTCAGAAAACAAAAATACCTCTTAGGCTAGGTAGACTTTCCCTAGATAGGTAGAGGCCTTTCCTACAGGGTCTGAGAAGGCCACCGCAGTCATTTCTTCCCTTCTGTCAGACATAATTCCTTGGTTTGGCCTTCCCACGTCTATAGAGTCTCATAGCAGACCGGCCTTTTTTAGTCAAATCAGCCGAGCATTTTTTGAGGCTCTTGGTATTCAGTGAAACCTTTATATCCCTTACAGTCCTCAGTCTTCAGGAAAGGTAGAACAGACTAATGGTCTTTTAAAAACACACCTCACCAAGCTCAGCCACCAACTTAAAAAGGACTAGACAATACTTTTACCACTTTCCCTTCTCAGAATTCAGGCCCATTCTCGGAATGCTACAGGGTACAGCCCATTTGAGCTCCTGTATGGATGCTCCTTTTTATTAAGCCCCAGTCTCATTCCAGACACCAGACCAACTTGGACTGTGCCCCAAAAAACTTGTCATCCCTACTATCTTCTGTCTAGTCACACTCCTATTTGCCGTTCTCAACTACTCATACATGCCCTGCTCTTGTTTACACTGCCGGTTTACACTGTTTCTCCAAGCCATCACAGCTGATATCTCCTGGTGCTATCCCCAAACTGCCACTCTTAACTCTTAAAGTAAATAAATAACCTTTGCTGGCAGGACTATGCTGAATCTCCTTAGGCACTCTCTAATTAGATGTCCTGGGTCCTCCCAATTCTTAGACCTTTAATAACTGTTTTTCTCCTTCTCTTATTCCATTTAGTTTTTCAATTCATACAAAACCGTACCCAAGCCATCACCAATAATTCCAAGTGACAAATGTTTCTTCTAACAACCCCACAGTATCACCCCTTACCACAAAATCTTCCTTCAGCTTAATCTCTCCCACTCCAGGTTCCCACGCTGCCCCTAATCCTGCTCGAAGCAGCCCTGAGAAACATCGCCCATTATCTCTCCATACCACCCCCCAAAATTTTCGCCGTCCCAACATTTTACCACTATTTCATTTTATTTTTCTTATTAATATAAAAAGACAGGAATGTCAGGCCTCTGAGCCCAAGCTAAGCCATCATATCCCCTGTGACCTGCACATACACATCCAGATGGCCAGTTCCTGCTTTAACTGATGATATTCTACCACAAAAGAAGTGAAAATGGCCTGTTCCTGCCTTAACTGATGATGTTATCTTGTGAAATTCCTTCTCCTGGCTCATCCTGGCTCAAAAGCTCCCCTACTGAGCACCTTGTGACCCCAACAACTGCCTGCCAGAGAACAACCCCCCTTTGACTGTAATTTTCCTTTACCTACCCAAATCTTACAAAACGGCCCCACCCCTGTCTCCCTTCGCTGACTCTTTTTGGACTCAGCCTACCTGTACCCAGGTGAAATAAACAGCCTTGTTGCTCACACAAAGCCTGTTTGGTGGTCTCTTCACACAGACGCGCATGAAAGTAGGGACCTAAGCATTTTAACTAAAGTCCTCATTTTGAATCCTCAGTGCCATTTGTTTGTGGTATATTTGGTTCCTGATTCCTTATGTGGAGAGTTGGGGATGAAAGGTAAAGTGTTACCATTTGAATGGAAATCAAGCCTGAGAACTGATTACAGATCCAGGTGAACTGAAAATGTAATAAACAGGCACTATCCTCTAAACAGGAAACCACTAATTAGATTTTTGAGCTTAGCATAAATACCTCCTAAATTTCATGTTAATACAGAACCTCACTGTATATTAATTTGATTATTCTGATGCAAAAAGTGTGCACTGGTTGGATGTGTCCCTAGAGGCTTAATTGTGCTGGGTATCCTACAGCAATGGTTGTACTGAAATGTAAATAATAATGCCAACAGCCCTCATTTGTGTTTGCAGTGACTGGAAGCTGTTCACTCTAAATTATTATTTTTATATTTCTCTTGTCTTTGGCCTTGGGAATATGTCAAAAATGTCCAAAATGCATTTCCAGGTCAGACAAACAAATAAATCTATATTAATTAAACACAAATCAAGTCTGTAAGTTTAAGTTTCTGTATCAGTGTGATAATTCATTAATTAAGAAACCCCAGCCATTGGCCAGGCACGGTGGCTCACGCCTGTAATCCCAGCACTTTGGGAGGCCAAGGCAGGCAGATCACGAGGTCAGGAGATCAAGACCATCCTGGCTAACATGGTGAAACCCCGTCTCTACTAAAAATACAAAAAATTAGCCAGGCATGGTGGCAGGTGCCTGTAGTCCCAGCTACTCGGGAGGCTGAGGCAGGAGAATGGTGTGAACCCGGGAGGCAGAGCTTGCAGTGAGCCAAGATGGTGCCACTGCACTACAGCCTGGGCGACAGAGTGAGACTCTGTCTCAAAAAAAAAAAAAGAAAGAAAGAAGAAACCCCAGCCATCAAACAGTCTTCAGTGAGGATGTAGGGTCCACGAGCCTCAAGGTTGGCATCAGATCACTGAAGGAACAAAGATCATGACCTGCTTTTGACAACTGTATTTTTTCAGGAAGGAAGTCAGAAAGGATCTGAAGAGAGCTCAACAAAGGCATACCTAAAAGAAGATAAAGGAAAATAAATGCCAAGTGGGGAACTATTTGCTTGGTAGAAGTGGAACAGGGGAAATCTATAGCATTTGAAAACAAAAACCTAACATTTCATCTTGAAATAGCAGAACTCAGTTCACCACTGGAATGAACTGACAGCCAATCAGGCATACATTCGGAGCTCAGATCTTGGAGAACATATTTATCTATAACTCTCTTTGAATTAGCTTTCAATCAGAGCAGTCTCCTGCCCAGGATATTCTGGGTTTGGAGAACAATGGCAGCTGCCTGATTTGAATCTCCCCTACATTCTTCCCAACCCCACTCCACCACCCAAAAAAACAAAACTGACAATGAGAATGAATAAAACCATACCTGATCTGAGTCATCAGCATAACTAGAAAACAGAACATCATGACCTTCAAGTTACCCGTAAGTAAAGGGGAATAAAATTATAATGGACTACCATGGTTCTTCTGCCATTGAAAACCTGTGAGGGCAAGGAGTGAAGAGGGAGAAGTTTAAGAGATTTCATGAAAAAGAATAGAGAGGAGCAAAGAACTTGGATAACATGTAGACAGAAGCACTTCTGGAGAGTGCCAGTCCAACAACAAATGGCAAAATACTGAATATAGTCTGGTCCTTGATAGCTTATGGCACTAATTATAGGGAAGGGGCTTGAAAATGTGTAAAACCCAAAGAAGGAAACAACAGACACTGGGGTCTAGTTGAGGAGGAGTGGGGAGAGTGGGAGGAGGGAGAGGAGCAGAAAAGATAACTATTGGGTACTGGGCTTAAAACCTGGGTGATGAAATAATATGTACAATAAACCCCAGGGACACATGTTTACCTATGTAAAAAACCCTCACATGTGCCCCCACACCTAAAACAAAAGTTAAAAAAAAATGTGTGAAACCAGATGAGGCAGCCCCAGGATGGTACTTTGTGGCGAGTAGCAGGTACAGAGAAAAATGGTAGTATTAGTTGAATACAAGGCAATAAGAAGTAGGTAAGGAAATAGACGGAAAAAATTAAGGATACTACAGAAACAAAAGAGAAATAAGACATGCCAATCCTTCCCTTTTCCACAAAAGAAACCGCATAGAAGAAGGCATAATTGACATAAGACTTAAGAGAATGCTCTCAAACTAGGATCGCTGTTCATGAAATGAATTGGCATAGATAGAAAGCAAACCACAACTACACAAAACTATTTTAAAATCACAAAACAGAAGTCAAAGAAGTACTGTGTTGAAAACTTTCTCCAAAAACCAACCATAAAACTGAAGAAACCCGTAACACAAAACTCTAAGCTGTATTAAATATACTCAAACAAGTATTTGGGGATATGGAAAACACCCTGATCCAGAAATACAAAAATTAAGAGTAGATACAAACCTAAAAATAGAGGTATGAGGGGAGTGATATGAGAGTTGATTCATAATGGAAGTAGAAGATCAAATTATATCAGAAAAAAAATGGTATCAGAATCTGCCCCCCAACCATAAATATTAGGAGGAGCCTCTCTATCATCTCCATTCTTTTCATTTTTAGCCCTCTTCCCCCAAGTTTCCAGATCCTTCCTTCTCTGCCCTCTGTGTTTATGAAAGTAAGTCCCATATCACTTTACTACTGTTACAACCATTCCATGAAATCGCTAAGTGTCCTCAGCACTAGAGCTTCCTTATCATCAGAGCAGAGCACCTACAAAATAAATGAGCTACTTAGAACATAATTTTATAGTATTCTTATGCTTAAAAAAACTCATCCAAAGAATGTCAGTTTCATTTCTTCCACATTCTTCCCCACCCCTACTACCAACCAGGATTTTCAAAGGTTGACATCACAGGGGAGAAAAAGTAGTATCTCTTCCTTACGCATCACAAGGTTCATTGCTGACACCCCTATAACAAAGACAGATTAACAAGAGAAAAGGATAACCAAATTGTTTAGTGAAAGTTTAAGTGACAAGGAACCAATGACCCAGGGAAAACTATTTTTATGGACAGTTGTGCAAAAGTACAATTGGAGAATAAAAGGAAACTTAAAGAGAATCTAATAGTAGTAAACTACGGGGAACTTAGCAAGGCCAGTTTGTTCAGATTCTTCTTGGAGTCTCCGTGTGACATTTCTTTCCTCTGGGTATAGAAGAGACACCTGTTACATGAGGGTTTTCAGGGGAGAAAGGTAGGAGAAGATCATAGAGTGACCTTTGTGTTTCTGCAGTTTTCTCAGTTCCCTTCAGTTTAAAATACTCAGTAAGCTAACGTGCCATACTTTAGGATATCATAGTCTGAGCCCCAACAGTACTTTTTTTAACTTGTTTTTGCTAAATAATTTAAACTTTTATTATAAAGTGTACACGTGCAGGTTTGTTACATGGATATATTGCATGATGCTGAGGTTTGGGGTAAAAATGATTCTGTCACCCAGGTAGTGACCATAGCACCCAATAGATGGTTTTGCAGCCCACTCCTTCCTCTCTCCCTCCCCAGTCTAGAAGTCCCCAGTGTCTATTGTTCCCATCTTCATGTCTATGTGTATTCAATGTTTAGCTCCCATTTGTAGGTGAGAACATGTGCTCTTGCATTAATTCACTTAGGATAACATCCTCCAGTTCCATCCAAGTTGCTGCAAAGGAAATGATTCTGTTCCCTTCTGTGGCTGCATAGTATTCCATGGTGTGTATGTACAATATTTCTTTATCTAGTTCATTGTTGATGAGCACCTAGACTGATTCCACGTCTTTGCTATCGTGAATAGTGCTACAATGAACATATGAGCGCATATGTCTTTTGGATAGAATGAATTATTTTCCTTTGGGCAGATACTCAACAGTGAGACTGCACAGGTAGTAGGACAGAATGGCTGATGGAGGTACCTAATAGGTGAGCCTTAGCTCCCTGTGATCTGTTCCCAAGGGGATCCAGAAGTTATCATGTGGCCCTGGAGCTGCATACTAGTGCACAGTAGTTGAATGGTTGTTCTGTTTTAGTTCTTTGAGAAATCTCCAAACTGCTTTCCACAGTGGCTGAACTAGTTTGCATTCCCACCAACAGTGTATACGTATTTTCTTTTCTCTATAGCCTTACCAGCATCTGTTATTTTTTGACTTTTTAGTAATAGTCATTCTGGCTGGTGTGAGATGGTATCTCATTGTGGTTTTGATTTGCATTTCTCTGATGATTAGTGATGTTGCCATCTTTTCACGTTTATTTGGCTGCTTGTATGTCTTTTGAGAAATGTCTGTTAATGTCTTTTTTAATGGGGTTGTTTGGTTTTTGCTTGTTGATTTGTTTAAGTTCCTATTAGATTCTGGATATTAGACCTTTGTCAGATGCATAGTTTGTGAATATTTTTCCCAACAGTATTCTTTATCATCCTTCAATTCTTTAGTATGGCACAGCTATTCACATAAATGAAGCCTGTCAAATAGAAAATCTCCTGGATGAATGTTCAGAAATATTCACTGGTTTAACATAGACTTCTAGGTCTCTATAATATGATCCAACACTCCACATTCAGGTGAGCCTGCGGGGAGATAATTTAAGGAGCACTGTGTAAAACCACACACACCCAAAGGCCCAAGATTTTTGATAGCTGAAACTCAACCAGTGGAGATTATTTTATGTTGATCACTGTTATTTCACCTGAAGCTCTAGAAAAGGATATTCAAATAGAACTCCCTCAGCAAATATTTACTCTGAGATATCCAGCCCTTTCCTTAGCATGTTTGTGATCCCTGTTCTTCCTCTAAGCTCCAAATGGGCCTTTCTCCCACTGATATTGAAGACTGATGTCTTGCTCACTGGATTAGCCCCACCCTGGCTCTCATTGGAACTACTGGACCTCTGAGGCCTCTGCAGCTGTTTTGAGGTTGCCAGTGTGGATGGCCTGCTCTTCCCTCTGCCTCAGCCTCTCTTCATGGATGCTGGCCACACTCACACAAGTTTATCTTATAGAGAAACTGGAGGACACTATATAGAAGGTGACTTGCATCTGAACTTTGCCTCCCTTCTTCTCTCTCACCTCTTCCACCCAGTATCAGAAGGTCTTCCAAACTTCCTCTTACCTCCCAGAAGGGACACTCATGTTATGTTATAGCCTTCTCCCCTCATTTCAACCTCTTAGTCTAGTCCTGTTAGAGAAAACACTAGGGGAAAAGAAACAGAACTCATAAGAGGTAAAAATGCAACAGGTGTTACTTTGAAAATATTATCATCTTTGTCACACACATAAAATGTGAAGCAGTCCAAGAGGCTTGTGTTAAATACTTAAGTACTTAAGGTTTTACAGAAGTTCGTATGAGTTCAAAAGAAGAGCAATCATCAAAGTTAACATAGTTCAAGAAGGCTTCATGAAGACTATAGATTCAAGCTGGGTTTGGAAATGTTCATATTCCTCGTACATTCAGAAAAAACAACAGCATTCTAGGAAGAGAAAACAAAGTGAGAGGTGGGAGGTGGGAGGTGTCATGGCCCACCAGCTTGGATGGAGCAAACGGGTTGCTTAGGGGAAAAGTGCAAGACAAGATGAGGGCATCAATGACCCAATTATGATGATCTTTGAATGCTAGACTAGGCACTGTGATGAGTGTTATCTATCCTTGCAAAAACCATGTGAGGTAGGCAATTCCTGTATCCCACTTTAAAGATGAGGACCTGGAAGCTCCAAGAGATTAAGTGACTTAAGAGCAAACAGCCAGTTAGTTGGCAAAACTCTCTGTCATCAAGTCTTAATTGTCACATAGATAAAATAAACTCATACTGTATTGCCAATACTTTATCCTAACCTATGATGCCTTGATGAGAAGAGGTTGGTGGTGATGTACCAGAGTTATTTTCGAGCTCACCAACACACACATGCACACATACACACATATGTGGACATACACAGAGTTACTCTGAGATCAGCATAAACTCTGTGCAGTTTGAACTTCCATACATGTGTTGTAGGCATGATAGATGCCATTTTCACTGAATGTTGAAGGCAAATTGAATTTTCTTTTTGACATCTTGACATTTTTTATTGGATGTAGTTTACCAAGCAAAGGCCTTTCCATATGCCACAGGCTTTGAAAACATGACTACACAAGGTATAATAATGTAATGTTGCTGTTACAAGCTCCATTCGATTTACCTTGAAATGTCATTAAAAATTGCTTCTGTCAGAGTGTAGGCATTGGATCTGAGACAGATTTCTAGGGGTGTTACTGGAGTGGATGGGCAATTGTTGCCGTAGGCCATGGATGAAAGCCAAGCAAGACAAAGAGCTCAGCACAGGGAGAGCCTTTGGACAGGAGGTAAATATGAGGATTTGGGGGAGCTAACAGGCACCCGAGTGGTGGGAAAGGAGCTCAAAAGGGTCCAAACTAAGACAAATACTCCTTCCAGCCTCCACACTATGCTGTTACCTATCCTTATGATGGGTAAGATTCTCAAAGCAATACCCACTCTCTACCCAACATCTCCATTTAGAAAACTGATGTAGATCTAGGTGTAGTTGAAATGTTAACACTCTACATTTCCCTTAACCTAATTACAGTTACTGCATCACAATTAGGTTAAAGGTATTTTCTTTCAATCCGAATCAGTCTTTAGCCTAGAGGTGTGGACTTTTTGATTCACATTTCTATCATTTCATTCTCAGTGTCTATTTTTAGCTTTTTCTCCAAAACTTCTTGCAGAAAATGGGGCAGAATTCTCTACTGACTCTGTATCTTAATGGACTACTGGTTCTTGCTTTTTAAAGCCCATTTATTTATATTATGTAATCATAGCTATAAGAATAAACCCTTGCTTCCAAGCACCAGTGGATTCGAGACAATGAGAAAGTGTACCAAATGTCGGTGCTTTTTAACAAATATTCAAAATGAGATTCAGCCCTGGAGTGCCACCTAGAGAAGGCGATCATAGTCATGGATGTTTACGGGAAGCCTACTCCTGTACTTGAAGCTCCCTCCAGCTCTCAAATTCTCTAAAGCAGGCCAGTTTCATCTGGATTTGATATGAATGTTGCCTCAATGTTTGCCTTGTTTTCTGCACTGGATTCTAGTGCAGAATGAGGCCCATTCCAGTCCTTGTCCCAAAGGAGAGCCTGTCCACTGGTGCATACAGGTATATTGTTGCTTTTTCTTAACTTCTGAGCATGTTCTTCCATTGCCACACTCTGAATTTCTATTTTGTGCCACTTCCTCCTGTACAGATGACCATTAGAGCAGTCTTCACATGGATTAAAATGGCTTGTTTGCATGTCTATTTTAAGAGACACTGAGGTACTTGAGAACAGGAACTGTAGTAGAGTCTCCAGAGAAACAGAACCAACAAAATGTGTGTATGTATACACATACACATATACATACACACACACATATATAAATGTGGCTTAGTGAGTCCAATATCTGATGGGGGAGGTTGGAAAGCTGGAGATTCAGAAAAGAGTTGCAGCTCAAATCCAAAGGCAGTCTGCTGGCAGAACACCCTCTCACTAGAGAGGTCAGCCTTTTGTTCTAGTCAGGCTTTCAGTTGATTGGATAGTGTTCACCCACATCATGGAGGACAATCTACCTTACTTAAGTCCACTGATTTAAATGTAAGTCTCATCAAAAAACACTCTCAGAGAACCAGAATAATGTTTGACCAAACATCTGGGCACTGTGGTCCAGACAAGTTGAGGCATAAAATTAACTGTAACAGGGACTTTGTCTCAATTGCCTTTAACATCTTCAGCACCCAGCAAAGCCTTAATATACAGGGTGTTTGTTGAATGAAATGATGTCCAATGAATGAATAGTGATGCAACCGTCTCAGCGACTTGAAACATCCAGTTCGCTACAGCCCCAGACATTATCATTTTCTTCTGACTTAGTATAATTATTTTTCAAAAAACCCTTAAAGTGGTGCCAATGTTCTATTTAGAGATTGATAGATATTCTTAATCTTTAGGCAAAAATGTTAAGAACAAATCCTGCAAAGAGAAAAATAAGCCTGTGTCCAAGGATGAGATAGGGTATGCCATGCCCATCCCTAAAGTTAAGACCATGTGACATTTGCTTTTGTAGCTGGTCTCCTTCACTGGGCCTCTGAGTGGGAATGGAACTACATCCAGCAAGGGCTCTCGAGCCATCTGAACTACAGGTACAGACTGTGATTGATGGAGTGTAGGATTTCGTCCAATAAATTCAGAGGCTACTTCCCCACTTCCCCATCTCTTGGTCTGTATTTGACTCTTCAAATAGCCCCTGAAGCCAAGGTGAGTACGGAGGGGAGTTGGCGGTACCTAATTTATACTAATATTATACTTAAAAAGTAATAGAATATCGTTTGAAAGGCCTCACTGTTTTAACAGAGAGTCACCTGAGGGTAATCTATCGAATGAACAATAGAGGTAATTTCCACTAGAGCTGCTTGGGGATTTTGTTTATGTGATTTATTGTGGTAGTTTTTTAAAGGTATTGGTGAATTGAGCTTCTATCTTCAGACTAATTTTTGTGGTTGAAACAGAGCTCCATAATTTTCAAGAAGGGAAAAGTGTCTATTATTAATTCATTCAAAACATATTTACTGAGGAATAACTTATTCCATTTATTTTATTTTATTTATTTATTATTTTATTTTATTTTATTTTATTATTTTTTTTTTTTTTGAGATGGAGTCTCGCTCTGTGGCCCAGGCTGGAGTGCAGTGGCGCAATCTCAGCTCACTGCAAGCTCCGCCTCCCGGGTTCAAGCAATTCTCCTGCCTCAGCCTCTCCGAGTAGCTGGGACTACAGGCGCCCGCCACCACGCCCGGCTAATTTTTTTGTATTTTTAGTAGAGACGGGGTTTCACCGTGGTCTTGATCTCCTGACCTGGTGATCCGCCCGCCTCGGCCTCCCAAAGTGCTGGGATTACAAGCGTGAGCCACTGCGCCCGGCCTATAACTTATTCCATTTAGTGTGAATATTTTCTATATTTTAAGGAGAAATATTCATGTGTTTAATCAGAAAATGCTTCTCCAGACCCTACTGGGAGTGCCATGTTATGGATGGAATAAATACCCTATTACCTTTAAGGAAACAAGCAAAAAAGTCTGTATTTGCAACACATCTGTCCCCAGGAATTTGGACTAAAGACTTGAGGGCTATGGACAGGTGCGGTGGCTCACGCCTGTAGTCCCAGCACTTTGGGAGGCCAAGGTGGACAGATCACGAGGTCAGGAGATCGAGACCATCCTGGCCAACTTGGTGAAACCTCTTCTTTACTAACAATGCAAAAATTGGCTGGGCATGCGGCCGCCCCTTCTGGGATGTGAGGAGCGCCTCTGCCCGGCCGCCCCTTCTGGGAAGCGAGGAGCGCCTCTGCCTGGCCGCCCCTTCTGGGGTGTGAGGAGCGCTTCTGCCCGGCCGCCCTGTCTGGGAGGTCTACCACAGAGGCCAGAAGCAATGTGGGGGCTGGATGTGGTGGCTCATGCCTGTAGTCCCAGTATTCTGGGAGGCTGAGGCAGGTTGATCACTTGAGACTAGGAGCTCGAGACCAGCCTGGCCAACATGGCGAAACATATGAAAAATACAACTGTCAAACCAACCAACGAACCAAGCGACAACAAAACAGGTCTACCCTGGAGTCATACTCTAATTTTTTCTATTTTCCTCCCTTTCTGATCCTTTATCCCACTTTCTTTTTCTTCCTCTTCCTTCTCCTTCTTCTTTGTCAAATAGAGGATTGAGTTATTATCATTGATCCATACAAAGTCCCTCTCTCATTTATTTTCTTTAATTCCCACCCCCCATTTCTATTCCCCGTCTTCCCATGTGCAACCTTCCTACTATGTTTGATATGCATCTTTTTGTTCGTATGTACTTTTAGAAAATGTTTATTGTTTTGTGTGCAAAAATAAAATTTAAAAATGTGAAAAAAAATTGGCTGGGCATGGTGGCATGTACCTGTAGTCCCACCTACTCGGGAGGCTGAGGCAGGAGAATCACTTGAACCCGGGAAGCGGAAATTGCAGTAAGCCGAGATCGTGCCACTGCACTCCAGCCTGGCAACAGGGCAAGACTCCATCTCAAAAAAAAAAAAAAAGACTTGAGGGCCTGTAAAACCGAACAGTGGGATTCCACTAGCCAAGAAAATGAATGATTTACAATTACGTATATCAACGTGAATGAATCTCAAAAGCAGGTTGAATGAAAGAAAGCAAGTCACAGGAAAAAACATTCAGCATGATACATGTTACATTAAGTTTAGATTCTAACAAACTTAGCATGATACTGCTTAGGAATGCATACATTTTATCAGTAACTAAAAGTAAAGGAATCATAAAGACAGATTCTGAATGGTGGCTCCTCTCTGGGTGGGTAGGGGCCCAAGGTTTAAAGATGATAGAATGGGTGGCACTTTGGCAGTACACTGGCACAAATGCTTGCTAAAGCTTCTGCAGGTAGGGTTCCTACTTGTGGCCAGGAAGAGCCAGTGGGGTATGAGAAGGAGATATGGATTCTATAACCAGAAGGCTGCTGTAGATCTCCTACAATGACTTCTTTCCAAAGTTGGAGTTTTGAAACTGTATCTAACAGGACTCTTGACCCAGTTTTCTAGGTTTTCCCTTCTCTTTGCCCTAGATTTAACTTAATATTCCCTGATTAGACTAAAGCAGAATTGGTTCAGATGAGGAGCTGGCAAGAGATAGTGTTCTGTCATTTATGATCTGAATTCTGGTTTATGAAATCTATTAACTTATAATATACATAGAAAAGTTATGAGACATTTCTGTTTTGTAATAAAAAAGGCAGTGGTCAATTCTTACTCCTTAGTAGCTTTTTTGAGATAAGCTATCAAGCCTACCCTTTCTGCCTTTCTTCTTAATGCTGGTGAAGCTCATTTTTGTTCCAGGGATATACTTCTTGGGATTCTCCAAATACTCCATCAGTGAGTACCTCCTCTCCCTAGGTGGTGCCTTTATTCTTATTGGCATCTGTGTAAGAGAATCCAGCATCCTGACCTGTCTTCTGCCCAAAGATACCGTGAAGATTTGACCCTGTCTTGTGCTAGCCTCCCTTTTCCATGGTGTGGCACTGGACACACTTCTCAACAAAAGTCTTCTTGCCTTTCTCAACATCACCTATATTTAATTCTCTTTTTTGTCACTGGTGCTACAAAGGTTCCCATTTAGAAGCTGGACATCCCACTCTCTCTAGCTCTACTTTTTGTATCCATTAACCTACCTTTACTTATCCTTCTTCCCCCAACACTTCTTATGCTCTCACAACCACAATTCTACTTTTTACTTCTATGGGGTGTCTCTCCCTCTTTTTTTTTTTTTTTTTTTTTTTTTTGCTCCCACTGTATTAGTCCATTTTCACACTGCTATAAAGAAATTCCTGATACTGAGTAATTTATAAAGGAAAGAGGTTTAATTGACTCACATGTCCACACAGCTGGGGAAGCCTCAGGAAACTCACAATCATGGCAGAAGGGGAAGGAGGAACCTTCTTCACAAGGCAGCAGGAGAGAGAGAGAGGGCGTGTGAAGGAAGAACTGTCAATCACTTATAAAACCATCAGATCTCATAAGAACTCACTCACTATCATTAGAACAGCAGGGGGAAACTGCCCCCTTGATCCAGTCACCTCACACTGGGTCCCTTCCTTGACACGGGATCATGGGGATTATACTTGAAGATGAAATTTGAGTGGGGACACAGCCAAACCCTATCACCCACATATGAAGAAGATGTGGCATTTATCTTTCCATACTTGATTTACTTCACTTAACATAATGTCCTTCAGGCACATTTGTGTTTAGCAAAGCAATTATCAACTACAAACCTGAACAAAAAGAAATCCTCCTGCATTAGTCAAGAGTCTTCAGAGAAACAGAACCAATAGGATGTGTACATAGAGAGATTCATTTTAAGGAAATGGCTCACAAAATTGTGGGAACCGGCAGGTCTGTTATCTCCAAAACAGGCCAGCAGGCTGGAGACTGAGGGAAGAGCTGATGTCATAACCTTGAATCTGAAGGCAGTGTGGGGGCAGAATTTCTTCTGCCTTGTGGGACCTCTGTCTTCTCTTAAGGCCTGCAACTGATTAGATGAGGCCCACTCCCATTATGGAGGGTAATCTGTTATACTCACAGTCTACTGATTTAAATATTAATCACATCTAAAAAAATACCTTCACAGCAAGTTTGACCAAACAACTGGATATGATAGCCTAGCCAAGTTGATACATGAAATTAACCATCACATTTTCCATTTTCCAAATCGCAGTAAATGGCAGTACCATGTACCCAAATGCCCAAGTAAAAAACATAGAATCTTCTAGATCCTTTCTCCTCCCTCACCCTGCATACCCAAGTACTGAAAATATGAATTCCCAAACATTTCTAGACTTCATTCCTTCCTTTTCTTCTCCATGCCTACTGACAAACCATTGTCTCTTACCTGAATTGTTAAAATAGCCCCCTAACAGTTCTTCCTGCCTCGAGTCTCACCCTCCTGTTAAATTTCAAAACCATTAAATTCACTTCTCTCTGAAAATGCTTCAGTTATCCTCTATTGTTTACTAAACAGAATTTAACTTCCATAAGGCATGGCCCACAAGGCTTTTCATGATCTTGCCCCTGATCACTTATCCAGCTTCATCTCTCACCACTGCATTTTATTTACCCCAAACCTAGACAGCTACTTGCAGGCTCCAAACACCCTGTGACAATTCAAGTGCTGCTCCCTCTACTAGTAATGTCTTGCCCATATGGAAAATGTTCACTCTTCCATCATCACATTCCAAATTTTCCTTCTTCCCTGACCATGCCCACCTTCCACGCACACTTCCTACAATACAGACTTACATTCTCTTTTTTCTGAGTTTCTTTAGTATTTGGCTTACACTTCTATTGATCACATTTCATATGGATATTAAAATATATTTACATGGTTGTCATCACTATTAATATATGATCTTGTTAAAGGATTATGTTTTTGTCTTTATTCATCTTTTTACCCTCAGTTCAAAAGACAAAGCCCAAGAGGGGCTTCAAGACAGCTGACTTGAGGCATATTGTACTCAGCCTCCTCAAAAAGAACCAAAATAGTGAGTAGATAATCACACTTCAAATAGATTGTCCAAGAGAGAAAACTGGAATTCAATCGAGATGTGACAGGAAATACCTAAAGCAAGGCAGAAAGGGAAGTGAGGTGGCCTGCTAAGGTGAGACTGGCTGGAACACTGGAGAGACTCCCCAGCATGGGGTAAGGGTAACTGAGAGACCCCGCAGTGGTCCACATTTCCACTGTGGACTACCGCAATCCTAGCCACAAGAGAACCCCTTCACCTTTGTGGGCCTGAAACTGACATAGAGAGCTGCCTAGGGAGCACACAAAGGCACTGCTCCAGAGTGGGAGCTCATGCTTGGCCCCCCACACACCCTGAGTCATAAACAGCTATAACATGGTGCCATTTTGAGAGCCCAACCACCAACAGACCACACACTGCCCTGAGGCTCAATAGCACCTTCATCACCACATTGCTGGAGCTCCACTGACATTCCCCACCTGCATCACTGCCATGGCTGGCTGCTGCCACCTGGGCCAAGGTGCAGGCCACAGGCAGTCACTCTACAGCCTCCAATAGTGGAGCCATCACACATTTTAGTGTACCCAGAGAGAGTCCCCCACCTGCCCAGCCTGGCTTTGCCCACATCCACCCACTCATGCCAGAGCATGTAGTCTAGGGACCTGGGGATCACCCAGTCCATCACCAATGGCACCTGAGCACTCCTGCTGGGGGCCTGAAGTTGGGTCCACCCACCCTGCTGCTACCACCACAGCTGGCACCTACTTGCACACACCACTTGCGGGCCTGCAGAGTGGCCTGTCCAGCCCATCACAGCCACTGCTATCACCAGCACACATCACTCGAGACACAGAGGGTTATCTTGCCACTGCTAGTGCCATCACTCACACCACACCTGTTGCCCAGGAGCCCAGGAACTCATCCACTCACCCAACTCACTGCTGACACTATCAGCATCTGAGCAAGCCACTTGGATGCCCAAGAATCAGCCCACTTAGACCTGCTAACACCAGTGCCAGCATATGCTGCTCAGGAGCCCAAGGACGAGAATGCTCAGCCTACTACTGCCACCACTGGGGCCCAAAGACTGGCCCGCCCATTGTTCCAGTCCTCAGCAAAACTTCGTAACAGCCTCCATTAATAGTCACACCCTAAGTTACCGAGGAAATCACAGATACCACTGACACTATTTACAGCTAAAGAAATCATACAAAGACTAGACTACCATGTGCATTCAGTGTCAAAGCCACAGTGCCCTATCTAAACAATACCATAGAAACATCTTCAGGAAAAAGTCTTCCCCTACAAAAGTAAAATCAAAAAATTGGAAGAAGCAACTGTTACACCAGATGTGCAGACATCAATGTAAAAACACAGGAAATATGAAAAAATAAGAAAATATGACCCCTCCAAAGGAACACAATAATTCTCCAGCAACAGATACCAATGAAAAAGAGATTTACAAAATCCTAGAAAAATAATTCAAAACATTGGTCGTTTTAAATTTCAACATTTGAAAACTTCAACAATAGACTAGAACAAGAAGTAAAGATCTCAGAACTTGAAAACAGGTCTTTTGCAGTAACACGGTCAGATAAAAATAAAGAAAAAAAAGATCAAAGCCTAAATAACATATGGGACACCATAACATGTCCAAATATTAGAATTTCTGGAGTCCCAGAAGGCACCTATCAATAATAACCTTAAATGCAAATGGATTAAACTTTTCACTTAAAAGATACAGACTGGGTGAATGAATTTTGCTTAAAAAAATGGCCCAATGACTTACTGGTTACAAGAAACTCATTGTAAAGACACATATAGACAAAGTAAAGAGATGGAAAAAGACATTCCATGCAAACGGATCAAAAGCAAGAGGGAGTAGCTATACTTATATCAGATAAAACAGACTTTAAGATAAAAACATGACAAAGAGACACAGAAGGTGATTATATAATGATAAAGGGATCAATTAAGGAAGATGATATAATAACTTTAAACATAGACTTATTTATGCACCCAGCATGGGAGGACCCATATGTATAAAGCAAATATTATTAGATTTAAAGGGAGAAATAGACTCCAACACAATAACATTTCAAGACTTAACACCTCATTCTCAGCATTAAACAGATCATGTAGACAGAAATTTAACAAAGAAATATTGGTTACATTGTATTAAGCACAAGTAAAAAATAAAAATAAGAAGGAAACATTGGATTTAAACTGCACTTTAGACCAAATGGACCTAACAAACATATAGAGAAGATTTCATCTAACAGCTACAGAACACAGATTCTTCTCATCAGCACATGAAACATTCTCCAAGACAGACCATACGATAGGACACAAAATAAGTCTCAACAAATTTTTAATATCAAAATCATATCAAATACCTCCTCAGACCACAATAGATAAAACTAGAAATCATTAACAAGAGAAACTTTGGAAACTGTACACATACATGGAAATTGAACAACATGCTCCTGAATGACCATTAGACCAAGGAAGAAATTAAAGAGCGAATCAAAAAATGTTTGAAAGAAATGAATATCAAAACATAACATACCAGAACCTATAAGATACAGCAAAAACAGTGCTAAGAGGAAATATTATAGTAATAAGGGCTTACATCAAAAAAGGAGAAAGATTTCAAATAAACAATCTGGTGCACCTCAAGGAACTAGAAAAGTAAGAACAAACTAAACCAAAAATTAGCAAAACAAAATAAATAGTAAAGATCAGAGCAGAACTAAACAAAACAGAGACTTTTAAAAAATTACAAATGATCAATTAAAAAAACTACAAAGGATCAATGAGATGAAAAATTGAAAAGATGAACAAAATTGATAAACCACTTGCTAGACTAATCAAGAAAAACAGAGAATAACTACATCAACAAAATCCGAAACGAAAAAGGAGATGTTACAAGTGATATCATAGAAATACGAAAGATCATCAGAAACTATTTTGAATAACTATACACTAACAAATAGGAAAACCAAGAGGAAATGGAAGAAATTCCGTGCGTACACAACCTACCAATATTGAATCAGGAAGAAACAGAAAACCTGAACAGACCAATAACAAGTAATGAGATTAAAGCAGTAATAAAAAGTCTCCAACAAAGAAAAGTCCAGGACCAGATGGCTTCACTGCCAAATTCTACCACACTTTCAAGGAAGAACTAACACCAGTTCTCCTCAAACTATTCCAAAAAATTTAAAAGGAGGGAATTCTAACTCATTCTACCAGCATTACCCTGATACCAAAACCAGACAAAGACACAACAAAGAAAGAAAAAACTGCAGGCCAATCTTCCTGATGAATATAGATGTAAATATCCTCAATAAAATACTAGTAAACTGAATTCAACAGCACATCAAAAAATAATACAAAACAATCAAGAGGGATTTATCCCAGGGATGCAGGCATGATTTAAAATATGCAAATCAATAAACATCATATATCGCATGGACAGAATGAAGAACAAAAACCATATGATCACCTCAATAGATGCAGAAGAAGCATTTGATAAAATTCAAAATCCCTTCATTCTTAAAAAAAAAAAAAACTCTTAACAAACTAGTAGGCATAGAAGGAATGTACCTCAACATAATAAAGGCCATACACAACAAAATAGCAACTAATATCATACTGAATGAGGAAAAGCTAAAAGCCTCTAAGAACTGGAAGAAGATAAAAATGCCCACTTTCACCATTCCTATTCAAGTTAGTACTGAAGTCCTAGCCGGAGCAATCAGGCAAGAGAAAGAACTAAAATGTATCCAAATTGGAAAAGAGGAGGTCAAATTGTCCCTCTTTGCTGATAATATGATCTTACATTTAGAACAACCTAAAGACTTCACCAAAAAAAAACTTTTTTAGATCGATAAATTCAGTAAAGTTGCAGGATATGAAATCAACATAGAAAAATCGACATTTCTATACACCAATAATGAACTAGCTGAGAAAGAAATCAAGAAGGCAACCCCACTTACAATAGCTACAAAACAATTAAAATACCTAAGAATAAAGTTAACCAAGGAGATTAAAGATCTCTACAAGACAAACTACAAATTGCTGATAAGAGAAATTGAAGAGGACACAAAAAAATGGAAAGAAATCTCATGCTCAATGATCAGAATTAATATAGTTAAAATGATGACCATTCTGCCCAAAGCAATCTACAGATTCAATGTCATCCCTATCAAAATACCAACATCATTTTTCAGAGACTTATTTTTAAAAATCTTAAATTCATGTGAAACCAAAAAAGAGTCCAAATGGCCAAAGCAATCTCAAGGAGGAAGAACAAAGCTGGAGGTATCAAACTGCCTGACTTCAAAATATATTACAAGGCTATAGTAACCAAAACAGTGTGATATTGGTATAAAACAGAAACATAGAGCAGAATAGAGATTCTTGAAATAAATCTACATATCTACATATCTACATGTTTACTTTGATTTTCAGCAAAGGCACCAAGAACATACATTGGGGAAAGAATACCCTCTTCAATAAATGGTGCTGGGAAAAATAAATATCCATATATAAAAGAATGAAACTAGATCCCTATTTCTTACCATATACAAAAACCAACAAGAGGAATTAAAGACTTAAATGTAAGTCCCCAAATCACGAAACCACTAGAAGAAAACATAGGGAAAACACTTCAGGACATTGGCCTAGGTAAAGATTTATGGCTAAGACCTCAAAAGCACAGACAAAAACAAAAATAGACAAATGGGACAACATTAAACTACAAAGCTTCTGCACAGCAAAGGAAACAACACAGTGAAGAGACAGTCTGTTGAATAGGAGAAAATATTTGCAAACTATTCATTCAGCAAGGAATTAATATCCAAAACACACAAAAAACCCAATTAAAAAATGAAATAATCCCATTTAGACATGAGCAATGGACATGAATAGACATTTCTCAAAAGTAGACATACAAATGGCCAAGAAGTATATTAAAAAATGATTACCATTACTAATCATCAGGTAAATGCAAATCAAAACCACAGTGAGATACCATCTTACCCCAGTTAAAGTGGTTATTATTAAAAAAAAAAAAAGAGAGAGAGAAACAACAGACACTGGAAAGGATGCAGATAAAAGGGAACTTATACACTATTGTTGAGAATGCAAATTAGTATAGCCACTACGAAAAACAGTATGGAGATTTCTCAAAACACTAAAAATGGAGCTACCATATGATCCAGTAATCCCACTACTAGGTATTTACCCAAAGGAAAATAAATCAGTACATCAAAGGGATACCTGTACTCACATGTTTATTGCAGCACTATTCACAATAGGAAAGATATGGAATCCATCTACAGATGAACGGATAAAGAAAATGTGGCATTCATACACAATGGAATACTATTAAGCTATAGAAAAGAATGAAATCCTGTTAGTTGTGTAACATGGATGAAACTAGAGGTCATTATGTCAAATGAAATGAGCCAGGCGCAGAAAGAAAAACGTCACATAGTCTCACTCATATGTGGGAGCTAAAAAGTTGACCTCATGGAGGTACAGAGTAAAATGATAGAAGAGGCTGGAAAGGATGTGTGGGTGGGAGTGAGAGATGAAGAGAGGTTAGTTAATGGGTACAAACATACAGTTAGATAGAGATAAAAGATACACATTCTTGGGGAAAAATCTAATCTGATTAAAAATGGGCAAAAGACGTGAATAGACATTTCTCAAAAGACATGCAAATGGCGAACAGGTATATGAAAAGCTGTTCAACATCATTGATCATCAGATAAATGCAATAACTATAATGAGATATTGTTTCACCCCAGTTAAAATGACTTATATCCAAAAGACAGGCAATAACAAATGCTGATGAGGATGCAGAGGAAAGGCAACACTTGTACACAGCCGGTGGGGCTGTGAATTATTACGACTACCATGGAGAGCAGTTTAGAGGCTCCCCAAAACACTAAAAATAGAACTACAAATGATCCACAATCCCACTGCTAGGTATACATCCCAAAGAAAGGAAATCAGTGTATCAAAGAGAGATCTGCACACCCATGTTTGCTCCAGCACTATCCACAATGGCCAAGATTTGGAAGCAACCTAAGTGTCCATCGATAGACAAATATATAAAGAAAATGTGATACATCTACACAAGGGAGCGTATTCAGCCATAAAAAGAATGAGATCCTGTCATGGGGAACAACACAGATAGAACTGGTGATCATTACATTAAGTGAAATAAGCCAGGCACAGAAACTTTGCAAGGTCTCACTTATTTGTGGGAGCTAAAAAAAAAATTAAAACAATTGAACTCGTGGTGATAGAGAGTAGAATGACGGTTACTAGAGGCTGGGAAGGGTAGTGGTGGATGGGAGAAGTAGGGATGGTAAATGGATACAAATATATAGTTAGATATAATGAATAAGATGTAGTATTTGATAGCACAACGGGGTAACTGCAGTGTAAAATAATTTGTTATATATTTTTAAATACCTAAAGAGTGCAATTGGATTGCTTGTAACACAAAGGATAAATGTTTGAGGGGATGGATACCCTATTTACCCTGATGTGATCACTATGCAAGGTATGCCTCTATCAAAATATCTCAGGTACCCCATAAATATACACGTCTCTTATGTACCCACAAAAATTAAAAATTAAAGAATTTTAAGATAGAAGTTCTAATGTTCAATAGCAGATTAGGGTGACTGTTATCAGCAACAATGTATTGCACGTTTCAAAGTAGCTTGATGAGAGGACTTGAAATATTCTCAACAAACAGAAATAATAAATGCTTAGAGTGATGAGTAACCCCAATACCCTGACTTGATTACACATTCTGTAACAAATACTCACATGTACACCATAAATGTGTATAATACTGTATATCAATAAACACATCAAAGGGAAAACTTATAAGACAAAGTCCAGTATAGTGCTCATCACTTAGCAAACATCCAATAAAGGTTTGCAATGACCTTTTCACTTGTTTGTAAACATCTCCTTCTAGAACTAAGCTTCTTTTGGGGAATAACTGTTCGGTTTACCTTGTGCCTTGCAAAGTACTTGGCATATAAGAGACATCTAATAAAGATATTTCAAATGAATGAGCACTTCAGCCATTAAATTTGATCATCTCAACCTCAAATATGCTCCCCATTTTTCTTATACTGAAATATTCAACTAGGTAGAAATGTTGTCCTTGGCATGGACTAGTCTTCTACTTTTTTGTGTTGTTTTTTCTACCTATCCCCACCCATCTTAGGGAGTAGCATGGTATCAGGTACATGCTAGAAATACAATTATTATTGTGGATGAAATGATGAATAGGTTATACACTTGTGCATTCTTTTCTCTGAATCAGAGCTTTCTCATGTCAAAACTTATCCCTGACCCTTGCATCGTGAACTGTGGAAAACCAGGCTGAGAGAGTCTATCCAACTAGGTCAACTCTGCCCAGGAGAGATGAAACGACTGTCTCTTGTGATTAACCTATACACATCTCAAGAAGGCATGCACTCATACTCTCCAGGAGGATTATATTTCATCTTGATGATCAGATGAAGGATGAGGACAGGAAGAGTCAGACGGAGGAAAGCCACTGCTAAAGAAGAGATGCATGTACCTTGGGGCTAAAATGAAGCCATAGCTAACCAGGGTGAATTAACGCAAAGGAAGTTGCAGCTTCATCTAGAGCCAAAAAGCAATAGCTCACCTTGAACCCAGAAACACTATTACATCTTGAGCAAGCAGCACCAAGAAGGTGATAAGCCCTTTACATGATCTTTTATCAGAGTTCCGGGTTTCCTGATCCTATTTACAGCTGAAGTCCTGGACTCCCTCAGCTTATTCCCACCTTTACTCCTTAATTCTCTATTCCTTCTGATTGTATCTTCTCTTTTGAGGTCCAAGGTCAACTCTCCAGACAAATATGACTTCTCCAATGTGATCCTCAGCCCCTCTCTTGGAAATGGTTTTATAGGATAAGCAGTGTAGCAGAACGGAAAGAGTAGGAGCTTTGGGGTAATGAGACGAGCACTTAAATTCCACTCACAAGCTGTCACCTCGGATAAGCATCTTAACCTCCAAAGCCTCTGTTTCTTAATAAGCTTAATAATATCTACCCCGTAGGGTAGGTTTGTGTATCAAATGAGATAAAAAAGAGTAGTTGCTATAATCAGCATCATTAACCCTCTTTCTTTATTGGCATCTGTCCTGAAGTAAACACCTTTCCCATCTGGCTTCAGTCCTGGAGAGTCAACCCTACTTTTCCAGGAATCCCTGGTGAGGAACAAATTCGACAGAAAAGTTCTCTGTTTGGGTTATTGTTGGTTCCTTAAAAACCACCTTGCTGTTCACAAGAGAGCTTTTAAAACTTGAGCACTTACTATATAAACACACCTCAATGAACATGCCCATCTACTGTAAGATTCTTGAATGTAAGATAAGGTGCTCTGCCCTAGAATGGTGGATGAGAAGGAAGTCCCCACCTTTCCAGACAAGGCTGAAAGCTTAGGAAAGTCACACAGATTGACAGAGATCCAATAGCTGCTGTCTCCCTCCTGTTTAAAACACAGCCTGGAGAGTCTGACCTTGCAGTTACCCAGGTTTCTGGTGCTAACTCACAGTCCCTGAGAAAATCAGCACCCTGGGGCACATTAATCATTCTCTTTCACAAAGATAAAATATTTTCTCTACTGATCCTGGACAGGGAGCTTGCCTAGAAATGATCTGCATTCTAAGGTGACTCCTTTTAATCTTCTTGTCTCATGGAAATGTCTTTCCATCCAGGGTTCTGCCTGCATCCTGGCACTCTCCTCATAATTTACCATGGTACTATGGTATTCAGAGATCTCAGAAGTTATGTAATTTAACCCCAAATTTGTACATAGAAAGAAACTGAGGCTCAGAGAGGGGATAAGGCATGACCTAGAGGCACAGCAGACAGAGCCAGACTCAAGTCCAGATACTTGTCCAGCTGCCTGTCCCACCAGACAAAGGGCAATCATGCATTGCCAGTACCACCAATACCACACCTTAGAAACCAGCTGCTGTTAAGAAACTAGGCCTCAAGGATCTCTTTTTCCCAGCCACTCGGGAGGGGAGAGGGAGTCTCGCTCTGTCATCCAGGCTCTGGAGTGCAGTGGTGCAATGTCACCTCACTGCAAGCTCCGCCTCCTGGGCTCACACCACTCTCCTGCCTCACCCTCCCGAGTGGCTGGGACTACAGGCGCCCACCACCACGCCCGGCTAATTTTTTGTATTTTTAGTAGAGACGGGGTTTCACCGTGTTAGCCAGGATGGTCCCAATCTCCTGACCTCGTGATCCACCCGCCTCAGCCTCCCAAAGTGCTGGAATTACAGGCGTGAGCCACCATGCCCGGCCAAGGATCTCTTTCTTATATGCTATGTGATCCTGAGCTGGTTACTTCTCCTCACTCCTCAAAGCATGGTCCCCAGACCGGCAGCCTCAACAGCACCTAGGAGCTTGTTGGAACTGCAGAATCTCAAGCCCTACCCCATACCTGCTTTTAACAAGACCCTCAGATTGTATAAGTTTGAGGACCACTGACTTAAATTATCTGAGCTTCTATTTCTTCATCTGTTAAAGGGGATAATAGTGTCTGCCTTATGAGTTTGTTCCCAAAAAATTGACAATAAGGTAACTTGCAAGCAGTAAGATGGCTTTATTTGAAAGCTCAGAGAATTTTTTCAAGGAAGTTTAAAACTCAGACACATAGCAATAGTAAAGAAAATCTCTGTATACTGCCTCAATTTAATTCAAATATCTTATAACTTAGGATAATGATTAAAGCAGGAGCTAGAAACTAATTCAAATTATGAGGCAATATATAGTTGTTGGCTCTTGGATGAGACTGCCTGGGTTTGTGCTTTTTTTTTTTTTTTTTTTTTTTGACAGAGTCTTGCTCTGTCACCCAGGCTGGAGTACAGTGGCACGATCTCGGCTCACCGCAACCTCCGCCTCCTGGGTTCAAGCGATTCTCCTGCTTCAGCCTCCCAAGTAGCTGGGATTACAGGCATGCGCCACCACACCCAGCTACTTTTTGTATTTTTAGTAGAGACAAGGTTTCACCATATTGGCCAGGCTGGTCTTGAACCTCTGACCTCGTGATCCTCCTGCCTCGGCCTCCCAAAGTGCTGGGATTACAGATGTGAGCCACTGTGCCAAGCTTGTTCATTTACTAGAAAGGTAAGCTTGAGCAAGCTTTTACCTTCACCAACCTCTGTTTCTACACCTGTAAATTGAAGCTAATAATGCATCATGTGGTAGTAATGCAGCATCTCAGGGAGAGAATCAGTAAAGTACTTAGCATAGGGCCTGGCACATAGTATATGTTCCCACCATCATTGTAATCTTCATCATCACCATTGACAATCATATCGATGTCACTCAACAACTGCAACTTGGAAAGGTTTCCACATAGGGAATTTTGGGAAGGCTTCCTCATAAAGAAACCATTCCACTTGGGACATCTTCTTGATAACAGACAGGGCAGGAACTTCTCCTTCTAATGTGAATAATGAACTGCAGACTTCATTTCCCTCCTGTGAAGACATGTTTATGAGTGGCAAGAAAATTCAGCTTTCTCCTATTTAAGCCAGACTTCTTTAACTCCTTACTAGTTCCTTTACTCTAGCCTATTAAGTAAAATTTTATATTTGTCATAAGTTTTTGTAGGGAAGAGCTCAAGATACTTATATATAGCCTGACAAATAATGGCATTTCAGCAACTGAACAGCTATGTTCAGTTCACAATTACTAACTAGACTTTGACCAAGTTTTCATGCAATCTGAAATGTGAATTCTCCATGAGGGCTTTGCAGAATACTAGGACTCTAACTCCCTAACTTATCCCCCTGCCCCCAAAATTATACTAATTAAGCTGCCTCCATCTTTCATATCAGAGTAAGTTCCAGAAAAGGAGATTCAATTCAGCTCACATTTTAGTGTAAGCACTATATTAGCTCAGTGCAATCCTTAGGAATAAAGCCTAGAGACCTTTGATAACTAGTAAATGATATCTGAGTGACCTTGGTAATTTGCCCAAAGTCACACAATTGGTCAGAAAAGATGACATCACCCACCTACCTTCCTTCCTTCCTTCCTTCCTTCCTTCCTTCCCTCCCTTCCTTCCCTCCCTTCCTTCCGTTCCTTCCCTTTCTTTCTTTCTTTTCCCTCTGTGACCCAGGCTGGAATCTAGTCGGCTCACTGCAGACCCCCTGCCTCCGGCTCCCCTGATTCTCCTGCCCCGGCCTGCGGGCTGCCTGGGATTGCCGGCGCGCGTCACCACCGCTGCCTGCTTTTTCTCCTTTGGCTGGAGGCGCGGTTTCACCATGTTGGCCAGGCTGGTCTGCAGCTCCTGACCCCGAGTGCTCTGCCCGCCTCGGCCTCCCGAGGTGCTGAGACTGCAGACAGAGTCTCGCTCACTCGGTGCTCGGTGTTGCCAGGGCTGGAGTGCGGTGGCGTGGTCTTGGCTCGCTGCAGCCTCCACCTCCCAGCCACCTGCCTTGGCCTCCCAGGGTGCTAGGATTGCAGCCCCTGCCCGGCCGCCACCCCGTCTGGGAGGTGGGGAGCGTCTCTGCCCGGCTGCCCCGTCTGGGAAGTGAGGAGCGCCTCTGCCCGGCCACCCATTGTCTGGAAATGAGGGCCCTGCCCGGCCACCCCACTGGAATGAGGACCTGCCCGGCCCCCCCTGCCCGGCCGCCCCGTCTGGGAAGTGAGGAGCGCCTCTGCCCAGCCGCCCCGTCTAGGAAGAAGTGAGGAGCGCCTCTGCCCGGCCGCCCCGTCTGGGAAGTGAGGAGCGCCTCTGCCCAGCCACCCCATCTGGGAAGTGAGGAGCGTCTCTGCCCAGTGCCCGGCCGCCCCGTCTGGGAAGAAGTGAGGAGCGCCTCTGCCCGGCCGCCCCGTCTAGGAAGTGAGGAGCGCCTCTGCCCGGCTGCCCCGTCTGGGATGTGGCGAGCGCCTCTGCCCGACCGCCCCGTCTGGGAGGTCTACCACGGAGGTTAGAAGCAATGTGGGGGCTGGACGTGGTGGCTCACGCCTGTAGTCCCGACGCTCTGGGAGGCCGAGGCGGGTTGATCACTTCAGGCTAGGAGTTCGAGACCAGCCTGGCCAACATGGTGAAACATATGAAAAATACAACAGACAAACCTACCAACCAACCCAGCGACAACAAAACAGGTCTACCCTGGAGTCGTACTCTAATTTTTTCAATTTTCCTCCCTTTCTGATCCTTTATCCCACTTTCTTTTTCTTCCTCTTCCTTCTCCTTCTTCTTTGTCAAACAGAGGATTGAGTTATTATCATTGATCCATACAAAGTCCCTCTCTCATTCATTTTCTTTAATTCCCACTCCCCATTTCTATTCCCCGTCTTCCCATGTGCAACCTTCCTAATATGTTTGATACGCATATTTTTGTTTGTATGTATTTTTAGAAAATGTTTATTGTTTTGTGTGCAAAAAAAATTAATTTAAAAAAAAAAAAGAAAAGATGACATCCAGGTCTTAAAAAGTACTAAAGTTGCAGAGTCCAGTGTCTCCCAATTCCAAACACCATATTTGTTCTTCTCAGTGTTTAACCTAACCTCTCCTGCTTTGGTCTAAGCCTATCTATCCACTCTTATTTTACCACTGACATACAAATTTTTAGTGATTCCTTTTTAAATCTCACTTACCTTGCCCTTCATATAGATATCATCTAGGGGAAAATAAGTCCAACCCCATTGGTCCCAGAGTTCACTACCTTTGACTGAGAGGAGGTGAACCAAGGTGTGGTATGTTCATTCCCTTAAGAGTTAGGGTAAAGAAAGGTGTACCCTGTGAATTGTGAGGATCCTGACATGATAATCTAGATATCTGTCTCTGAGCAACAGAGAGCACAGGGAGTAATTACAGGCTCTTGCTTTTGTACTGAGCTCAACAATTTTCAAAGCATATCCACATCCTGTTGAGCCTTCCAACCATCCCATGAGGAGGGCAGAGCAGGAATTATGATTAATGAGGCTCAAAAAAGGCTAAATGATTTTTCCAAAGTCACAAAGCTAGTGAGCAGTCAGGCTGGGACCACAGCCTAAGCCAGGGCTTTCTCTCACACACATTGGAAAAGAAAGCTCAGGATGGATCATCCCTTCAGCTATTATTAGAAATTCTCTGATCATCAGCTGATGCTTTAATGGGGCTGAGCTAGTGGTCAGATGTGAATAAGAATGGTACACAAATCCACCACCATGAGGAAGCCTGGGGAGGGGTAGGATAGAGAAAAGGGGAGAAGAGGAGGGTTCCAAGGACAAACATCTTAAACTCCAATCCACCTTTTTATCAAAGACTAGATCTGATGGTGCCAAACCAACCCATTTGCAAGCTTTTTCTCCCTCAGTTCCTAGACTAGGTGATCCTGGGGAACAAGAGCTTTGCATCCCAGTGATCTGTGCCTTGCTGGGCACAGGGTAAAGTCTCATATAGATTTGATGAATGAATGGATAAACAAATGAATCACTATGTGTCCACACTAACTCCAGGTTTTGTCTTTCACAAGGCTTCTTGAACGCACCTTGGTTCCACCCCTCCCCAACCCTGCATCCTCTCCAATGTTTGACCCAGGTCAGTGTCAGGGCTCCAAATCAATAAGAGAATTATAGTCTAATAAAGGTCTGAGCCTGGCCCAGCACAGAGCACAAGCCTCTGTCATACTGAGACAGCAGTTTTCAGTTAAGACAATCCAAGCAGTTCTATTGCTCCTTCCCTTCTGGCACATCAGATTGACATTTCTCCCAGCAGGGGGATTTCTTGTTTCAAAACAAAACAAAATCAATACAGTTTCATTAGCCATCCAATGTAATAAACTAAACTTG
This sequence comes from Hylobates moloch, assembly GCF_009828535.3. Lineage (NCBI taxonomy): Eukaryota > Metazoa > Chordata > Mammalia > Primates > Hylobatidae > Hylobates > Hylobates moloch. The sequence continues at coordinate 55,523,328 of NW_026652286.1, read as the reverse complement.
CCCCAGATGACAGCCTCTAGGTCCAAATCTGACCAATCCAAGATGAGTCTGAGATACCAAAGGAATGTATCCAAACAGTCTCCAATTCCCCCGCCCTCCCCTCTCTCTCCTGAGCACCATCAGCCTGATCTTGTTCTTTATCACATCTGCCTGACCTTCTGCACAGTCTCTTAATCACTCTCCTGGGCTCCAGGCTCTCTGCTCTCCAGTCTTTCCTCCATCTCATCTGAAATTTTTCCTCCTCTCTATGGCATTTGAGGTCCTTCCTAATGTGACCCACCCCTCCTGACTGATTTCTCTCCACTCCTCCCAATCAAGCTACAGATCAACAGACGCACTCCCCAGAGAGCAAATGAATTCCCTATCAGGAGTTCTCAGCATGAGAACTCCTCATTTTTCAAGGCCCACTTACTCTGGGAAGCCTCCTTCAAAGGCCCCCAAAAAGGAAGTTACTCTCTCCTCCATGATCTCTTAGTATTTTATTCATGTCCTAATACCTGGCACATCATCATAATTTTGGTTTACAGGCATACTTCGTTTAATTGCACTTTGCTTTACCGAACTTCACAAATAGTGTTTTTTTACAAATTGAAGGTTTATGGCAGCCCCATGTTGAGCAAGTCTATCAGGGCCATTTTTTCTGACAGTATATGTTCATTATGTGTCTGTGTCATATTTTGGTAATTCTCACAATATTTCAAAACTTTGTCACTATTATTATGTCTGTCACGATGATCTGTGATAAGTGATCTTTGATGCTACTATTGTAATTGTTTTGGGGTGCTATGAATTGCACCAATATAAGACAGCAAACTTAGTTTATAAATGTTGTGTGTGTTCTAACTGCTTCACTGACCAGCCGTTCCTCCAACTCTTTCCCTCTCCTTGGGCCTCACTATTCCCTGAGAAATAACAATATTAAAATTAGGCTAATTAATATCCCCACAATGACCTCTGGTGTTCAAGTGAAAGGAAAAGTAGCAGTCTCTCACTTTAAATCAAAAGCTAGGAATGATTAAGCTTAGTGAGGAAGGCATGTTGGAAGCCAAGATAAGTGGAAAGCCAAGCCTCTTACACCAGTTAGCCAAGTTGTGAAAGCAAAAGAAAAGTTCTTAAAGGAAATTAAAAGTGCTGCTCCAGTGAATACACAAATGATGAGAAAGCAAAACAACTTTATCACTGATATGAAGAAAATTTTAGTGATCTGGATAGAAATCAAACCAGCCACAACATTCCCTTAAGCCAAAGCCTCATCCAGTACAAAGCCCTAACTCTCTTCAGTTCTATGAAGGCTGAGAAAGACGAGGAAACTGCAAAAGTATAAAGCTAGCAGAGGTTGGTTCATGAGGTTAAAGGAAAGAAGTTGTCTCCAGAACATAAAAGTGCAAGGTGAAGTAGAAAGTTCTGATGTAGAAAGAAGCTATGAAAATTTATCCAGAAGATCTAGCTAAGATCATTGATGACAGTGGCCACACTAAACAACAGATTTTCAATATACATAAAATAGCCTTCCATTGGAAGAAGATGCCATTTGGGATTTTCACAGCTAGAGAAGTCATTGCCTGGCTTCAAAGCTTCAAAGGATAGACTGACTCTCAGGGGCTAATGCAGCTGGTGATTTTAAGTTGAAGTCAGTACTCATTTACCATTCTGAAAATCCTAGGACCCTTAAGAATTATGTAAAATCTACTCTGCCTGTGCTCTAGAAATGAAAAAACAAAGCCTAGATGACAGCACATCTGTTTACAGCATGGTTTATTGAATATTTTAAGCCCACTTTTGAGAACTACTGCTCAGAAAAAAAAAGATTTCTTTCAAAATATTACTGCAGACCAAGCATGGTGGCTCATACCTGTAATTCCAGCACTTTGGGAGGCCAAGGCAGGTGGATCACTTAAGGTAAGGAGTTCAAGACCAGCCTGGCCAACATGATGAAATCCCATCTCTACTGAAAATACAAAAAAAAAATTAGCCAGATGTGATGGTGCATGCCTGCAATCCCAGCTACTAGGGAGGCTGAGGCAGGAGAATCACTTGATCCTGGGAGGTGGAGGTTGCAGTGAGCTGAGATTGCATCACTACATGCTAGCCTGGGTGACAGCGAGACTCCATCTCAAAAATATATATGTATTACTTCTCACTGACAATGCACCTGGTCACTCAATAGCTCTGATGGAGATATACAAGGAGATTAATGCTGCCTTCATGCTTGCTAACATAACACTCATTCTGCAACCCATGAATCAAGGAGCCCTTTCCATTTTCAAGTCTTATTATTTCAGAAATATATCTCCTAATGCCAAAGCTGCCATAGATAGTGATTCCTCTGATGGAATGGAGCAAAGTAAATTGAAAACCCTGTAGAAAGTTTTCACCACTCTAGATGCCATTAAGAACATTTGTGATTCACGGCAGGAAGTAAAAATATCAACATTAACTGGAGTTTGGAAGAAGTTGGTTCCAATCCTCATGGATGACTTTGCAGGGTTAAGCGGAGCCCAGGTTGGACACAGTGGCTCATGCCTGTAATCCCAGCACTTTGTGGGGTGGATCACTTGAGCCCCGGAGCTCAAGATCAGCCTGGGCAACATGGCAAAACTCCATCTCTATAAAAGATACAAAAATTAGCTGGACATGGTGGCATGTGCCTGTAATCCCAGCTACTCAAGAGGCTAAGGTGGGAGGATTGCTTGAGCTCAGGAGGCAAAAGCTGTAGTGAGCCATGATTGTGCCACTGCACTCCAGCCTGCGTGACAGAGTAAGACTGTCTCAAAAAGAACTGGAGAGATGTGACCAAATTGTGGCAATCTCATGATAAAACTTGAATGGATGAGGAGTTGGAGTTGCTTCTCAAGGATGAACAAAGAAAGTGGTTTCTTGAGATGGAATCTACTTCTGGTGAAGATGCTGTGAATGTTGTTGAAACAACAATATTAATAAAGCAATAGAAAGCTTTGAGAGAATTGACTTCAGTTTTGAAAAAAGTTCTGCTATGGTTAAAATGGTACCAGACAGCATCATGTACTACAAAGAAATCTTTCCGTGAAAGGAAGGCTCAATTGATGTGGCAAACTTCATTTTTGTCATTTTATTTTTTTATTTTATTTTATTTTATTTTATTTTATTTATTTATTTTATTTTATTTTGAGGCAGGATCTCACTCTGCCATCCAGGCTGGAGTGCAGTGGCACAACCTTGAATTCCTGGGCTCAAGCAACTCTTCCACCCTACCCTCCTTAGTAGATGGTAGTATAGGCATGCACCACCACACTCAGCTAATTTTTTTTTATTTTCTGTAGACACAGGGTCTCACTATGTTGCCCAGGCTGGTCTTAACCTCCTGGCCTCAAAAGAGTCTCCCACCTCAGCCTCCCAAAGTGCTGGGATTTACAGGTATGAGGCAATATACCCAGCCTGTTGTCTTATTTTAAGAAATTGCCACAACCACTCCAACCTTCAGCAACCAAAATTGAGACGAGACCCTCCACCAGCAAAAAGATTACAAGTAGCTGATGGTTCAGATATCATTAGCTTTTTGTTTAGCAAATAAAGTACTTTTAAGGTATGTACTTTTTTGTAGATATAATGCTTTTCACACTTTAATAGAGTTTATAGGGTAAACATAACTTCTATATGAACTGCGAAACCAAAACGTTCTTTTTACTCACTTTATTGCGTTAGTCTGGAACTGAACCACATTATTTCTGAGCTATGCCTGTACTTGTCTCTTCCCCTACTCGTAAACTCCTCTAAGGAAAGAAGTCTCCCGAACATAAAAGTATAAGATGAAGGAGCAAGTTCTGGTGTAGAAGCTGCAGCAATTTATCTAGATGATCTGCGATTATTGATAATGGTAGCCACACAAAACAACAAATTTTCCATGGAGATTAAATAGCCTTCTATTGGAAGAAGATGCCATCCAGGACTTTCATAGCTAGAGAAGAGAGTACAATGCCTAACTTCAAAGCTTCATAGGACAGACTGACTGTAGGCTAGGTTTGGAGTATTATTCAACCTTCAGACATTCTTGAACACCCCATGCCTACCATAGTATCTGTACCAAGCACACAAAATATGTTGAGCTGCACTGAAAGAGGTTATTGAAGATTGTCAAAATGTCAGGCAATTCACATGTTGCATAATGGTAAGAGCTCTTGAAAGTTAAAGAACACCTACCTAAGAGTATGTAAATTATTAAAACATTTTAGAGGGCAATATAGCAATACATTCCAACATTTTAAATATGCAAACTCTTTGACTCAGCCATTCCATTTCTACAGATTCTTCCTATAGACATTCTTACGTACATGCACTAAGAAATATCTACAAGGATGTGCAGTACAGCTTTGTTTTGTTTATAATAACAAAAAAAATACAAAGTATCCATTAATAGGAGCACCAGTTAAATGAATAATGTTATGCCTATACCCTGTAATACTACTGAGTTACTAAGAATGAAATAGAATTCTATATACAAACTTGGGAAAATGTCCAAGATATAATGATAAGTCAGAAAATTAAGCTGCAACACAATGGAAAGAAAGTGCACCAATCCATTAACAATATTATCTTCAGGGTGAGGAATTAGAGAATAATTTTATTCTGTACTCTATACATTTTCATACCTTTTTATTTCTAAGGAAGCAATACATTTATAATAAAAAAATGCATTTTCTTAAAAAGTAGAAGCCCACCCTCCACTACACCCCCAGCTTCCCTTTTCGATGCAGTGGAAGATAACCACTGGGCTATTCATGGGCTGGAAAAACTAGAATCTGCTTTTCTCCAGGTGCTCCAAGAGAGAGGCATAGCTCTGATGGCTGCTCCCTCCCAGCTGCCAATCACGCCCTCTCTTCCTCTGATGATTCTACTGTAGGATGGGGGGAGAGCATAGAACAGGATAGGCAGGAGAGGGGCAGGTAGGTGGGAGAGCTCTGACATCAAAAGCTGCCTCTGCCTGTCTTTCCCCTCAAGTCTGCCTTGTCAAGCCCAAAATTAGAAGGGAAATGAACTGTAGCTAAATCAGCTAACTGAACCAATAAACAGCCCTCCACCTTCACTTCCAGTGACATCGATCCAGTGATCCTGGACAGGGTCCCCCAGCAGTAGAGAGTTCTGCAGACACACAGGCTGACCTGTCCAGGTACTGCCTGTAGGAGGCAGATGGGGACACAGCTACTTGAAAAGGAAAGGACAGAAACAACTGGATGAATTCCATGAATTGGTAAATTGCCTAATCTAATTTTTCTCTTTGGGTAAGGGTCCTTTGTCTCTGCTTCAGATGGTGGAAAGGTGCACCAGAGTGAGGCTGCTGCCAGCTTTCTTCTAACGACATGCCGGGACCCAGGCCTGTTATTACCAATATTCTAGAATCTGAGGAAAGGGCATTATGCCAGATGAGCCTCTCCCTCCCTCCCACTGTGTAAGCTTTAGAATCTGAACTGGACTGAGCGGGCCTGAAGTATACACTTCTGGTAAATAAAAATAATTCTAATATTATATTATTAGCTCTAGTAATGCTATTATTATTAGTTAGGTAATAGCTCAATAAATACCACCTTCTTATTCTGTGTCAAATGCTGTGCCAAGTGCTTTGTATGCATTATCTCACTTTAAAACAATCGTGTGGTAAGTACGATTATTATCCAACTTTTAAAAAATGAGAACACTAATCCTCTATTAAATAACTTTCAAAACATCACTCAACTAGTAAGAAGCAACACTAAGACTGGTTTAGTTCCATTCTTAACTATGAAACTGTGGTGGTTTGTAGAGTAGAATCTTGGCAATCATGAGGAATACACCAAAATGAAACCAAAATACCTACTAAGAAAACAAACTTACCTCCCTCTTAAAATTTTGTAAAACTGCAGGAAAAGATATTTTCAAAAAAAAATAAACCAATTAACATGAGAGGCATTGGGTACATTGGGTAAATACCCAGACAACAGAGTCAGACTACCTAGGTTCAAATCTCAGCTCTCTACCATCTACCATCTATGTGACCTTAGCAAACTGTTTAAACCTCTGAGCCTCAGTTTCTTCATTTTTAAAATGTGTTGTTTTGGCTGGGCGTGGTGGCTCACATCTGTAATCCCAGCACTTTGGGAGGCTGAGGCAGGCGGATCACTTGAGGTCAGGAGATCGTGACAAGCCTGGCCAATATAGTGAAACCCCATCTGTACTAAAAATACAAAAATTAGCTGGGTGTGGTGGCACACACCTGTATAATCCCAGCTACTCAGAGGCTGAGGCAGAGGTTGCAGTGAGCTGAGATTGCTACGCTGCACTCCATCCTGGGTGACAGAGCAAGACTCAGACTCAAAAAAGATAAGGATTGTTTTGAGGGTTAGAAGAGTTAATATAGTAAGTGTATTTCTTTCCTATTGCTTCTGTAACAAATTACCACAAACTTATTGGCTTAAAACAACACTAATTTATTACCTTACAGTTCTGGAGGTCAGAGGTCCCAAATGCGTCTTACTGGGCTAAAGTCAAGGTCTGTGTTTCTTCTGCAGGTTCTAGGGGAGAATTGATTTCTTTGCCCTTTCCAGTTTTTACAAACCACTTGCAGTCCATCTTCAAAGCCAGGATCTTCACATCACTCTGACCTCTGCTTTCTTTGAACATCCCTTTTTCCGACTCTGACTCTTCTGCATCCCTCACTCCCTCATAGATATCCTTGAGTCCACATGGATAATTCAAGGTAATCTCCTCATCTCAAGAGTCTTCATTTACTCACATCTGCAAAATCCCTTTTACCATGTAAGGTAACATATTCACAGGTCCTAGGGATTAGGATCTGGATATCTTTGGAGTCATTATTCTACCTGTCACAGTTATATATAGAGATAGAGATATATATATAGATATATACATACTAGTAGCAACATTAAAAATAAAAAAGATTACCCATAACCAAATCAGAACTTTTAGGGAATTCCTGAAAGATAAAAAAAAAACAAGTGAGGTCATATTGATGATATAATCATAGCCCAAAATACGATGAGATTATTGGGGATAGCTCCAGAGAAGCACCAAGCTTGGAGTCAAAATATATAAGGGATAGAAAGGACTCTGCTCAATTAAAGCACTTCAACAGCAGTATTTGAGTCTGTGGGTCCTACTGCATCCCCTGCCTCTTCTAAGAGGCAGACAGCAGAGTTTTCCCGGTGAGGGTGAGTTGTGTGGCATGATGGTCTAGACAGATGGGGAGCCCCACACGCAGCAGACAAGCTACCAGCACAAGCCTATAAGCAGCACCTCCTGCCTCTCCCCAGGGACAATGGTAGTTAACTGAGTCCATCTGATTCCCTCAGGAACTTGGCTGGAGAGGAAGGAAAGTCAGACATCTGGGAGAGAGAGGACTCAAGAATACCTTGCCGGTTATTCTCTGCTTGCCCTTGGCCCCAGCAGCCCTGATCCATTCTCCATTCTCCTCTCCTCTCCTGTGGGGCTGACCTCTATGAGTGCATTCCCAGGGTCCTTTACCCTCTAGCTTCCAGCCATGGGACAACTGGCAGGAGGCTGAAGACTGGAGGAGGGAAAGGCCATGGTATTTATTTCTCCACCCACTCCATCCCACCATGTCTGCCTTCCTCTGTGGCCACAGTTTCTGCCTTCCTCAGTGGCCACAGTTCCTGTCAGGCAGCCTTTAAACAGCTCCAACTTCTAACCAGCCTCCAAGATCACCATCTCCCTAGGCCTCAGAGTGGTGATGGCTCCTAGTGTTGTGAGTGTCTCTGCCAACACCTTTGCAAATAGTCCCTGCATTAAAAAGTTGCTTCAAAAATCCCAGCCAAGGAATGCTATCTGTGTCCTGCAGGTCCCTAGAATGATCCAGACTTCCAAGAGAAACTTAGTGGTGCAGCAACACAGTGAGGAGCTACAAGGTCCTACTCCTGCAGCCCTGGATCCTGAACGTCCCTCCTGCCCCAGGGCTCATTCTGCCCAGCTGTGCTGAGGACCCCTCCCTTCTCCTGAGCAGAGGCCTTGACTTTCCCTGATCCCTAGGGCTGGGCTTACACATCTGTTTTGCATACTACTACCTGTCTTTTTAATAAATGTTCCATTCTCTTGTTCGCACACCACCTTCACTGGCCAGGCAGCTGACAGGCAGTTCCCTCACAGCTGCTGGTGGCTAGGAGAGCTGGCACAGCATTTGGGAAAGACTGCTTTATGGCAGCCACCTTTAGCTTAGCTCTGGGCTCATCAGAAGGAGGAAAGGACCACTCGGAGCCTGGATATGGACTTGGAATTGGGCCCAGAGACTCTACACAGTTATCAAGGAGACAAAAACAAACAAAGCAGGAGCAATTAGTGCCCTGTTAAAAGGGAGGCTCATCTACACACATTTCCTTCTGATTAAGGTGGTATCCCCTCGGCCGTTTTTCCTGTGATGATTATCTTCCCATCTCATGTCCTTCAGAGGAGACTCACAGCTCAACCTCACAGATTTGTTCACAGCTTCACAAACCTAGCATATTAACTAAGCTGCTGTGGGAACTAAACTCTTGCAATTCCTTCATGTCCTGATTTCATTAACATTTTTAAACTCACTGTTAACTAAATTTTCTTACACCTGTTTGCATATTTTATCTGGGAGACAACCTGCCACAGAGTATTGACCTGTAAAATGAGAACCTAAAGACTAAAAAATAAACCAAGAATCTAGATAAAAGCTAAAAATAACTTCAATCACTCTTTAGAGATGCTGGAGAGGAGAAAGTTTGTGCAGCCATCACAGTTGGATTAACTAACTTCTAAGTCCCCTTCCAGTTCTGAGAATCTTTGAGAGAGTGGCTTTTGCCTAGAAGGTTCAGTATCACGCTGGTAGGCCCAGCCACATCCATTGCCAGGATTTGCATCCCTCGCCAGGATCTGCATCCCTCGTACTCTGGTGATGAGTTGGAGAGCGTTCTTTAGCTCCTATCTGAAGCAACAACCTCACCCAGCCTCTGAGACAGGCATGATAGCTTCTTCCTGACCGTCTCTGCATTGTTCCCTTGGACTGTCAGTGTCCCAAGGATGAGGACTATGTCTCTGCACCTCTCCTTGCTCAGGCCCTGGACACAGTAGGCTCTCAGAGAATGTGCACTGAATGAATGAGTGACACTCCCTATGCCTAAACCCATATCCTTGTAGGCTTCCTAGCAGCCCTAGAAACCATGAGTTGATTTATTTGAGACCCTCTTTGGTGTTCCACACGAAGACTACAATACTAAATATACTATTTTCCAAACTTTTTGTCACCTAGATTGTGTCACCTAGATTAGAGAAACTGTGATTCAGTTTCTCTAGTCAGAAGCACTAGTCTAGTGCTAGAACTGAGTTGCATGGGGAAAGAGCCATAGCAAGAGGCAACAATTATCTTGTACAGATCAGAGCTAAACTGACTTGGCTGTGGAGCCAAGAACTGGGGCAGCAGCTTCCTAATAGTGCAGCTTCCTGATTTGGGCAGAGGCAGCAACTCTGCAGTGTGATTTGGGGGAGCCATTTCTAGAAGGTCAATTTAGATTGTTTCTTCAACTCTCCCAGAAATTCTGTGAGCTACAAATACTTTTTCATAAACTTCTTTCTGCTTAGCCAGGTAGAACAGATTCTGTCATTTCTAATCGCACTGCCCTGACTGACCCCTTCACACCCTCTCAAACTGTTCCTGGCTTTCTACCTTTCAAAGTTCTTTCCCACACTCAAACTCCCAAAGTCCAGCGCAGCTTAGCTTACCTAAGCTATATTAAGAACTCATTCTGCTCCAGGCCCTGGGCTAGATGCTGTAATACATGACATTCTTGATGTGAATGGGTCCCTGCCCTCCTAGAGTTTACAGTCTAATGAAGCAACTAACCATGTAATCAAATAATTTATCAATCAGAGACAGGGAATCCAAGACGGTTTAAATGGAAGACACTGATGTTTCTGCATGTTTTAAATGGGAGATGCTTACGTTTTGGGAAGGCAGCTCATCTCTGGTCCACAAGTGTTCATGAGCACCACTCTCAGCATCTTCTGGAAAGTAAACCAGGGAACAGTAAACATATTATGAGGTGATGGATTTTGAAATCTACCACAAACCAAAAAAAACCAGGCTCATCACAGTCAGGCTGACTTCCACAAGCACAATAAAATACACACATGCTTCACTGACTCTAGCCTGTTCCTTCATAATAAAGGCTTTCTCACTCATTGCTTACAACAATGCATGGGACCCTCAAAACTGTTACCCACATTTTCCTTGGAAGGAAAATGCTGTCTGCCTTGGGGTTCTGAGAAATTTGTAGCATTCTAGCTTTATCTCCCATTAATGGCTCCACTCATCCTGAGCTTCAGGCACATCTGACCTTCCCCACCCTGAAAATGCAAACTGCCCTGTCCCCATTCCCATGCCTCACTCTAATCTTCCATACCACTCTCCTGCCTTGTCAAAATCCTACCCACCCTCCATGTCTCCAATAAATGTCACCTGCACCAAAAGCCTTCAACCAATTACTAGAGACAGGGTTAATTTGTTCTACATCTGTATTATAGACTCTTGACATTTACAAATTTTAATATTCTCTATTTTGACTATTTTCAAGTGATCCTAGAAGTCCAAGACCTAGACTGATTTGGAATTTCATTGAGCACAGAATTTGAATCGCAGCTATTGAGAGGTTGGTGTAGGGAAAATGTCACTGAGCCAAGAGGGTAGTGAGAAGGTTTGGTATAAATGAGGCCCTGGAGGATAAAAAGGATAGAGAATGACAGAGCATCCTATTTCTACCTTCACCTTTAACCCACCCAGATAGAGAAGATGGGATTGGCAAGAGAGTGGGATCTGGTTTTTAAACCACAGCAAAAGGGTCTGGGGGTATCAGAAGGTACAGACCAAGCCCTCTAATAAGGGAAAAAAGGAAGGCTGCCTAGGAGAAATGGTCAAGCACTGACAGAGCAGGACTGAAGTACTGCTAGTTAGGGACCAGGGCTCAGGCACCAATTGTCAAGCAGGAGCTCAGGGCCGTAGGGTACCCAGCAGCCATGCATCCCTATTTCCATACTCCTTTGTTACATCTACTGATTAAGCCTGTCCTATAGAGGATGCCCCAAGTGAACAGGTCCCAAAGGCTTTGGCAGGTGCCCTCTAAATGTGAATGTCTACTGGATTTGGTGAGTGCCTCCCTCGCAACACCCATCATCTGGGGAAGGGGGGGATCCTGCCTCTTCACCCTCTAGACTGGCCAGGGCCTCATCTTGGTGATCCTTGTATCTATATATAAGACACAGATCAAAGTAGAATAATCATGGTACTTGTCCACTTGACCAGGTTGATTGGGCCAAAAGTGGAATCAAACTCAACTTGGCCTCCAAGTCTTTTCCCTTCAGATATTTGGACTTGGAACTAGGAAACATTTAGTCAGTATCTCTCTGGTACCTGAAGTCAGATGTAACATGTAAGAGCTGTCAGAGCCTATTTTCCTACCATCTGGAAAAGACAATCTGCATTCAAATAATATAAATAACACCAATAACAGCTAACGCTTATTAAGCACCTTCTACGTACCAGGGACTGTGCCAAGCCCTTTAAGTGCATTAACTCATTTAGTCCTCACAACAACTCCAAGAGGTAAATGATATGATCATTCTTGTTTATAGATGAGAAAAGTGGGGTGCAGCAAGATTAAGTGACTTGCTCAGTGTCACACAGCTAGTAAGTAACAACAACCCTCTGGCTCCAGAGCCCACCATCTCAACCACTACTCTATAGCTGGCAAAGCTGGCAGGGAGAAGGAAGTACAACTGAGAGATAGCAAGAGGCGTGGTCATGTTCAAGCCCCTGTTCCAGTAGTTCCTGAAGCCAGACTGCATCTGCAACCATGCTGCCATGTATCTATACAGGAGGAAGTTTGTGCAACCAAAATGGGGTTGGTTCACAATGTAAGTTTCTGTCACTAGCAACTAAAAAATTCCTGACAAGATACTATCTCTCTAGCATGTAGCATGCTCTCCACCAACAACCTTCTCACTCTGCATCTTATTCTTCCCATCTCCACTGGGCAGCCAAAATGAGATTCCAATTCCAAATGAAATTGTATGCTTAGGCATGGGCAAGGACTTCATGTCTAAAACACCAAAAGCAATGGCAACAAAAGCCAAAATTGACAAATGGGATCTAATCAAACTAAAGAGCTTCTGCACAGCAAAAGAAACTACCACCAGAATGAACAGGCAACCTACAGAATGGGAGAAAATTTTTGCAACCTACTCATCTGACAAAGGGCTAATATCCAGAATCTACAATGAACTCAAACAAATTTACAAGAAAAAAACAAACAACCCCATCAAAAAGTGGGCAGAGGACATGAACAGACACTTCTCAAAAGAAGACATTTATGCAGCCAAAAAACACAAGAAAAAATGCTCATCATCACTGGCCATTAGAGAAATGCAAATCAAAACCACAGTGAGATACCATCTCACACCAGTTAGAATGGCCATCATTAAAAAGTCAGGAAACAACAGGTGCTGGAGAGGATGTGGAGAAATAGGAACACTTTTACACTGTTGGTGGGACTGTAAACTAGTTCAACCATTGTGGAAGTCAGTGTGGTGATTCCTCAGGGATCTAGAACTAGAAATACCATTTGACCCAGCCATCCCATTACTGGGTATACACCCAAAGGACTATAAATCATGCTGCTATAAAGACACATGCACACGTATGTTTATTGCGGCACTATTCACAATAGCAAAGACTTGGAACCAACCCACATGTCCAGCAACGATAGACTGGATTAAGAAAATGTGGCACATATACACCATGGAATACTATGCAGCCATAAAAAATGATGAGTTCATGTCCTTTGTAGGGACATGGATGAAACTGGAAAACATCATTCTCAGTAAACTATCGCAAGGACAAAAAACCAAACACCGCATGTTCTCACTCATAGGTGTGAATTGAACAATGGGGAACATCACACTCCGGGGACTGTTGTGGGGTGGGGGGAGGGGGGAGGGACAGCATTAGGAGATATACCTAATGCTAAATGAAACAACATGGCACATGGATACATATATAACAAACCTGCACATTGTGCACATGTACCCTAAAACCTAAAATAATAAAAAAAAAAGAAAAAAAAAAAAAGAAATTGTATGCTTAAAACCCTTCTATATCTTTCTAAAATCCCAGGAGAAAGTCCAAATTTTTCTTTGTAACATACAAGGCCTTTCAGGATTTTGCTCTTGCTTCATTTCTCATCATTCCCCTGCCCTCACCTCCTTTCCATGACACTCTACACCTAGAGGGAGAAAAAAATAATTTCTGAACTCCACTGGGCTCATCTCCCTGCCACCATTTTGTCTAAGTTCTCTCCAGTGGCTCACAAGTGGCTCTCCTGATTAGCAGAAGCCAAAGACTATAAGGTCAGGACCTCAGCACACCCACATAAAGACTGCTTACCTGGTTGACTCCCAAACATTGTACCCTGTCATTTCTGTCCACTGTGCTTTAATTCCCTGGGACCCTGATGCCTAATTAAATGACATATGAGGAAATGTGCTGCACAGTGCCTAGACTACATAGTAGTACATAGTACATACTACATAGTAGTTGCTCACCATGTGATATTTCGCTTCCTTCCTTCCTCTCTTCCTCTGCTGGTAACCCTATTATCGAAGGATTATTGTCCTCATCCTGCCCTGTAAAAGCATCTCAAGCCAAACTCCCCACATCATCTGCCGTGTGTCATATCTGAGAAATACCAACTCCTGTCCAAGTTCAGGGATCTGATAAGAACAACTTTAAGCCCTAAGGTATTAGGTCACGATTGGTGCTACTTTGGGGTCTGGGTCTGTGTCTGCAGGTGGGTGTTCAATGGGTCCGGCCATGCAGAGAGAAGGGGGAAGAGTTTCAGGGGTGTCCACACAGCACCTTTCCCTGACCCTAGATTCACTATAAAAAGAACCAGCTCAAAGCAAGCTGTTCTTGAAGCATTGTTCCATCTTCATAGCAATTCTATTTGTGTCTGCAGAAGAGGGCTGGAGCACCTCATTCTGCTACAATTGGAACAATTACCCCGTAAATGTGATAATTACTGTTTGATCATTTGGTAGGCAAAGGGAAGACTGGTTCCAAGATTTGCTCCTCCTTGTCATAAATTTCTGTGAAGAATCTGCTTATGTTCCAGGGCCACAGACTTCATATTTCAGAATCAGATGAGAATGTCTTCTAGTTCCTTCCTTTCCAAAAAAATAAAGATTTGGACATTTCTCTTTTGTGCTGGCTGGGCTGCTAAGTTTAAGGGTATTGTCTAAGGCAATTGTCTCAATAATTTAAGCCAGGAGGATTAGGCTCTTTGCACATGCCTATCAACTCAAGAGCCGGCTGTCTTGTCAAAAACCATGCTGTCATCTTGGCATCGATTTGACCAGGGTGGCAACATAAGTGGTGTCTCTCTCAAGGCCCTAAATACAAAAAAAAGCTATATTCACATTGCATTTTTTACGGCAAGCTGTGTATCCGCTCTACCCATTCTGGACAACAGAATCTTATCTGTAAAATTCAAAGTTTGGAACCTTATAATGCCTGCAAAAAAGTTGAGAATAAACAAGCCCATGCTATGGAATAACCATACATACTACTATGCAAATTTTTTAACCTTAAGTATACATATTAATAAAACCAATTATAACCACCACAGTGGAGTAGGAGGGGATCTTCAGGAATAGTGAAACCCTTGATCCTTAGCTATACCTTCAGGTATGTCTAAAGACACATTTCTGCCACATTCTTGTCCGGAAGGTCTCCATTTGTCATCCTGATTCTGCATTACAATCCTTCTCTAGGCCTCAGAGGGCCCATGTTCTACACATCTGCCTTTAATAGCCACCTCCTAGTTTTGAAAGTTTGAGAATTTTTAGTCTGTCTATTTGTAGCAGTTCCAAGATCATACATTAAGTGTGAATTGGGTCACTACCTCAATATTCTAATGGGTCTAGTGGCTGTTATTCCTAATATACCAATGCAAATGACCATAAAATGTTAAAAGAGGTTCACAATCCTGCTGGCATCTCTGCAGCTGCTCTGGAGTTGAACAATGTTGCATGTGTCTCCTTCTAGAGAGAAGAACACCACTTCCAGATGCAAGTACCACCTTTAGAAGTTTCCTACACTATCCAGAGGTCCTCTACTATAGAGGCTACTTCCAATGTTTCACAGACATTCCTCTCTGCCTATAACAGCTTAGAGTATTGCAGTTTCTCCATTTCAAATTCTCTCATGTCTGGTTCACAGATGTTCTTGTGAAAGATGGAGAGGATACGCTTTGTCATCTCTGGGTCTTCCACCAATGAATGTTCATCTATTTCGCAAAGGATTATCAATCCACTTCCCTCCAAATGGTCTTAGCAGGAATGTATGTGGCTCTGCTATGTAGCCACAGTTTTCAGTCAAAGGTTGGGTGACCAATCTAAGTGGAGCCAATCGAAGTCCCTTCCCTGGCAACTTGAAATTGGAACTAAGTGATGCCAGACTCAGCTGGCTACTCTCTTGAACAGGGGAGATATAAATGCAGACACTGTGGCATACCATTTTCTATCCCATGCACTAGGTATCAGAGAAAACCAATCAATGTAGAGAAATAAGGCAGCAGACACGGAGAGAAGCATGGGTAAGAGATGGAGATAGAAAATTCCCTGGTTCTTAGAAGCTTTCCAAGCTCCACTTCCAATCCTTTCTGAGACCTTCATGCACTACTGCCTTTGGAGTTCCTGAACTATCCCTATATAGTTATTATTTTACATTCCCCTTTTAAGATTTCTGCATTTACCAATCAAAGTGATCCTGATAAATGCTATGCTTTTATTGTGAAAAATCCCACAGCAAAAGCTGGCTACTCTTTTCTCATAAAAGGTCAACAACATAGCTGACAGCAGCAGCCTAGAAAGTTCTTGAGGAAGACTGCTTGGTGTAGCAGAAAGATGTTCTTTGGGATCAGACATCCAAAGCTTCAAATCCCACCACTAGAACCTACATGGCACTGAACAAGCTCTCTAACCATTTTAGACTTCAGCTTCTTCTTTTTTTTTTTTTTTTTTTGAGACAGAGTCTCGCTGTCGCCCAGGCTGGAGTGTAGTGGCGCGATCTCGGCTCATTGCAGGCTCTGCCCCCGGGGGTTCACGCCATTCTCCTGCCTCAGCCTCCCGAGTAGCTGGGACTACAGGCGCCCACCATGTCGCCTGGCTAATTTTTAGTAGAGATAGGGTTTCACTGTGTTAGCCAGGATGGTCTCGATCTCCTGACCTCGTAATCCGCCCGCCTCGGCCTCCCAAAGTGCTGGGATTACAGGCGTGAGCCACCGCACCCGGCCAACTTCAGCATCTTTATCTGTAAGAGGGGTATAATAATTACCATTAGGCAGTGTTGTTCTGGGGACTAAAGCTCATGTCCAAAGAGTGCTTAGCACTCTCCTTGGCACATAGGATGGATGTGATAAAAAAGAACTACTATTTCTTTAAATGCCTATTTTAGGGTTTGCCTCAGGGAAACTGTAACTGTAATGGGTAACCCTGGTTTAAAAGTTTCCCAAATAAAGCCAGATGTCAAAATTATATAGCTCAGAAAAGGCTGGCTTTCTTCATGATCAACATGTACATCTACATCCAGTAATATCAAACAAACAGAAGTGGGCCTTTTAAATGTAGAATTACCACATGACCCTGCAATTTCACTCCTACACAGATACTCAAAGAACTGAAAAAAGATATTCAGACAAGTACATGTATGCACATGCTCATAGCAGCATCATTCATAATAGCCATAAAGTAAAAAGACCCCAAATGTCTATCAATCAATGGATGGATAAACAAATCATGGTACTGATTATGTGCAATAGAATACTGGCCATGAAAAGGAATTAAGTACTGATGCATGTTGCAACACAATGAACTTCCAAGATATTTTGCTAAATGAAAAAAGCCATACACAAAAGGTAACATGTATGATTCAATTTACATGATATATCCAGAAGAGATGAATCTATAGAGACAGAACGCAGATCGGTGTTAGTCAGGGGCTGAGAGGAGTGGGGAAGGGGAAAAACCTGCCAAATAGGTCGGGAATTTTACTTTGGAGGGATGGAAATATTTTGGAACTAGATAGAGGTGGAAGTTGCACAACATTGTAAGTGTACGAAATGCTACTGAGTTGTTCAGGTTTAAATGGTTAATTTTATGTTATGTGAGTTTCTCCTCAACAAATTTTTTTAAAGAAATGACCTAAATTACACAAACAGCCAACAATAAAAGAAAGACCTTCTTGATGATAAGAGCTGAAAACAGGGTAAGGCTGGCAGGAGTAAAATCAATGAAGGGCCCCCAAATTCTCCCCACAGTAGTATAGACCAGTTCTTAAGAGATAGCTTTGTGGAGTCAAGGGCCCTTCCCCAGAGCCTAAGGTAGTAGCAGGAAAAGGCCTGAGGTAGGAGTCAGGCGCTGTGACTGTGTCACTAGATAATCAGCGCCTCTCCCCTGAGCCTCAAGCTCCCTCAGTTGCAAACCCAGAAAACTACCTCCCGTGGCTATCGTGAGGCTCAAAGTAAACAGTGAATATGAAGGTTTTCATTACCCATTATAAAAATGCAAAGTTTTCCATGTGGTTCAGGGTTGAAATTCCAGCTTGTTGTATGTCCCTGGACAAGCTACTTAACCCCTCTAAGTCTTGTTTTTGCCTCTACCTACCTTACATGATTGTTGGAGAATTAGAAATAATATACACAAAGTGCCTGGCACCCAGTACACCCTCAGTAAGTTGAAGCTATTGTTAAATGGGTGGGAACAATTTCAGCAAGGAAGGGAAGGAATAAGAGAAAATGAGCAAAATGGGTGTTGGGGTGAAGGTGGGAGTCAGTAGAAATGTCGTGGCCAGTGCAGGATTATGGCAGCCTAAGGGGAATATATAATCTAGAAATGGCATATGTGATGCCCCCTTTCTCTCCTGCATTCATAGCAGATATTACCAATCAATCATGTATTCTTTACTGCTGCACCAAGATGTGGCCTTACAACACTCATCACTTTGTTCTAAGCAGCCATGGTCAATTGAAGGGTGTTGGCATGAAGATGAAACCCATTTGTCACTCCTGTACTGTTTCTTGGAGTATGAGGGATGATGTGTCCCTAAGAGTACACATAATTTCACAATTTGTGCCATGTACCCAGTTAAAATAAATTGGTGGAAGGAACAGGGGTGACTTATCTGTGCAGTGTGCAGCATAATCGATTATGAGTTCTACCACGTACTTGCTCTGTGACCTGGGACAAGTCACTTCAGCCTTCTGAACCTCAGTTTTCCCATCTATGAAACAGGAGCAATGGTACCCAGCTCATGGAGTTGCCAAGGAGCTCAAATGAGCTCATGTGTGTAAGACAGGAGATAAGGCAACACCTACATATGAAGAATTTTTGAGGAAGAATGCCCCACCTTGTTGTTGGAGACAGGAAGGATACAGACCACGCTGAGAGTTTAGTGAGATTTTTCAGCACTGCTATACCCCAGTGCAGAAAATGAACTCCAAAGTTAAGACCCCAAAATCCTATTTCCCTGGTCTTTCCCAGTGAGGTCTGAGGCAGCCAAGTCATACAATGAGGAGGACTTCTCCAATGAGGTACCTTGAGGCTGGAGCTGTAGGCTCTGCCAGGCCAGGGGTCTTCTCTGAGCACAAAAGGGGCAGATGTCTAGGGTTTTCCATATCAGTACCTAGGACAGGGAACCTAGGTGAAATACACAGCCTTGATGGCTAAAGGACTCAGCAAAGGGCAGGCAAACACCCTTTTGTTTTTTTTCCTTTTCTTTTCATCTTTTTTTGTTTTCGTTTTTGAGACAGGGTCTCTGTTGCCCAGGCTGGAATGCAGTGGTGCAGTCAGGGCTTACCATAGCCTTGACCTCCTGGACTCAAGAGATCTTCCCACCTCAGCCCCTTGTGTAACTGGGACTACAGGCATGTGTCCCATTGCCCAGCTAATTTTTTTTAATTTTTATAGAGACAGGAGCTCGCTATGTTGCCCAGGCTGGTCTCAAATTCCTGGGTTCCACTGATCCCCTCACCTCAGCCTCCCAAACTGCTGCGATTACAGGGTGAACCACCATGCCTGGCCACCTTTCTTTTCCAAGCTACTCCCTAGCCTAATGCCCTTCAGTGATTCCTCTTACTCATGGATAAAGTAAAAAAGACCTTGAAGGCCAGCCTCACCTTTTCCAACCTCACCTTCTGAATTTCTCTACCCTTAACCCATTGCTCCAGTCATTCTCTCCGTTCCCAAATGAACCAGCCTCTCTCACACACACTTCCCGGCTTTTGCAAGTGCTGTTGCCTTTTCCACACAACATACTCCACATCACCATTCACCAAATCCATTTAACCAAATTGTCTTTCACACATCCTTTCAAACTAATGCCTTTCCACGGATCCCTGCTTAGGGTAGTATAAGCCTCTCTTATGCATTCCCTTGGCAGCCTATACTACCCTTCATCATAATATTTATTACAATAGACTGTTGACAATCTGAGAGCAGGACTGTGTTTTATGTTTATATCTTCATGGCTTAGCACAGTGCCTGGCACGATAAATAGTGTTCAACAGTCATTCAAAGAAAAAATGAGTAATCAATGAGGGACACCAGGTTATGACTTAACATTGCAAAGTATATAATGTTTTGACGGCTCTTTCCTCCTCTTTTCTACCATTCTTTTAATCATTCTTTTCTTTGATTTATTTTAATGGGCAAACTCGGAATCGGGTGTCATTGCCAGCCTCCCTGTATAATTAGGAAAAAAAAATTTCCCCAGA
Organism: Hylobates moloch; assembly: GCF_009828535.3. Taxonomy (NCBI): domain Eukaryota; kingdom Metazoa; phylum Chordata; class Mammalia; order Primates; family Hylobatidae; genus Hylobates; species Hylobates moloch. The sequence goes on along the minus strand of NW_026652286.1, from coordinate 55,503,502 downwards.
TTTTCAGGGAATAGGGGCTGATAGTCACTTTCAAGCCATGCAAAATGTGAAATTAACATAAAGCTACACAAAGCTTTTGTGACAATGGGCCCTCTGACTCAGCTTCAGAGATGAGAGCAAAGAAGCATTGTCCTTTGTTCTTTTCACATACTCCCCCTAGTGGCAAGAGCTCCAAGTAAGCTAAGGAAGAAAATGAAACCCATTTGGTCCAGAGCTCTCTCTTTCTCAATGCCTCATTCACAGGCTTTAAAACACATCGAGATTCCTTCACATCACCTATTCCAAGAGAAGATGACTGACAAATGTGAGCAGTCCAGGCTGCATTCTGTCTCCATGAAGTCACCAGAGCTACAGTCATAGTCCTGGGTGATCTCTGGTCATCTGATACAATTTTGCCCAAGCTGGGACCCCAGACCTCTAAACATCAGAGGAAAGAGTACTGGAGCAATGGGGTCCTCAAGAGGATTTGCACATATTAAAATGCCTCAAAAAACTGTATCATCGCTGGAGATGAAATTGGAAACCACCGAAGAAATTGGCAAGTATCTTCGCCTTTCCCTGTAAATTTATCAGCTTACTGTTAAATCAGCACTGCTTATCTCCCACTCACCAACAGTAGCTTATCTTGAATTAATGGAAAATAGGAAAATAAGTAGTGGCTTCATACATGTTGTTGGTAAAGAGTGTAAGCTGTGTTTAAATGGGAGCTTATAAAGGTAAAAAATCATAAAAGTGGTTATTTGCAATGAAAAACACCAGGACCCACTTCCCTGCTACCCTGTCGGCCTTTTGAGGTTTAGATAAACTAGGCTGCTTTCAGCAGGGGAGCGTTTCTCATGTCCAGGCCATCTCATCAGACATTGGAAGAGGAAAGGATTTATTTGCCTACAGTAGCGAATGGCAAATAGTTATTTTCTAGAAAGAAACTCAAACTGATTTTTATCTATTTTAGCTCAAAAAATTTCAAAATCTCCTGCAAGTCCACTGCATGAAATTCAATTTCCTTAGTCTTTTTTATTCTACCTTTTTCATTTTATTCACCCAATTCCACCCAATCTTCATGTAATTCCTATGCCCCAGTCTACGAAGTTTCCTCACCAAACTATGACCACATTTTGAACATTCACTCATTCATTCAACACACACTTACCAAAAACTTGTTATGGCCCAGGCATGGTAAGCACTGGAGACACCATGACAGATATGGTCTCTACCATAATGGAGAAAACAAATATTAAGTGCAGAGACATGGGAAGGCTGGGTTGCTGTATGAGTCCATAACAAAAGTACCAAATCTGCATGTTGTTTGAGTGGGAATGACTTCTTAAAGAGTTACTCTGAAGAGTCACCATTTAAACTGGGATCTGAAAGATATAAAGGAATTGGCCAGATAAAGAGGAGAAAGAGCTCCAAGTTGAGCAGTGATGCCTTACCATATGCAAAGTCCCTGAGTAGGAAGGAGCAAAGAGATGAGTAAATTGTACTTGCTCACTCCATTCCTCACTCCTGGACCTCTTTTCTTACAACCTCTACTAACTAAAACCCTTAAGGTTCAAATCCTATGTCTTCTTGATAACCATTACCAAAAAGCATTTAACCTTCAACTGAATTATAGGATTTATTATTTTCTTAACATTTACATGACACTAATCTATTAAAGCTCTGTGTTGAAGGCTATTAAAATGCTTGTTCTATTCTCTCAGTTATTAATATATTACAAATTACTGGAGAGCAGAAATCTTTGCAATCCTTGCGTATCCTAGCAGAAATCCTTGCACGTAGTAAGAACTTGAATAGTTGTTGGATTGAACTGGTTTTCTTTACATTCCTCACATCTAATCTTAAACCTAGCTGGCACTCAGATATTTCTGTAAGTAAAATTGGAAAAATGAAAATGTTTAAAAGTCCAGAGAAGAATAATATTGTGAACAGTCCAAGATCTTACCCTATTGGCAGGCTATCAAGTTATCCTGTCATGGTTGCATGGATGCTGGTAGAAGACATGACACTCCTTGCTAGAAACAAAGAACCCAATTACTGATGGTGCAGCAAGCAGCACGAGTATCAGCATATTTCTGTCCGCTCCCCTTGGCCCCAAGTTCCATGGGGATGATGCAGCTGGGGCTAATGTAGACGCCTGAGCATGTGCAGTACATTGCATTACAGAGAGGAACCCTGAGCTATGAGAACACAAATCTTTTATAATAGGCAGTAAGCATGAGGCCTTTTGCTCCAGAGAGAGATGCTATATTTCCTAAGGTTGTTCATTATACAAAACTGCCACAAAAAAAGGCAGAGAAGACCTCCATTTGCAAAACATACAGAAACATGAGAGATCCATGGAAATTATTTCCTAACACTGAGTAAGCAGGTGTTATTATTGTTTATTGGGTGCTTGTATGTGCCACGTCCAGTGCTAAGTATTTTAGATGCATCATCTTCTCTATTCCTCTCAACAAACATATGAGAAAACATTAACAAATTTATGGAAAAATATTTTTATAAATTAAGATGTTTAGCAAACAAACAATAGCAACAAAGGAGGATCTGAAAATACACAGGAGCATTAGGAGGTCTCAGAGAGGAGCTGTTATCTATTAGCTGAATACTATCTGGACTCACTTCATCTGCTATTACTGCTTTTCCTTCCTATACTTCTCTGGACTGCATGGTAGATTATGGATGCCCCAAGCTCCTGCACTCACTCGATATAGTTCCAGGCAGCCTCAGAGAATGATTAAGAATCCCTGGATCTAATTGCCAGTTCCATCAAAGAGAACATGATTGGCCCAACTTTAATAATCAACACTGTATATGTGTGTTACAGAGAGAGCTTTACGGTAATATAAATAATAGTAACATGAATTAATATATAAAGAGATCCACTTTTTTCATAATAATTCCTTAAGGTAAGTAAAATATTGTGATAACACTTACTGGTCTGTATCTTCCACTAGTCTGTGAGCTCCTCCCGAGCAGGGAGCCTATCATTTAACAGAATTATAATCATGTATATAATTATAATTATAATACATGTATAAGGATTTTCCTGTCTCTAAGATTATTTTTAAAAATACTAAATTCTTGCATAATATTCCAAATTGGGACACTTCTGCAAGTTATTTAATCACTTTTGAATATTTAGACTATTTTTAATTTTTCACTACTATAAATAACATTGCAATAGTCATCCTTTTCAAAAATCTTAGCTACAGATGTGATTATTTACTTTGGATAGCTTCTTAGAAGTGAAACTCTAGGCCAGGTGCAGTGGCTCACATCTGCCTGTAATCCCATTACTCTGAGAGACCGAGATGGGTGGATCACCTGAGGTCAAGAGTTCAAGACCAGCCTGGCCAACATGACAAAACCCCACCTCTACTAAAAATACAAAAATTAGCCGGGTGTGGCAGCGCACGCCTGTAATCCCAGCTACTTGGGAGGCTGAGGCAGGAGAATTGCTTGAACCCGGGAGTCTGAGGTTGCAGTGAGCCAAGATCACACCGTTGCACTCCAGCCTGGGTGATAGAGCAAGACTCTGTCTCAGAAAAAAAAAAAAAAGAAGAAGTGAAACTCTGGCTATTCACTTTTTGGAGTTTCATAAATATATTACTAAATTACTACAGGCTAAAACTGGAAACACATTCCCCTTGAGAACTGGAACAAGAAAAGGATGCCCATTCTCACCACCCTTATTCAACATAGTACTGGAAGTCCCAGCCAGGGCAATCAGGCAAGAGAAAGAAATAAAGATATTCAAATAGGAAGAGAGAAAGGTAAACTATCTCTCTTTGCCAATGATATGATTCTATACCTAGAAAACCCTAAAGATTCTCCCAAAGGCCCCTGGAACTGATAAACGAATTCAGTAAAGTTTCAGGATACACAATCAATGTACAAAAAGTCAGTAGCATTTTTATACACCAATAATGTTCTAGCTGAGAATCAAATCAAGAACACAATCCCATTTACAATAGGCACAAAGAAAATGGAATACTCAGGATCATCTCACCAGGGAGGTGAAAGATCTCTGCAAGGAGAACTACAAAACACTACTGAAAGAAAGCAGAGACAACACAAATAAATGGAGAAATATTCCACACTCATGGGTTGGAAGAATCAATACAGTTAAAATGGCCATACTATCCAAAGTAATTTACAGATTTAACGCTATCCTTATCAAAATACCAACATCATTTTTCACAGAACTAGAAAAACCTCTTCTAAAATTAATTTGGAACCAAAAAAGAGCCTGAATAGTCAAAGCAATCTTAAGCAAAAAGAACAAAGCAAGACTTCAAACAATACTATAAGGCTAAAGTAATCAAAATAGCACGATAGTGTTACAAAAACAGACACATAGACCAGTAAAACAGAATAGAGAACCCAGAAATAAAGCCACACACCTAAAACCATCTGGTCTTCGACCAAATCAACAAAAATAAGCAACATGGATAGCATTCCCTATTCAATAAATGGTAGTGGGATAACTGGCTAGCCATATGCAGAAGAATGAAACTGGACCCCCCCACCTCTCACCATATACAAAAATTAACTCAAGCTGGATTAAAGATTTAAAAGTAAGACCTCAAACTATAAAAATCCTAGAAAAAAAATTAGGAAATACCCTTCTTGACACAGGCTTTGGAGAAGAATTTATAGCTAAGTCCCCAACAACAATTACAACAAAAATAAAAACTGACAAGTGGGACCTAATTAAAGAGCTTCTGCACAGCAAAACAAATTACCAACAGAGTAAACAGATAGCCTAAGAATGGGAGGGAGAAAATATTTGCAAACTATGCATCTGACAAAGGTCTAACATCCAGGATCTACAAGGAATTTAAACAAACCAAGAAGTATAAAACAATCCAATTAAAAAAAGGAGCAAAGGACATGAATACACACTTCTCAAAAGAAGACATACAAATAGCCAACAAACGTGAAAAAATCCTCAACACCAGTAATCATTAGCGAAATGCAAATCAAAACTACAATGAGATGCCATCTCACACCCATCAGAATGGCAATTATTAAGAAAAAAAATCCACACATTGGTTAGGCTGTGAAGAAAAGGGAACGCTTAAACTCTGTTGATGAGAATGCAAACTAGTTCAGCCACTATGGAAAGCAGTTTGGAGATTTCTCAAAGAACTTAAAATACAACTACCATTCAACCCAGCAATCCCACTACTGGATATATACCCCAAGGAAAATAACTCATTCCATCAAAAAGACACAGAGCTGGGCACTGCAGCTCATGCCTGTAATCCCAGCACTTGGGAGGCCTAGGCGGGTGGATAGTTTGAGCCCAGGAGTTCTGGACCAGCCTGGGCAACATGGCAAGACCCCATCTCTACAAAACATGCAAAAATTAGCCAGTTGTGGTAGTGCACACCTGTAGTCACAGCTACTTGGAAGACTGAGGCAGGAGGATCAGTTAAGCCCAGGAAGTTGAGGCTGCAGTGAGCCATGCACGACTGCACTCCAGCCTGGGTGACACAGCGAAACTCTGTCTTAAGACCAAAAAAAAAAATAAGACACATGCAACCGTACGTTCATTGTAGTGCCATTCACGATAGCAAGGACATGAAATCAACCTAAGTGCCCATCAACAGTGGACTGGATAAAGAAAATGTGGTACATATACACCATGGAATATAATGCAGCCATAAAAATAAGGAAATTATACTCTTTGTAGCAACATGGATGGAGCTGGAGCCATTATCCTACGCAACCTAATGCCAATAACAGAAAACCAAATACACATGTTCTCACTTATAAGTAGGAGCTAAACATTGAATATATGATGGTAAACATGGAAACAATAGGCACTGAGGATCACTAGATGAGGAAAGGGGGAGAGGGACAGAGGGGCATGGGCTGAAAAAGCACCTGTTGAGTACTATGCTTACATCCTGTTGGGATCATTGGGACCCCTAACCTCGATATACCCTAAGGTTTTGCTTTGTTTTTTGAAACTGGTGAGATCAAACTTTTTTCCCAATTTTTTTTTTTTTTTTTTAGATGGAGTCTCACTCTGTCGCCCAGGCTGGAGTGCAATGGTGTGATCTCGACTCACTGCAACCTCCGCCTCCAGGGTTCAAGCGATTCTCCTGCCTTAGCTTCCTGAGTAGCTGGGATTACAGGCATGTGCCACCACGCCCGGCTAATTTTGTATTTTTAATATAGACAGGGTTTCTCCATGTTGGTCAGGTTGGTCTCCAACTCCCGACCTCAGGTGATCTGCCCGCCTCGGCCTCCCAAAGTGCTGGAATCACAGGCATGAGCCACCACGCCCAGCCATCCCAATGTTTTAAATAGCAATTTATATTTCCCCTTCATGAACTGTCTGTTAAAGCACTTGTCGGCGAGAATCAAGTTTTGTTCTTCTTTCAATGTGCTTCGGGCCTTAGAAATGCTGTTTGTTACTTAGTTGACTCTCACAAAGCTTTGAATAAATATAGATAGAAACCTAGCCGTAATTGTTTAGAATCTTGCGAGAGTAAGCCACTAACACCGCACAACTGTGTGCCATTTTAGAACTTACAGAGAATATTCATGAGTATTAGTACATTTTAACACAACTACTGTGCATTGTTGTTTTCAGCATTTTACTATGCGGAGCAGTCTTGAGTAACTGAGGTCTGAGAAGGATAAATGGTGAAAATTCAAGGAATTTCTCCTAGAAACGGAGGAATTCAGCTTCCCTAAAGAAAGGACATACCGACTAAAATAGCTGGTCCTCCCGTGCACCAGAGGGCGAAGCAGCAGGATGTGACGCCGCACGATAAGTGAGCGGCTCGCTGGACTACACTTCCCAGAAGGTTTCGTTGGCCACCCCCCCCCCCCCCACCCGCCCCGCCGCACTACGCAATCACCCAGAATGCTCAGCGGCCGAAAACTTCAGGTCCCAGGCTGCTGTGCGGTTAAATGCGACTCCATCTCCCCCGACCCAAGCGCGTAATGGCCGCTGGCTATCTTGGGGGAGCCAGCTGTTGGACTATGCCCCACTGCCAGGAAACAGGCGCCGGAAGGTTCTCTGACAAGATCCCGCTTTCCTAGGGCGGTAAAGGCGTTCACAGGTCGGGAAGGGGCGGTGGGAGAAGCGGGGCAGCGCTGAGCCATGCTCGTGAACTGTGGGTCTGTCCGTGAAGGGGCCCAGTTTCGTGGCACCACGGTAGCGCCCGCGCTAAAAGGTTGTCTTGTGACAGAGCGAAAACTACAATTCCCAGCATTCCTGCGGTGCCAGAACTACCTTGCCCGAAAGCCTGTGCGAGATCTACCCCGTCTTCCGCCTCCCTCCCACCGGAAAACTCTGAGGACATGAATAGTCGCCAGGCTTGGCGTCTCCTGCTCTCCCAAGGCAAAGGGGATCGTTGGGTTTCAAGGCCCCGCGGGCATTTCTCGCCGGCCCTGCGGAGAGGTGAGGCAAGGCGTGTCATAGATGCCTGAGTGCTGTCTAGGGAGACGATGCCCGTGGGTTGCGCCTGCTAGAGCGAACGGGAAGAGAAGGTGCCACGCCCTTCTCCCGGATTCACGCCTTGTGCTGGCGGCGCCGCTGCCTGCTGCCCCGACTTGCCCAGCTCGCCCCAAAGAGCGAGGACTGAGGAAAGCACTGCCTTTCTGTTCTTAAAGCGAACCTTTGAAGGCCTGGGCTTCGCGCTCGGCTTCTTTCTCAGCCCTTGTGTCCCTTTTTTGGTGACAAGAGGCTAGTAATCTCGTAGGTCAGGAGCCAACGTAAGGTAATCTGTGTTTCAGGGTGTCCTGATTTCTTTTGTGGCCTGATCAAATTTAGATTTTGTTTTTTTAGGTGCTGGCCTCGAGCCCAGGTTTTTGGTAGACAGCATCATAAATTTCAGGCCACGTCTGCCTTATTCTCGCTGGAATTCTCAGTACTTTTCAGTCACATTGTAGACTTTGGGGAAAAAAGTGAATACTGGAACCCACAAGTTTCCAACCGGTTGGCACCCCTGTTAACAGGGTGTCCTGAAGACATCTAACTTTATTCCGAGAAATGTTTCTAGGGCTAGGTTTTTGTTGTTGTCGTCGTTGTTTTTTACCTCCAGTGTTTAAACTTCCCTCCCACTTTTTAAACAGTTTTAAGGTTGCCCACAAAATAGGCGAATAGGCACCTCTTATCAACCTTAGCATTCTCTGTTCACCTTCTTGAATCTTCAGTGCCAGGTACACTTAGCCATTCCGTACCCAAACACTTCTACGCTGTTATTTATGCTCCATATTGTTACTTTGCTATTTTGCTCATTGTTTCATTTTAATCCACACCAGTAACAGCTGCAGTCAAAACCGCAGTTGTTGATCCCCCATCTGTAAGATTGCTGTTCAGCTGCCAGGGTCATTCACAAGGTCTCTTTTGTTAGGTATTTGAGTGTTTAGCATACATGCACATTATGATGGATTTTACAAAAAGGAGGTAGCACTTTTGAACTCCAGGAAGCCATCCAGGTGCCATCTTTGTTGACTTTTACAGGTGTACGTTACATATCCAAATGAAAACAAAATTAAATGTTCTTAGAGAATGAACTTTGAAGTGCATATCATACTGGGAAATATATGACCATAAGTAAATGTTAATATTTTAACATAAAAGTTATCCCACTTGAATCTGAGTGTTCTTGGAAAAAACTTAAATCTCTTCTTATAACTAGTAGGATTTGTGTCCTTCCTCACTAAACAAATATTGAATGTTTATTGTATACAAGTAGTTTAAATTTGCCTAATAATGTCAATAATCAAGGGATTTGAAAACCTTGACCTCTGACCAATGGAAGGACCTTAGTTATTCTAATGCAACTAGTGTAGCACGTTAGTAGACCAGCATGTAAGAATATATGCTGTTAATGCCTGTTCTTTTGAGTTCCTGACAGAAAAGTAACTGGCTATACACCGAAGTGTTTCAGCTGTAAAGTTAGCAGTAAATTAATATAAAACTTGCAGCTTAAATTTAATGGGACAACATTTTACATGTTTGTTTGTTTGTTTTTTCAAAAGTAAAATTTGACCTTTTCCAGCAAAGAGGAGCTTGGTGCAAGATAGGCCAGAGTTCCAATCCGCAATCTATGACTTAGTAGTTTTGTGAAACTGGTTAAACCTTTAAACGCTTGAGTTTGTATCTCGCTATTACAAACAAATCCACAAGATAGGTATCAAAGAATCAAAAGTAGTAACAATGAAAGGAAAGGTTTGGGGTTTGTACAGATGTTTGTCTGTACAAAACTTTTCAAGCTATTAAGGATCTGTTATTCTACTTTGAGCTGGAAACACTGATTCTGGGCACATCTCCCCTACCTATTACTATGGCTGCAAAGACTTACTTATTTTTATTTTTTATTTTTTTGAGAAAGGGTCTCTGTCACTCAGGCTGCTCTGCCTTGTGCCATCTCGGCTCCCTGCAGCCTCTGCCTCCCAAGCTCAGGTGATCCTCCCACTTCAGTCTCCCAAGTAGCTGGGACTACAGGCACACACCACCATGCCCAGCTAGTTTTTGTAATTTTTGTAGGAACAGAATCTTGCCATGTTGCCCAGGCTGATCTCGAACTCCTGGGCTCAAGCGATCCGCCTGCCTTGGCTTCCCAAAGTGCTAGGATTACAGGCATAAGCCACTGCACCCGGCCTGTAAAGACATTCTTAATGAGTGCTTATGCATTGAACTGCCCATGACACAGTTGGAATAGTGATTATGACACCCTACTATGAATATCCAATGGTTTTTCCAGTTCCTTATGGCTTCCAAAGTGGAGTGAAACCCAAAGTTCTACTGCCAGTGGGTGTCAATACCTATCTCATAGGATTGGGAGGACTAGGCAAAATATTATGTGAATATTTGACCACATATAAGGAATAATGTTTTACATATCCTTCTGTATTCTCAGCTCGCCTTAACCCCATAATAAATAGAAGCCAAGAGAATAGCAAAGGCAGCCCATGCCTAGATTTTGCTGATTTCATTCATCCTGTCTGGATAACTTCTCTAAGATTTAATGTAGCTCTACCATCATCCAAATAGGCATTCTTGATCCTTTATTTTCAAGGAGGGCCAAATGCCTCTCCTTTGTATTATTCATCATTGTGTATACATAATGCCAAGCACAGTGCCTTTCATTCAGCAAGTATCTATGGAGCATCCAGAATTGTGTAGGCACTGGGGATTCAGTAGTGAGCAAGAACAGATGTGGTCCCTGTCTCAAGGACTGTATAGTTTAGTGCAGGGGTTGACAAACTTTTTCTGTAAAGAGCCTAATAAATATTTCAGGCTTTGTAGGCTGTAAGGTCAGTCACAACTATTTGCTTTGCCACTGTAGCATGAAAGTAGCCATAGATTAATCCATAAATGAATGAGCTGTGTTCTAATAAAACTATATCGTTCCAATGAATAAAACTAGAAAAACAGGCGGTGGTAGTCTATGGGCTGTAGTTGGCTGACTGCTGGTCTCTTGGGGAGACAACTGAGAGTCACATAAATGTGTAAATTGTGAGAGTGTTTGCAAAAGAATCCTATGCAGTACTATAAAAAACCATCATGAGAGAGACATAACCTAAAGGAGTCGTCAGGCTTTCCAGAGGAAGAAACATTCAGATTGAGCTGTGAAGGATAAACATGAGCAGGCAAAGAAAAGGAGAGCTTTCTGAACAGGGCAGGGGCTGCGCAAAGGCCCTGAGAAGGGAAAGCATGTGGCATGTTTGTGGAATTAAAGAGCCCTTGAAAGTAAGAGGACCAGAGAGAGCATAGTAGGACATGAGACGAGCTGCACCCTACAAAGATTTATTTGCTTGTTAAGGTATTTGGTCTCTACCCCAAATTTAGTAGGAAGCTGCTCTTTGTGCAAGGTATTCAGAGTGTTTGTTGACTAAGTCAGAGGAACTGTACTAATCTGCCTAGCTATGAGACCATAAGATCTCAGACTAATTACAGACAGTCCTCAACTTAAGATGTGTTTAACTTAAAAATTTTTGACTTTACCATGGTGCAAAAACAGTATGCATTCAGTAGAAACTGTACTTTGAATTTTGATCCTTTCCTAAGCTAACGATAATGCAGTATTCTTGCAATACTGGGCAGGAGCAGCAAGCCGCAGCTCCCAGTTAGCCATTGACCACAAGGGCAAACAACCAATACTTAGTATTGCCAGGGTTTTTGGGGTTTTGTTTTTGCATCCCATCATTTACAAAATGCCCATCTGGGTGTCTACATGAAATATTCAACAATTTATTATAAAGTAGGCTTTGTGTTAGATGATTTTGGCCAACTGTAGGCTAATGTAAGTGTTCTTGACGAGCTTGAGGTAAGCCAGGCTAAGCTGTGATGTTCAGCAGGTTAGGTGTATTAAATGCATTTTCAGCTTAGGATATTTTCAATTTGTGATGGATGTATTGGGACATAACCCTTTTATAAGCTGAGGAGCATCCATACTTAGCCCTGAGCCTCAATTTACCTCATCCATAAAATGAGAATTTTAAGGATGGAGTAATAGATGTGAAAATAGTAAAATATTATTTAAATATTATTACTGATTTTTTTTTCTAAATCCAAATAAACTTCTAATCAGGGATATGTAACTAAGAGTACCATCATTACTCCTAATGCAGTTGTTATTGAAACTACTGAAATCTGCCCCTTTTTCCTCTAATTTTTCTTTTTCTCTCCTACCTTAGGTCTGATATTTACACATAAAGGCATGTTTCTTTACCCTTCTAGATGATATTCAAGTGAAAAAGATTACTGACCAGTGTACTAATATATGTTTTAAAAAATTGCTCCACCTTTATTTACAGCTACTTGCTTTTATCTCTTCAGTTAAATATAATTTTTGAAGTAGTTTAATGAATCTTTTATCATTTGAATTTAGAGTTTATTGTTAGATTTTTTTAAAAAACAATATCTGTTTCCTGCCTTCTAGTCTATAAAATCAGTGAGAACATCATTCATGTCTCGTTTTGCTTATGATTTTATCCCCTGTGCCTGGCACAAGTTCTAGCACTCAATCAATATTCATTAGGCTACAAGGATATAAAGAAGGAATCACATTTGTCCTACACAGTACTAGTGGAAAAATAATGCCTGAAGTTGCAGCCTTTTAAATATCTAGATATTTTAAGTGGCTTAGGATAAATAAGAGAGACAGCATGGAGTATAAGATTTGCAGTCAGAAGAACCTGAGTCTGAATCCTAATTCTGCCCTTGGCTCCGTAAAGGTAACTCCTTTACCTTTCCTAGAAGTTGTTTATGGGCAGAGCACCTTGTAATAAATTCATGAGCAATATATAGAAAAGGTCTTTACTGTGTCTAGGTTAAAACTTGGGGAATTTATTGAAATAGGACAAGAAGGGTTATTTCAGAAATGAGAAATTTTTCTTAGGGTTGTTATGTTGATACCAGTAAATACGTCCATGATTTCAAATCAAATTCATTGATTGAATCAACAGTAAAACTTGGTGGCCCAACTATGTGCCAAAGCACTGTTCTAGGTGCTAAAGATACAGTAGTGAAAACCACAGTCAAAGCATCATGGAACTTCCATTCTGATCCAGAGATAGAAACAGCAAACAAGATAATTTCAGGTTGGAGCTGAGAACTATGTAGAAAATAAACTGCAGATATATAAGTGAGTGGGAGTATGGAAAGCTACTTTAAATAGGGATTGAGTGTAAAAAATTTTCATAGCTCTTTGAAAGACTATTACTGAGCACAGAGAAGAATTGAATTGTGCAGTTTCGGCTTTTCAGTAATTAGAGCTGAGCTGGTGATATCCAAAGCATTTGATGTGTGTTTTATTATAAGTTTATACTGACTCAACATTTCTGAATACCAAAGGAGGGAAAAGAAACATTTATTGAATGGTATGTACAGAAGAACGTCAGAGACTTTTCAGATAAAAGAGAGGCTCAGAGGAGTCAATTAACTTGGGTGAGATGACAAAACTAGAAGAGCTGGAACTGTGTTATAAATGGGTGGGGAAAATGCTTTGTAAGCTAAAGTAGCTTTGTAAGTTATCAGTTACTACAAAAGAAAAAAAATGTCTTCTCTTTCAGAGTTCTTCACTACCACAACCAAGGAGGGATATGATAGGCGGCCAGTGGATATAACTCCTTTAGAACAAAGGAAATTAACTTTTGATACCCATGCATTGGTTCAGGACTTGGAAACTCATGGTGAGAAACATGGATACCTCTTGAAAGAAGAAAATTAATAGCACTCATAATGCCTAGTTAAGACAGTATCACTATTATGAACAATTAAAAGTAACTATTTTTAAAATTTATTTTAAAAAATTTTTAAATTATTTTAAAATCCATACAATGAAATATTTTATAATCACTAAAAATGATAGTTTGAGAAATATTTACTGATATGGGGAATGTTCAAGATATGTTAATTGAAAAAAGCTTATGAAATACTATGTGCAGAATTACTCCAATTAAGTGAAAAAAACTAGAGTTTCTAGGTTAATACTAAAGTCCATGTGGAAGTACAAATGTTTGAGATTAAAAAATCAGAAAATAAGCACAAAAAATTACCTGATATCAAAACAGTAATTTAAATTGTGTGATATTAAAGGAATAGACTAATAGAACAAAATGGTACTGAGAGACACAGACATGAATTTAATATGTGATGGAGGCATTACAAATTAGGGAAAGGAAGGACTATTTAATAAATGAGACATAATAAATGACTAGCCACTGGGAAAAAATATATTAGATCCTCTTATTGAAAACTAAATTTCAGATAGATGAAAAGCTAAATGTAAAAGAAGAATAAGCAGTTTTACAGAAAAAAGTGGGCAAATGCTATAAAGCAGAACACAGAAAAATAAATATAAATAACAAAAAGTATATGTAATGCTTAACCTCTCTACAAACCAAGGAAATGCAAATTTAAGTAACATTAAAATAACAATGCAATACAATTTTTTATGCCAATTACACACTCAAAAAAAAAAGTCACATCCAATGTTAATATAGATGTGGGGAGATACAGAATGAGAATTAAAATTGTAGAGTTCTTTTTTTTTTTGAGACGGAGTCTTGCTCTATTGCCCAGGCTGGAGTGCAGTGGCGCAGTCTCTGCTCACTGCAAGCTCTGCCTCCTGGGTTCATGCCATTCTCCTGCCTCAGCCTCTCGAGTAGCTGGGACTATGGGTGCCCGCCACCACGCCCGGCTATTTTTGTATATTTAGTAGAGATGGGGTTTCACCGTGTTAGCCAGGATGGTCTCGATCTCCTGACCTTGTGATCCACCCACCTCGGCCTCCCAAAGTGCTGGGATTACAGGCGTGAACCACGGCACCCAGCCTAAAATTGCAGAGTTCTTTTAGAGAGTAATTTAGCATTATCTGTCAATTTTTTAATTGTAACCATTATTTAAAAGAGTATAACAATTTAAATGTTGAGGAGTTACTCTTGCTATCTATTATGATAAGGATATACACTTTAAAAAAAATAAAATACCTATTTGCTGCCTACAGGATTTGACAAAACACAAGCAGAAACAATTGTGTCAGCGTTAACTACTTTATCAAATGTCAGCCTGGATACTATCTATAAAGAGATGGTCACTCAAGCTCAACAGGTAATACACTGATTACTATCACTGCTGATACTTTCATTAGACAATCATTTCCTAACTACTACTCTGTCTGCCTACTGACCTTCCAAACACACTTGTATCTTCCTTGTTCTCTCTAAAGGGACCACAAAAAAAAAACATTGAATAAAGTCAATATTTAGAGAGACTGAATAGTTAGAATCGTTGTAATAATATTGTGGTAACAGAGAATGGTATTTTGCCAAATCTTTGATGGGATGAGATCATTATATTGTTTTTCATGAGTGGTGGTAGATTATTAGTGAAACAACTTTTTCCCTCTAGAAAGCTCACCACAGAAGAGCTAATCTTTCTATATATTCAGTATATCTTATTGCTGCTATACATACATATTGGTTAATTTTCACAGACATAGCTGGAAAGGACTTACATGGCTGGGAAGGACTTTATAAATTCCCTGGCTAGGACGCTTTAATTTGACTGAATATAAAAATCCTTAAAGTCAAATATAAGAATTTAACATGTAAGAGGCACAATGCTGTGTACTTTTCATATATTATTTAATCTCTAATAACCTTGAAAAGTAAGCAGAATTCTATTTGGCCACTGAAGACAGGCTCAGAGAGATTGAGCAGTTTGCAAGAGTTTTCACTATGGTGGTATGGACAAAAAGCAATAATTTTATATAAAGGACTGAATAAACTAAATGAGCTTAACTGGAATAATCATTTCTGTCAGTCATGAAATAATGTATTATGTTTAGGAATCTGTTTTCTTCCTATGGTTATATTTTTTTAATTTTAATTTTTCAAATTTAGGCTTCCTTCCTCAGATAAGTATTTTACAGCACAGAGAAAAATCAGGATTTCTTATATAAAATTAGAATATTTTGCATAAAATTTCATTTTTTGCAAAGGGTCATGGTAAATCAAAAAATTTTAAAGATTTCTACTATGGCCAGGTGCCGTCGCTGACACCTGTAATCCCAGTACTTTGGGACGAGGTGGGCAGATCACTTGAGGTCAGGAGTTCGAGACTAGCCTGGCCAACAAGGTGAAACACTGTCTCTACTAAAAAAAAAAAAATATACCAAAAATTAGCCAGGCGTGGTGGTGGGCACCTATAATCCCAGCTACTCAGGAGGCTGAGGCAGGAGAATCGCTTGAACTGGGGAGGGGGAGGTTGCAATGAGCCGACATTGCACCACTGCACTCCAGCCTGGGTGACAGAGTGAGACTCTATCTCAAGAAAAGAAAAAAAAAACTATAATCTCCAATTATAGTAGACAAATGTCCAATTAATTAGACATTTAAAATTGAAACATTGAATCCCTACATTTAACTTACCTTTAAGTTTGTACATGCATTTTTAGGATCATAACAGACTACTAACTCCACTAAAGAAAAAGCCAAACATCTAATTAGTTACTCCTAAGCTCTGAGCTGTCCTGAAAGAGTTATATGGAGCTACTGATATTTTTAATGAAGTAATTTTGTCTTAAATTTTTAAGTTTACCTATAATATAAGGAGTGAAATAAAGCTGTGATTTGAGGAATCTTTGTGCTGCTAGGACCATTTAATCCTATATACGAGAGGTAGGATTGAGTATAGAAATATGATTATTAAACTTTTGGCTTTTTTATTACTGGTGTCTGAAGTTAAAAGTCCTGTTCTGTTCTTGAATCTAATTCAATTGCTGACCCCACCTCTAGTATAGAATAAGGCACAGAGATGTCATGAAGGGTGAAGCTAAGGCTCAGGGTCAACAGGCCATTAAGCTGCATACTTGATCATTTCAGAAAGGGCCATATGAAACCAAGTCAGCTAGCAGGATGAGGGGGAAAAAATAAAATAATAAAGTCTTATTCTGAAAATTTGATTATATTGTGATTTTTATTAAAATCTGAATATTCTCTGATGGCTCCATAGTAGTTAAAAAAATCACACTTTTAATAGATTTAGCTACTTAACAATGGATTATGTCTTTACATTTAAAGTTGTTAAAGATGGACACCTGTGCAGTTTTGTAGGCTTTTTCAGTCTGTATTTAAAGGAAGAATGAGGTAAAAAGAGGCTCTTAAGAGCCACATTAAGGCTGGTGTGGTGGCTCACGCCTGTAATCCCAGCACTTCAGGAGGCTGAGGTTGAGCAGATCACTTGAGGTCAGAAGTTCGAGACCAGCCTTGCCAACATGGAAAAACCCTGTCTCTACTAAAAATGCAAAAAAATTAGCTGGGCATGATGGTGGGTGCCTGTGGTCCCAGCTACTCGGGAGGCTGAGGCACGAGAATCGCTCGAACCCAGGAAGTGGAGGCTGCAGTGAGCCAAGATCATGCCACTGCGTTCCAGCCTGAGTGACAGAGCAAGGCTCTGTCTCAGAAAGGCCACAATACAATCCCTTATTTTCAGGTTCAGACACCACAAGAAGTCTGTAATTAGCTTTCCAACTTTTGCCTATGTAATCTCAGTAATAAGAATACATTATTTTTAATGTCATATAATTCCTTTATAGTGATATTTGGGGCAAACAGGACTGCCAGCCCCTAGAGGCCACATGTGTGTGACTTCTGAATTAATTCTCATAAATATGTCAAGCAGAACTGAATAAAAGAAAATGAACAACCCTCCCCAGTAATATATGAGGGTTAGAAAAGGCATGAGTCAGCAATGTCTGTTGTACACAGTTAAAAACTTTTATATATTATAAGAAGTCCAAACTTCCTCCACATTAATACATTAGCATTAGACTATCCTGCTTCAGCTATTAGATCCCTGTCCCATCGGTAATAATAATAGCTAACATCTCAGTGCTAACCATATGCCAAGTACTATCTTAAGCATTATACATACATAATCTCCTTTAATCCTCAAAACAACTCTTCAAGGTGTACCAGGTACTGTTACTATTTCCATTTTACCAATGAGAAGACCAGAGAAGTTAAATGACTTGCTAGCATCTCATAGTAAATGGCAGAGTTTGGGTTCAAACCTAGACAGCCTGACTTCAGAACTCACACTCTTTTTTGGGCTTTCTTGTTTTATTTCTAAACTGTTATACAGAATCCTTAATAAGGTTATACCTCATCTGCTTTTTCTTTTGGTAAAGGATAGAGAAATTAGCAAGCTACCTGATTTTAAGAAGTTTAGTGCTACAGGTTGAATATCCCTTATCTGAAATGTTTGGGACCAGAAGTGTTTCAGATTTCAGATTTTTTTTTTTTAATTTTGGAATATTTGCAATACACTTACCAGTTGAGCATCCCAAATCTGAAATCCAAAATACTCCAATGTGCATTTCCTTTGAGTGTCATGTCAGCACTCAAAAAGTTCCAGATTTTGGATTTCAGATTTTTGGATTAGGGATACTCAACCTGTAACAGTTACATTTTCTTGGTAAGGCTGTCTTAAATCATTTCTACAAAATTATCCCTCCCTAACAAGGCAAAAGCTTATAAATCTATCAGGTAAGTGCTACCTTTCACATATTCTTTGTAGTGCCAAATATAGGGAGGATACCCAGGAGTTTAAACAAAATTGGTTATGTTGTGCGGACAAAGGGCAATTATTTTAACTATACATCTATTTTGTTTTACTACCTGACTTCTGAGTCGTATCCAATGCCATGGAATTTTCCAGTGGTAGAAAATCTCTCAAAATCAAAGTAATAAGAGATAAAACCCTTTCCATTTGGGTATTCAAAAAACAAGAACAAAACATTATTTTTTTGAGGAACTCGTAGGGTCTAAGGAAGCATTTTATTGAGATTCTTTTCATTCAAAGGCCTACACATTTCTCTCTCTTCACTAGGAAATCCTTTTTCTTCCTTGAATCTCTTTCTTTTCATTTTGATATTTCAGATATGTAGGTTTCATATTTACTTAACCAGTCAACATTATACCTTGTAGCATGTTAACAAATTCATTTAAATTTCATGAAAACAATTCTGTAAATAAAAAGATGGCTTTCTATAGATCACTAGGTTATTTTTATTTTGTTTTCTAGGAAATAACAGTACAACAGCTAATGGCTCATTTGGATTCTATCAGGAAAGACATGGTCATCCTAGAGAAAAGTGAATTCGCAAATCTGAGAGCAGAGAATGAGGTGATACAAATTTTAATTTATTACTTATAACTGATCTCATAATAAGCATCCTACTTAATGAATAATTTAATAAGACCAAGTAATAATTCCATGTGGTTAGTAAACAATAAGTTTTTAGATTTAAAAACATACTATTTGTTTAACCATACCTAATCCTTTTCTACATAAATCATAGTGCTTTGCGTACTGAAGAGAATAAGAGTTACATTTTATACATATAAAACCACATAAAACGGAAAATCTTTGAGCTATATATATAAAATTTCTATATAATGGTTTCAGAGCTGAGAGTAATATGGCATTTTCCATTTTATTTAATCCTGTACTAAATGTCTTTGTGACTTAAGAGAAAAGTATATTTCTGTAATTAAGTCAGAATTTTAAGTTATGTTATCCACTATAGCTTATTTTTAAATTTAGAAAATCAGTTTTTAAAAGTATAATATAAAAACAAATGCATTTTGCTCATAAGAATTATTTTCTGAATACAGTGGCTTACTAGTTTCTTTTGAAGATTTTTTTCCTTATCAATTCTGTATTAGAAATCCATAGATTGTCCAAATTTTGGTAATCTAGGGTTTCAGATTTTTTTAATCATAATATAGACTCGGTTTAATGCTAATTGCCTGTGATCTTTCCTGTACCTAGAAAATGAAAATTGAATTAGACCAAGTTAAGCAACAACTAGTGGTAAGTGAATTTTTTTTCTAGCTGTTAATTTCAGAACAAATATTCATTATAAGATCATTTTTTAAATATCTTTACTTTCTTTAAAGCATGAAACCAGTCGAATCAGAGCAGATAATAAACTGGATATCAACCTAGAAAGGAGCAGAGTAACAGATATGGTAATGTGCTTTTAAATGTACTTTCTTGGTTACTTATTCCTTTTTTATTTTTAGACTTTTTTATTTAACTTCCTGCTGCTTCATATCCTATAGTTTACAGATCAAGAAAAGCAACTTATGGAAACAACTACAGAATTTACAAAAAAGGTAAGGTAATAGGTAAAAATGCCTCTTTTGTACAGTTCTTGTGCCTTGTATAACTGCTTTTATGTGTACCAGTTTATAAGTTTAGACTTTTAAAAACTAGCCCTGTAGAGTCTCTGGCTTCCTCATAGCTATTATAGTTAGCCAGCACTTCTGGGGAACCTGGCACCAGGTAGATGGTGGCCCATGAGCCATGACCTTGAAGTAAGAATCAAGATTTCCACAGTGTGCTTTTTTAAACTAAATTACTTCTATAATAGAAAATAACTATTTTTTGGGCCAGGCACAGTAGCTCACACCTGTTAATCCTGCACTTTGGGAGGCTGAGGGAGGAGTTCAAGACCAGTCTGGGCAACATAGCAAGACCCTGTCTCAAAAAAAAAAAAAAAAAGAAAGAAAATAACTATTTTTTAAAAGATAAAGATTCACTGTTGGTATTTCATAATTGGTACTGAAATGAGTGCCTAGGTTCAGTTAAATAATTATCTTAAGGTTTTAAAAAAGCTATATATTAATAATATATAAACACTAATATTTAGTGTTTATTAATGTGCCAGATACCATTTTCCATGCTTTACTTATATCTGTTAATTCACTTAATATTCATATCAGTCTCTGTGAGGTAGGCGCTATTATTCGCATTTTAACAATTTGGAAAATGAAGCACAGAGGGGTTAAGGTCCCACAGTTAATAAGTGATGTCACTAGGGAAAGAACCTGGATTCTAAATCCGTAGCTTGGAACTACTGCTGTCCTTCTCAGTAATCCTACAGTGTAATCATGACTTCATCTCTGTGGCTTGAGTAAAACCCAGCTTTCTGACTCAGCCTTCTCCTTTTCTTTAAAAGTTGAAAGCTATTTGTCCACATTCTAACAGAAAATATGTCACTTTTGCTCATAATTTAATAGAAGATAAGGTCACATTTGTTCTTTCAAAGATCTTATTCTCTTCCCTTACTTCTTGGCCAGATAAAGGAGATAAGCAAGGAAATCAGCAAAATCTTTTACAACTACTTTCTGTGCTCTAGGTCTCATCTGTTCTCCCTATCCTTTGTCCCCTATACATGTATCAGTGTTACCCATCAGGTATTTCTGCCAGTTCCTTTAATACTGGTGCCAGTTCATATTATACACCTGGTTATTTTTTTTTTAATTTGCAGAATATATTTAAAGTTTTAACCATAATATCCTAAGGACTTCACACACATAAAATGATAGTTCTGTGACCTAATTTTTTGCTTCTTAGTTTATCATCTTATGTATTTAGGTATAAATATGTTATTATGAGGTTTTTAGAATATGTCCAGTATGTGATACTCCTAAAAGATGATCTCCAAATATGAAAGCAGAAGGAATGTAATTCATCAGTTTATAGTGTTTTTAAAAAAAATTTTTTCTATACTTTAAGTTCTAGGGTACACGTGCACAACGTGCAAGTTTGATACATAGGTATACATGTGCCATGTTGGTTTGCTGCACCCATCAACTCATCATTTACCTTAAGTATTTCTCCTAATGCTATCCCTCCCCCAACCACCACCCGACAGGCCCCAGTGTGTGATGTTCCTGTATCCAAGTGATCTCATTGTTCAGTTCCTACCTATGAGTGAAAACATGCGGTATTTGGTTTTCTGTCCTTGTGATAGTTTGCTGAAAATGACGGTTTCTAGCTTCATCCATGTCCCTGAAAAGGACATGAACTCATCCTTTTTTTATGGCTGCATAGTATTCCATGGTGTATATGTGCCACGTTTTCTTAATCCAGTCATTGATGAACATTTGGGTTGGTTCCAAGTCTTTGCTATTGTGAATAGTGCTGCAATAAACATATGGGTGCATGTGTCTTTATGGTAGCATGATTTATAATCCTTTGGGTATATACCCAGTAATGGGATTGCTGGGTCAAATGTTAATTCTAGTTCTAGATCCTTGAGGAATTGCCACGCTGTCTTCCACAATGGTTGAACTATTACACTCCCGCCAACAGTGTAAAAGCGTTCCTATTTCTCCACATCCTCTCCAGCATCTGTTGTTTCCTGACTTTTTAATGACTGCCATTCCAACTGGTGTGAGATGGTATCTCATTGTGGTTTTGGTTTGCATTTCTCTGATGACCAGTGATGATGAGCATTTTTTCATGTGTCTGTTGGCTGCATAGATGTCTTCTTTTGAGAAGCGTCTGTTAATATCCTTTGCCCACTTTTTGATGGGGTTGTTTTTTTCTTGTAACTTTGAGTTCTTTATAGATTCTGGATATTAGCCCTTTGTCAGATGGGTAGATTGCAAAAATTTTCTCCCATTCTGTAGGTTGCCTGTTCACTCTGATGGTAGTTTCTTTTGCTGTACAGAAGCTCTTTAGTTTAATTAGATCTCATTTGTCTATTTTGGCTTTGTTGCCATTGCTTTTGGTGTTTTAGTCATGAAGTCCTTGCCCATGCCTATGTCCTGAATGGTATTGCCTAGGTTTTCTTCTAGGGTTTTTATGGTTTTAGGTCTAACATTTAAGTCATTAATCCATCTTGAATTAATTTTTGTATAAGGTGTAAGGAAGGGGTACAGTTTCAGCTTTCTACATATGGCTAGCCAGTTTTCCCAGCACCATTTATTAAATAGGGAATCCTTTCCCCATTTCTTGTTTTTGTCAGGTTTGTCAACGATCAGACGTTTGTAGATGTGTGGTGTTATTTCTGAGGCCTCTGTTCTGTTCCATTGGTCTATATATCTGTTTTGGTACCAGTATCATGCTGTTTTGGTTACTGTAGCCTTGTAGTATAGTTTGAAGTCAGGTAGCATGATGCCTCCAGCTTTGTTCTTTTTGCTTAGGATTCTCTTCGCAATGCGGGCTCTTTTTTGGTTCCATATGAACTTTAAAGTAGTTTTTTCCAATTTTGTGAAGAAAGTCATTGGTAGCTTGATGGGGATGGCATTGAATCTAAGCCATTTTCACAATATTGATTCTTCCTATCTATGAGCATGGAATATTCTTCCATTTGTTTGTGTCCTCTTTTATTTCATTGAGCAGTGGTTTATAGTTCTCCTTGAAGAGGTCCTTCACATCCCTTATAAGTTAGATTCCTAGGTATTTTATTCTCTTTGTAACAATTGTGAATGGGAGTTCACTCATGATTTGGTTCTCTGTCTGTTAATGGTGTATAGGAATGCTTGTGATTTTTGCACATTGATTGTGTATCCTGAGACTTTGCTGAAGTTGCTTATCAGTTTAAGGAGATTTGGGGCTGAGACAATGGGGTTTTCTAAATATACAATCATGTCATCTGCAAACAGGGACAATTTGACTTCCTCTCTTCCTAAATGAATACCCTTTATTTCTCTTGCCTGATTGCCCTGGCCAAAACTTCTAACACTATGTTGAATGGGAGTGATGAGAGAGGGCATCCTCGTCTTGTGCCAGTTTTCAAAGGGAATGCTTCCAGTTTTTGCCCATTCAGTATGATATTGGCTGTGGGGTTGTCATAAATAGCTCTTACTATTTTGAGGTACGTTCCATCAATACCTAGTTTATTGAGAGTTTTTAGCATGAAGGGCTGTTGAATTTTGTCGAAGTCCTTTTCTGCATCTGTTGAGATAATCATGTGGTTTTTGTCTTTGGTTCTGTTTATGTGATGGATTACGTTTATTGATTTGCATATACTGAACCAGCCTTGCATCCCAGGGATGAAGCCAACTTGATCGTAGTGGATAAGATTTTTGATGTGCTGCTGGATTCAGTTTGCCAGTATTTTATTGAGGATTTTTGCATCAATGTTTATTACGGATATTGCTCTAAAATTCTTTTTTTGTTGTGTCTCTGCCAGGCTTTGGTATCAGGATGATGTTGGCCTCATAAAATGAGTTAGGGAAGATTCCCTCTTTTTCTATTGATGTGAATAGTTTCAGAAGGAATGGTACCAGCTCCTCTTTGTACCTCTGGTAGAATTTGGCTGTGAATCTGTCTGGTCCTGGACTTTTTTTGGTTGTTAGGCTATTAATTACTGCCTCAATTTCAGAGCCTGTTATTGGTCTATTTAGAGATTCAACTTCTTCCTGGTTTAGTCTTGGAAGGGTATATGTGTCCAGGAATGTATCCATTTCTTCTAGATTTTCTAGTTTATTTGTGTAGAGGTGTTTATAATATTCTCTGATGCTAGTCTATATTTGTGGGATCTGTGGTGATATCCCCTTTATCATTTTTTATTGCATCTATTTGATTCTTCTCTCTTTTCTTCATTAGTCTTGCTAGTGGTCTGTCAATTTTGTTGATCTTTTCAAAAAACCAGCTCCTAGGTTCATTGATTTTTTTTAAGGGTTTTTTGTGTCTCTTATCTCTTTCAGTTCTGCTCTGATCTTAGTTATTTCTTGCCTTCTGCTAGCTTTTGAATGTGTTTGCTCTTGCTTCTCTAGTTCTTTTAATTGTGACCTTAGGGTGTCGATTTTAGATCTTTCCTGCTTTCTCTTGTGGGCATTTAGTGCTATAAATTTCCCTCTACACACTGTTTTAAATGTGTCTCAGAGATTCTGGTACGTTGTGTCTTTGTTCTCATTGGTTTCAAAGAACATCTTTATTTCTGCCTTCATTTCGTTATGTACCCAGTAGTCATTCAGGAGCAAGTTGTTCAGTTTCCATGTAGTCGTGCAGTTTTGAGTGAGTTTCTTAATCCTGAGTTCTAATTTGATTGCACTGTGGTCTGAGAGACAGTTTGTTGTGATTTCTGTTCTTTTACATTTGCTGAGGAGTGCGAGTGCTTTAATTCCAACTATGTGGTCAATTTTAGAATAAGTGTGATGTGGTGCTGAGAAGAATGTATACTCTGTTGATTTGGGTTGGAGAGTTCTGTAGATGTCTATTAAGTCTGCTTGTTGCAGAGCTGAGTTCAAGTCCTGGATATCCTTGTTAACCTTCTGTCTCATTGATCAATCTAATATTGACAGTGGGGTGTTAAAGTCTCCCATTATTATGTGGGAGTCTAAGTCTCTTTGTAGGTTTCTAAGGACTTGCTTTATGAATCTGGGTGCTCCTGTATTGGGTGCATATATATTTAGGATAATTAGCTCTTCTTGCTGAATTGATCCCTTTATCACTATGTAATGGCCTTGTCTCTTGATCTTTGTTGGTTTAAAGTCTGTTTTATCAGAGACTAGGATTGCAACCCCTGCTATTTTTTTGTTTTCCATTTGCTTGGTAGATCTTCCTCCATCCCTTTATTTTGAGCCTATGTGCATCTTTGCATGTGAGATGGGTCTCCTGAATACAGCACACTGATGGGTCTTGACTCTATCCAATTTGCCAGTCTATATCTTTTAATTGGGGCATTTAGTCCATTCATATTTAAGGTTAATATTGTTATGCGTGAACTTGATCCTGTCATTATGATGTTCACTGGTTATTTTGCCCATTAATTGATGCAGTTTCTTCCTAGCCTCGATGGTCTTTACAATTTGGCATGTTTTTGCAGTGGTTGGTACCGGTTGTTCCTTTCCATGTTTAGTGCTTCCTTCAGGAGCTCTTTTAGGGCAGGCCTGGTGGTGACAAAATCTCTCAGCATTTGCTTCTCTGTAAAGGATTTTATTTCTCCTTCACTTATGAAGCTTAGTTTGGCTAGATACGAAATTCTGGGTTAAAAATTCTTTTCTTTAAGAATATTGAATATTGGCCCCCACTCTCTTCTGGCTTGTAGGGTTTCTGCTGAGATCCACTGTTAGTCTGATGGGCTTCCCTTTGTGGGTAACTTGACCTTTCTTTCTGGCTGCCCTTAACACTTTTTCCTTCATTTCAACCTTGGTGAATCTGATAATTATGTGTCTTGGGGTTGCTCCTCTTAAGGAGTATCTTTGTGATGTTCTCTGTATTTCCTGAATTTGAATGTTGGCCTGCCTTGCTAGGTTGGGGAAGTTCTCCTGGATAATATCCTGAAGAGTGTTTTCCAACTTGGTTCCAATCTCCCACTTTGAGGTACACCAATCAAACGTAGATTTGGTCTTTTCACATAGTCCCATATTTCTTGGAGGCTTTGTTCATTTCTTTTTACTCTTTTTTTCTCTAACCTTGTCTTCTCTCTTTATTTCATTAATTTGATCATTAATCACTGATACCCTGTCTTCCACTTGATTGAATCAGCTATTGAAGCTTGGGCATGCATCACGAAGTTCTGGTGCCATGGTTTTCAGCTCCATCAGGTCATTTAAGGTCTTCTCTACACTGTTTATTCTAGTTAGGCATTCGTCTAATCTTTTTTCAAGGTTTTTAGCTTCTTTGCAATGGGTTCGAACATCCTCCTTTACCTTGGAGAAGTTTGTTATTACCGACCTTCTGAAGCCTGCTTCTGTCAACTCATCAGTCATTCTCCGTCCAGCTTTGTTCCATTGCTGGCAAGGAGCTGCAATCCTTTGGAGGAGAAGATGCATTATGATTTTTAGAATTTTCAGCGTTTCTGCTCTGGTTTGTCCCCATCTTTGTTGTTTTTATCTACCTTTGGTCTTTGATGTTGGTGACCTGCAGATGGGGTTTTGGTGTAGATGACCTTTTTGTTGATGTTGATGCTATTCCTTTCTGTTTGTTTTCCTTCTAACAGTCAGGACCCTCAGGTGCAGGTCTGTTGGAGTTTGCTGGAGGTCCACTCCAGACCCTGTTTACCTGGGTATCACCAGCAGAGGCTGCAGAACAGCAAATATTGCTACCTGATCCTTCCTCTGGAAGCTTCGTCCCAGAGGGGCAGCCGCCTATATGAGGTGTCTGTCAGCCCCTGCTGGAAGATGTCTCCCAGTTAGGCTACACGGGGGTCAGGGACCCACTTGAAGAAGCAGTCTGTCCGTTCTCAGAGCTCAAACATGGTGCTGGGAGAACCACTGCTCTCTTCAGAGCTGTCAGACAGGGACATTTAAGTCTGCAGAAGTTGTCTGCTGCCTTTTGTTCAGCTATGCCCTGCCTGCCCACAGAGGTGGAGTCTAGAGACAGTAGGCCTTGTTGTGCTGTGGTGGGCTCCGCCCAGTTCAAGCTCCACTGCCACTTTGTTTACCTACTCAAGCCTCAGCAATGGCGGACGCCCCTTCCCCAGCCAGTCTGCCACCTCGCAGTTCGATCTCAGACTGCTGCGCTAGCAGTAAGCAAGGCTCCATGGGCATGGGACCTGCCGAGCCAGGCACAGGAGAGAATCTCCTTGTCTGCCAGTTGCTAAGACCTTGAGAAAAGTGCAGTATTTGGGCAGGAGTGTCCCATTTTTCCAGGTAGTCTGTCATGGCTTCCCTTGGCTAGGAAAGGGAAATCCACCAACCCCTTGCGCTTTCAGGGTGAGGCAACGCCCTACCCTGCTTCAGCTCGCTCTCCATGGGCTGCACCCACTGTCCAACCAGTCCCAATGAGATGAACCAGGTACCTCAGTTGGACATGCAGAAATCACCCATCTTCTGCGTTGAGCACGCTGGGAGCTGCAGACTGGAGCTGTTCCTTTTCGGCCATCTTGGAACGCTTCAGATTTTTTTATGCCACCATGCTTTTAATGGTTCCCCAACTAAGATTTTTGTATCACAATTAGCCCATAAGTGAGCGTTTCTAATGTAAATGCTTTTGTCCATTTAATACATAGGGACAAAATTAAGTTCTCTTATTCTTGTTTATTACAGGATACTCAAACCAAAAGTATTATTTCAGAGACCGGTAACAAAATTGATGCTGAAATTGCTTCCTTAAAAACACTGATGGAATCTAACAAACTTGAGACAATTCGTTATCTTGCAGGTAAGACTGTCAGAGAAAGAAATTGCTGTCAACTAATTTTCCTGTTAGTTCCTACCTATCAAGGTAACTGAGCAGGCACATGAAAAAAAGGAGGAGCTATAACAAGGCTTTTTTATTGCTTGGTCTCCTGTAATGCTTAAAGAAGGTTCCAGTCTCAGGATATATTTTTTGGAGTCTTGGGTTTTATTTTTAATACTTATAATTTTTATTATAGCAGATTACAGATTAGACACAGCCAAAGGAAGGAACATATAGGGTGGAGTATGGGACAGTTCTAAATATTAAGCTTCTGTCATCCTCACAGATGTGTTACCCTTCAGAATATGTTTAGCAGGCAGCTCTGCAGCTGACTAATAGAAAAAGCATGTGGATATAAAAGAAATATATAAACACAAGCAGAAAATGATAGGATAAACTGGGTACTCCACAGTGAAAACAAAAATGAAAATTTTCTTTTTATTGCTTATGTTCTTCCATAAAGATTTGAATGAGGTTAGAGAAAAAAAGATCAATAAAGTAGATATAAGCCCATTAAAAACCTGGAGGAGGGACAGATGACCTTACCTTGAATCAACTGATTCAGCATAGATACTACCCCAAAATTAGATTATTTGTCACATACTGAGCTCCTCAAGTACCATCTGACCTGACCCAATTACAGGGCCCCAGTGATTTAGGAAGAATGCCCTAGTCAACTATTACTTGTCTTTTTTCTTTCCTTTTATAAAAAGTAATGTATTTTCATTATAAATTATTCATAGAATTCAAAAGCAGTAAAAGTGAAAGCCCCTCCCCATGTGTATTTACTATTAGTAATAAACATTTTCTAGGCTTTTTCTTCTATATATAAACAACTTATATACTTCTTAAAAATAATTAGATCACGTACTTTTTATAGTCTACAACTTTTAAAAGTTTAACTAAATGTCCTATTTCTTTCCACACAGACATCTTTTTATTAGAAAGCACAATATTCCCTATATGAAAATGCCACAATTTATGTATCCAGTCCTCTATTAACAGGCATTCTTCCTCCAGTTTTTCATTATTAAGGACAATACTGTATTGAACAGCCATATATATGTGTTACGTTTGAGTAAATACACATACACACACACACATCTTTGTGCCCCTGTGCTAGTATTTCTATATAACAACTTGCTATATACATTTAAAATTTGGGGTCAAAAAGATATGCACATTTAAAATTTTTGATATTAACAAATTGCTGTCTAAAAGAAAACTGCCGATTTATATAGTCTTAGTCATTTTCTGGGCAGTCACTACTGATGTTGAGGTGCCAGCAGGGTTGAAGATGGAGCCCCCAGCCATCAGCTGAACCGTGGAAGGGGCACAAGTAAAATAGCCTACCTACAAGCATAATTGGAATCAGAACTTACTCTTTAAGTCTATGACTGTGTGCCTCAGTTTCTCATACCAGCTTTCTCCAAAGGTTGGAAACATTACCAGCTAGACTCTTATCATTCCACTTTCACTAATCAGGAGAGATTGCCCTCTTTCCTTAGTTCCAATTTTTAAAATCCTCAGAAAGGAGTCTGAATGGTTCATCTTGGGTCAGACACCACCTTTTGCCCCAGAACACTGCCACCAAGGAATAATGGCAATCTCCATTTAATCTATGTAGATAATGTGGCAGATTTTGTTCTTGGCAGATAAATAATGAAAGCTAATGTTTACAGAGTGCTTAAAATGTACCAGGCACATGCTCACCTAAGCATTTTACATATATGTAGAATGTCTCCCTAGACAGGGTATAGAGGATAAACAGCAAACTTAAAAGAAATTGGAGATGGCTCCATAGTTACTACAACAACAGCCATGAGAAATAAAAGCTGAAATAACAGCAGCAAGACATGAGAGAGAAACTTAAATGCAGTAACGATTGTATACTCTACTGAAGGAACAAAATACCTCCCATCTCACAATAAGTAAGTGTTCATTTGGTTATCTAAAACTTAATTTATCAGCTGTTGAATCAGCAGAGGATGTAACCACTTAGATAGCACTATGTGACTGAAATAAATGACAGACTGAGTCTTTCAGGTGTCACAGTATATAATAAGGATCACAAATTTTTTGTGTGTGTTTTTTTTATTAAGAGGAAAAAAAATGGCTTTGGAGTCAAGTACACTTAGTCTTAAATCCTGGCTCCACTGTTTGCTAGCGATGTAACTGGGTGTATTACCTCATCTGTACAACGGGGATAATACCACCAATCTCATGGTTAAATAAAGTAGTGTGTGTAA
Organism: Hylobates moloch; assembly: GCF_009828535.3. Taxonomy (NCBI): domain Eukaryota; kingdom Metazoa; phylum Chordata; class Mammalia; order Primates; family Hylobatidae; genus Hylobates; species Hylobates moloch. The sequence goes on along the minus strand of NW_026652286.1, from coordinate 55,473,841 downwards.
TTGCTCAGCATACTAGCATAGTACCTGACACATGGCAAATAGTAGCAGGATCAAATGGGAGAATATATAATTGCCCAGTGGCAGTAAGACAAGAAACTCTTAGTGTTATTACTTCTCTATGTTTCTTAGAGATGCCTAATCCCATTTCTTAAAACTGAGAAGATGATCTTATCATTAACCAAGTTTCAGTAAGTAGTAGGATCAAATGGGATGGTGTACAAATGGGTTTATACATTATGAATAACTTTACTTTGAAAGGCTAATTTCTTGTGTCTTTATTCATAAAAGTTTTCCCTTCATCTCTAACTTGTCTGTTTTTAAAAATTCATTCATTGGTGTTTTAAACAAACTGGAGACTAGGGAGTCCCTAAAGGCCTCACTCAGACTTACGTTCTAAAAGCTGGGAAAACTGAATTTTTTTTTATCCAAAATGATGTAACCTAAAGTACAGGTAGTATATTAACTATTTTAAAAACCTGATGCTTTTTCTGCCTTTTCTTCTACCTCATTGAGTTTAAAGAGTTTTTATTAAAATTTTATTTTTTTAAGAATTATGAGAAATTATTTAAAAATGTACTGAAAAGGCAATTAAAATTCTCTTCTCATAGACATATGTATATTTTACTAGCCTAACTACATAATTTTTTAATATAAGAAAGATTTCATTTATCATGAGATCTGAAATTAGAGCTTATAATTATTTAAAGTAGTCAATAATGCTAACGTTAATGATTTTAAATACAGGTTCTAGGTTCTAAATGACATAATTTACATTTTAATATACAGGTGCTTTTAAGAAGAATTAGGCATTAAGGCTGCCCTTAAGAATGTCTTTCATACTTAATTGTCTAGGGAATAAAAAACATAGGATAGAAAATTGGTTGGATTTCCTGTTTTTTGCTCTTCACTTAAAGATAACATTCTCTTTATCTCTGCAAAATAATCACAAATACAAGACCTATAACACAGTTTCTTCTTTTCACAGCTTCAGTGTTTACTTGCCTGGCAATAGCATTGGGATTTTATAGATTCTGGAAGTAGTATTAATGCTCATCCTGCTGTGGCTGTTGGCTTCTTAGAACACCAAACCGGGAGAGATTTACTTTGAACATTGTCAGTTGCAGCAAAAATTTACTACACAAGATTATTCAAAGTGTATATGGACTAAAAGAGGAAGTGTTTTAGAATGAGAAGAGATACTTTGTCTTTATTGTGTGTGTGTGAGTGCATGTGTGTGTCTTCATTATATTGAAAAGCTGTCATTCAGACCTGGTTTATTTGAGATAGAAGAGCATTTTGTCCTTTTGATAGTACATAGAAATTGAACCAGCGTTTTCTTATGTTTGCTTGAACAATTGTGTAAATCATACAGGATTTTGTGGGTATTGGTTGAATATTTGTAAACCATTCCCTAGCCTACATATTTATTACGGAATTAACTTTGCTGATAACCATTGCATAATTACATTTTTCTATAAAATAAAAGATTATTATAACAAAGTTGTGTGGGTTTTAAAAGTGACTTATCATATAGTTGGAGATTGATTTCTTTTTGGTAATGAACTAAAACAATAAATTTTAAAATGATAGGCCAGGTGCGGTGGCTCACACCTGTAATCTCAGCACTTTGGGAGGCTGAAGCGAGTGGATCACTTGAGGTCAGGAGTTCTACACCAGCCTGGCCAACATGGTGAAACCCCGTCTCTGCTAAAAATACAAAAATTAGCCAGGCATGGTGGCGCATGCCTGTAATTCCAGCTACTCAGGAGGCTGAGGCAGGAGAATCTTGCAGTGAGCTGAGATAGCGCCACTGCACTCCAGCCTGGGTGACAGAGCAAGATTCCATTACATAAATAAATAAATGTGTGCTTTAGTGCAAATTACAACACTTAATATGAAATCTGTAGAGTTGCTAAATATTGAGCTCTGATTATTACATGTATTTTTTAAATATTTGTTACTCAAAAACCAGTTTATCCCTGTTGCTTAATCTAGTTTAAGTTAACCCATCTTAAATTTATTACATAAAACAAAGCTTTTCTTAATGACTTAAATTCAGCAAACATTTACTGATATCTAGTACCTACTCTCAAAAAACTCATAGGAAAATTTAAATTCGTATTTTGTTATTAGATATATATTTTTCTTACAAAGTAATATCTATTAGTAAATCGTGTAATTTCAAAGAAATTTTAAAATGTCCTTTTCATTTTAGTTCTTCAGTCTTATCCAGATCAGGAAGACCAGAAAGTAAACATTTTGAGTTCATAATGCCTTGGTAATAGCTATAAAAGTTTGACAATCATTCAAAATAGCCTTGTCATTTGTTTAGCTATAAACAGGGAATCTGCAGTATAGAGCAGTCAAGAGATTGGTCCATATGGTCCAGTGAGTGACAGTCAGAGGCTTTCCAACTGTATTTTCCTCAAAAATCTAACTGCTGGTTTGTTTTCAAAAGAAAAACCTTGACATTATCCTGTTACATTCTGATTCATTTTTATCTCTATTCCCTAAGAGAGTTCTTAGCATATTGTAGATGAATTTCCACTGGGTCAATTAATAAGTGACCATATATATTAAAGTCCGCTGTAACAAAGTACACTGCATTTGTTCAGATAACCAATATGACTGCTTGCTATATGCCAAATAGCATGCTAGTCCCTGTGTGCACAGAGATGAACATGGTTTCATTCTCACTGAATTGACAATCTTAAGGAGAGAGACATTAAACAAATTATTGGTTTGTTAAGATTTAAAATATTCTAAAATATTAAGAGGGAATGCGTCTTTCCTCCATGTGAAGGAAGCTCCAGTAGCATAACATTGTTGTCACCCTTCATCCCCTTATCCACTCTACCCTAGGTAAAGTGACTTGCCCAGTTGTAAATCTGGAAGGAGAAACAAGGTGCAATTAGCCCACTTCCTCCCCACTCCTGTTTGGGACCAGCCCATCTGAAGAGACATTCATTCTGTTCTGCTTCTATGGGATCAGGCTCTGCCTCTGCAGGATGAGGCCTGGCCCAGTAGAGCAATGCTTGAGACATGGTAAATCTGTCCAATTCTAGAGTTCAGTGACAGGAAGCTTACTGGCCTTAAGATAAAACCCATATTCTCTTGCTGAGCACAGTGGCACACATCTATAGTCCTAGCTACTTGGCAGGCTGTGGCAGCAGGATTGCTTCAGCCAAGGAGTTCATCAAGGCTAAAGTGTACCATGACCACGCCTATAAATAGTCACTGTACTCCAGCCTGGCAACACATGAGATCCTGTCTCCTAAAAAAAAACTTCTCCAATAGTTTTATCAGCAAATAAAGGTGTTTTTTAGGCCTCTATATTAGTTTATTCATTCTTCATCTTAGTTATATTCACAACCCAGATGGAAAGGAGGTATGCCATTCATTGGACCTTCTCAAGCCCCAACAAATAAATATACGCATTCTGAGGTTAACAGCCAATAAATATTAAATACATCTGCGTTCTTTCTCATTATAGGGGTTTAGTAAACAAAGTGCTTTGTATCCAATAACAGAAGAATAGAAATATGCATACCATACCCTGTCCCCATTACTTTTAGATCCTATATCCTTTCCATGAAACTTCATTTTGATGGTGGTTCTGGGGTTCAGGTAAATTTTTGTTTAGGTGATGGAAATATATGAAATAAGGATGAGAGGATTGTGTTTCTATGTGCCTTAAAACTATACCTCTATTCCAGCACTTGCACCTCACTATGAAACAGCAATTATATGTATCTTTTTCCTACACTAAACTACAAGTTCTCAGAAGGCCTTTAGACACATATGAGGCACTTGTTAAACGCCTGTGGAATAAATGATATTCATAAATCTCAGTTGACCTTAATCCAAACTTTTTAATATTTTAAATATTTAATTATGGGTATGCTGAAAATACTGCATTCATACTGAGTGTCTGAGTGTAATATACCTTTTAGGCATTTTCTATGAGTGGTAAGAAGCCTCCAAAAGGATTAGCTACTTTCACCATGTTTATAGTCACAGTGTAGATCCTAACCTGCCTATCCATACTGCTTTGGTGACAAAATAGGCCAGACAAGAGTATGTAAGGACTTGGCAAGAGTCAGGAAAAACCCTTACCATATTGGAAAAACAATTAAAAGCTTATAATGTTGTCAAACTTGAAGAATTTGGATATGTAACACTTTTAAGTTTATTTTTTAACTATTTTTTAATATTTAAAAAACGGGCAGTGGGAAAGGCTGTGGTCATTATCACTGAAACTACTGATTGCTATTTTGAAAAAAAAAGCTATCATTGACTATATGAGAGCAAATATGCTAAATAACATATATGTGCTCACCTATTTTCACAGCTCCCCTCTTAGGTAGATGGTATCCTCATTTTACAGCTGAAGAAACAAGTTTAGCCAAGTGAAGTAACTTATCCACAGTCCCCCAGCAAGTAAGTCACAGGGACTCAGGTCTTTAACTCCAAATCTCACCCTCTCATGCTGTCACTCAATATACTAGTAGGGTTCAACCTGAGTACTCTTTCTCATGAGATGGACAATCTACTGAGTCATAGGAACAAAATAACTTAAATCTCTTTAATATGCTTTTCATTTTTTTTTTGTTTCATTAACCTAAATGTGTCAATAATACAGGATATGATTTATGAATAAATATACATAATTTGGGAATTGTATTATAATTTTAATTTAGCTGCTGTAACAAGATCCGGAATAGTAGTGGCTTAAATAAGATTAGGTTTATTTCTCTCTTACAGTCCAATGTAAGAATTGTAGGGCTAGTATGTCAGCTCCATGGTGTCAGGGCCCTTGCTCCTTATTTTACTGCTCTGCCATCCTAGTGTTGCCCTCATTCACAAGGTCCAGTGGCTGACTCACCACCACATTCACATTCCAGAAGAAGAAAAGAGCAAGAGGTGGCTTTATAGCCATGACCCTAAGGTTTTACATAACATTTTTGCTCACATCTTTCTGAACACAACTTGGTCTCTTGACTGCAAAAGCAAGCTGGGAAGTTAGTTCTTATCCTGCGCGGCCACAGACCCAGATAAATCCTTCCCACTATGGAAGAAGGGAGAATGGATTTTGGAGGACAACCAGGGAACCTCTGCCACAGGGTGTGTATGCTTTTATTACAACACTATTCTGGTGTTTTCTACCTCACTGGTACAGGAAGAAATTAGAGAAAACGGCAGCAAGTATAACAAACTATTTCCAGAGTTGGGATTAACTTTAGCATCAAGTTAGAGGGGAAAAGTAAGGCTGTGTGTAGTCCCAGAAGGGGATAGAAATGGTTTTGAAATCCCAGTAATGGTTAAGAGAATGCAGACTTTTGATGCCAAGGTTAGAATCCCAGATCAGCATTGTATAATCCTAAGCACAACTACTTTATATATAAAATATACCTACTTCATATGGCTCTTGTGAGAATTAAGAGATAGGTAAGGGCTTGGCACAAATCTCACACAAAGTGCCCAATAAATGTGCTTTGCTGACCAAAAAACAACTATGGCTTTCAGTTCAGTTCTGACTTCAATTCCCTCTTTTTTCCTACTCGCCTCTATTTTCTCTTCTCTTCCCTCCAGCTAGCAAAGAATTATGACTCTCTTGGGGCCAGCTCTGTGGCTCCTGTCTCCCCCTGAAGATCTGTCGCTGGTTTTGGGCTTCCCTGGCAGGAGCCCTCTCACCATACCCCAGACTTCCCACCCTCTGGACCCTTGCATCTATCTCACATGGACACTAAAGCCATTTTGACCTAGTATCAGAACTAGTTTGCCCTGACAAGAGTGCATTTGACTGCTGAAACCAGTTCAGCTGGCTAAGGGTCTGTAAGCAAGTGTTAAAAAATGACTCACCTATCCTTTTAATAACCCTTATATTCACTATTTTTAGTTCTTCTGTGGCTTTCAATCTATAGTAATAATAGTTGTCAACATTTATTGGGCACTTTGTGTAAGATCTGTTCCAAGTCCTCTACTACCTCTTAATTCTCCCAATGACAGCCATATGAGGTAGGTATATTTTATATAAAGAGATTAAGTAGTTTTGCCTAGGATTACACAACAATGCAGAGCTGGGATTAACCTTGGAAGCCAAAGTTCATTTTTTAACACTTGTTTACAGACCCTTAACCTGCTGAACTGGTTTCAGCAATCAAATGCACTCTTGTCACAGCAAACTAGTTCTGATGATACCAGGTCAAAATGACTTTAGCGTCCACATGAAGTACATGCAAAGGTCCAAAGGGTGGGCAGTCTATGGAATGGTGAGATGGCTGCTGCCAGGGAAGCCCAAAACCAGTGACAGATCTTCAGGGGGAGACAAGAGCTACACAGCTGGCCCTGAGAGAGTCGTAAATTTTCGCTAGCTCATGGAGGGAAGAGAAGAGAAAAGAGATGGGGGCAGGAAAAAAGAGGGAATTGAAGTCAGAACTGAACTGAAAAGCCATAGTTTTTTAGTTGGCCAAGCACTACTAATCATTAAGATCAAGGGGAAAAAGAGGAAAAAATAAAGCCAAGTGTTTCTTATCCTGTCCAATCTGCCTCTTCTCTATATTCTTAAAAAGCTTGCAGTTATGTCATTTGAAAAAAAAATTTTTAAAACATATCCACACTAGAAGTGAAGGGTACTTTCTAGAAAGTGAAAGAAATATAATTCTATTGTGGAACCATAATTAAATTTGTAATTATTTTTAATATCTAGAACTAGATTTCTTTTGATTACTATACCAGCTAATATTTTAAAGCTTATGTGAATACTGGTAAAATTAATTACTCATAAATCTCTTGACTTGCCTGTGTAGAGATATATAAGAATAATATCGGGAGAAGGTGTACAACTGAGTCCGTGTCATTTAAAAAATCTCTAAATCTCTTTAATATAACATTTCTGCCTTCAGAATTGGAATAGAAGCATATCAGAGTAATTCTGAGAGAGTTTGTATAGACTCACATTTATATCAATTTTTTTAATGAAAGAGAAAAATCTAGCAGGTTAATTTAGTTATTTCACTGATTAGTACCTTCTCACAAACACCCCTCCAGAAGAAACCTTTTTTTTTACTTGCCTCTTCTCTTTGTTTGACTCACAAGAAGCATTGTCTTCCTATAAACAAAGGAAAAGAGGGTCAAATACAATTTTCATGCTAGCACACATTTTCGTCTTTCTACATTGCCTGTTCAAAAGAAAAAAAAAATTTACCATGCTAGTATTTTCAACTCTGAATAAATTTCTTTTAGGATTTTATGTGAATAAATTCCCAAATCTAAAGTAACAGTGCATTACATTGTGCTGAATCGTATGACTAGGAGGCACCTTAAGAACTAGAGAAAGAATATAGAAAATTTAGTGGGTAAGAGGTGGCTACTTGTCAGATATAGCCAATTTTCCATCTTCCCTCATTAAGTTTTATTTCTACCTAACAGATCCCCAGACACTAATATTTAACAACATATTGGTAACTGCAAGTATTAGTATGTCATCTTCTGGATTCTTTTGCCAGTCCCATAGTGCTGCGAATCATTCCCTTGCTTCCCCCATTCCCTCTTTTGTTTTTGTACTGCATCCCTCTACTGCTCTAGTCTCATTTTGCACTTTGCCTGGTCTCCTGGTCTCACTGTTTCTGAATATTTCTTATCTATCTTGGTATTCTTAAGACCCAGCACAGAAGAATCAATAAATACCATGGGAAGGAGCAAGCAGGGCTAGAAACACAATGGATGGTCACTAGATGTTAATCACCTTTGAGTAATTCTTCCAGTCAAACATGCTCTGCATCTAGTTAGGCAGGCCAGCTCTGAACACAGAGGCTCCAAGAACAGCACAAGGTGCATATCCCTGGGGAGAGCCCATGGCTGGAGTTAGTTCCCCAAGGTGTTCCTGCCCACACCTTTTCTAATGAGTCCAGTTAGTTTAACTCAATAGTGTGTGAACATGTAAGTAAGCTGCCATTATCCAACACCACCTGGAAAAACAACCATGCATCTGGTCCCTCTCATATCCCTCAGCTGCAAACTTGAGAGTAGGAGAAACTTCTAGCTTTCTCTTATAGTGGCCAGGTGTTTGTGGGCACAGGGTAATACAGATGGTCTCTTGAAAAAAAGTTTAGCGGCTAGTCTGAAGAAAAATAACAAACCTTTGATTGGGACTTAGCATATGATACAACTGTTCTTCATACGATACATACAAAATAAAGTGTAGTAAGTAGCACTACCAGTATTTTAAAGATGAGGCCAGGTGCAGTGGCTCACGCCTATAATCCCAGCACTTTGGGAGGCCAAAGCAGGCAGATCACTTGAGGTCAGGAGTTCAAGACTAGCCTGACCAACCCTATCGCCACTAAAAATACAAAAATTAGCTGCGCTTGGTGATGCACTCTTGTAATCCCAGCTACTCAGGAGGCTGAGGCAGGAGAATCGCTTGAACCCAGCAGACAGAGGTTGCAGTGAGCCAGGATTGAGCCACTGCACTCCAGCTTGTGCAACACAGCAAGACCCTGTCTCAAAAAAAAAAAGAAAAAAGAAAAACACTCAGGTGGGGCAGGAGTTTAACCTAATCTAACTAGATGGAACTAGAGAAAGAATATAGAAAATTTAGGGGGAAGAGGTGGCTACTTGTCAGATGTAGCCAATTTTCTAGTGCTTTAATAGAGTTATGACTTCCAGAAACAGGCAGGGTATGGTGGCTCACATCTGTAATCCCAGCATTTTAGGAGCCTGTGGTGGGCAGATTGCTTTGAGCTCAGGAGTTTGAGACCGACCTGGACAACAATCCCCTCTCTCTACAAAAAATACAAAAAAATTTAGCTGGGCATGGTGGCTCATGCCTGTAGTCCCAGCTACTCACGAGGCTGAGGCTGGAGGATTGCTTGAGCCTGGGAAGTGGAGATTGCAGTGAGCCGAGATCATGACCCTGAATGCCAGCCTGGGCACAGAGTGAGACCCTGTCTCAAAAAAATTAATTAAAGACTTCCAAAGACAGTAATACTTATTTTTCTCTACCTTTTATATATTAGAAGAGGATTCCATATTTTCTAGAAACAATGGTTAAATTCCAAAGTCCCTCCTAACACCAAATATGTAACTTGTTCTATCAAACCAAGTCTTAAAATACAACTTCAAAAGAAAATATGTGCTTGGCATTCAACAGGCCTTCCATAAGTGTTCATTGAAGGTCCCAAATCTCCAAATTCTAAAAGTTTCTGCATTTGGAGAACATTTTTCACCAAGATTATTCGTTTCTTTATCTTACATCATAGCCAAGAAGTATATTTCTCCCCTAATACATGTTTGTTTTCTCCTAAACTCAATAGAACTATATATTAAGATACTAAATACATGAATCATAATGCTTAGGCACCAAAAGCAGTTCTAAATGTAAATGCAGTCTATTACTACAACAAAATTAGACAAAAATCCTTGTAGGGAAAATGCATGTATTTTTTTGCCCTGAAAGAATTAACAGGTTTGTCGAACAGATTAAAATTCTACACATAAAATTGTTGAAAGAGTTTATGGATCTACAAATTACTGCTGGAATATATGGAATTCTTATTTTTCAAAAAGCCTATGCACTCTGAGAAATTCTAGACAGCATATGAAACTATAAGAGAATTCCAGCTTCTTGCTTACCAGTACAGATTCTTCTTAACAGTGTCAAAACTAACCCTTCTCCCCCAAAAAAGTAGGGTATAAACAAAGAGAAAGAAAAGGAAATTACAAACTTTTAGAACTTCCCCAAGGTAAGAATTGAACATGGATAAACTCACTGAAGTCCTCAAATTGCTCCATGGGCCACTCTAGGTACATAAGCTAGGATGTCATAGGTCAGAGAGAAGCCCAGCAGAGACCACATCAAAGTTCAACCTTGTTCCAGACCTTTGTAGGTAGAAAATAAGGTTAAGTGAAACATGGAAGGTAGCCATGGAATATTACCGATTCCCGGTCAGCCATTCTTGATTAGCAAACATGGCCCAAAGCTATAGATCAAGGACTTCCTGAATAATACTGGTCAGTGCTACATAATTCTCTCTGTGGACAGACAGCTCTGCCAAAGCTATTACATTATATTTAAGTATATATATTAAGTATATATTTAAATATATATATTATACTTAAAACATTAGTTTAAATTTAATGTTTTAAGTACAATATATATACCAAAGAGCACAAAGAAAAAAAAAGGTACAGCTTGACGAATTTTTACAAAGTGAACACACCCCTGTGACCATGACTGAGATCAAGAGATTAGACATTACCAGCATCCCAGAAGCCTCCATTTGCCCCTTCCTAGGCACTACTGACTTGATTTATCTTACTGATTTGTGGACTACATGGAATCACACAGTATGGACTCTTTCATATTGTTTCCTTTTAGTCAGCATAGTGTTTGTGAAATTCATTCGTGGTGATGTATAGAGCAGCAAGTCATACATTTTCATTGCTATATAATATTCCATTGTATGAATATAGCAAAATGTATTGATTCTTACTGTTGAGGGAATTTTTAGATGATTCTAGTTTGAGAGATATATATAATAATGCTGACAAGAACATTCTTGTATATATTTTTGGTGTCCATCTGTGTACACAAAGAAAAATGTACTAATTCCACTAGGAATTAATTTTGCAGAGTGGTAGCCAATTTACACTGCCACCACTGGTGTATAAAATCTCCAACTGTTCTACATCCTCACCAGCATTTGGTAATGTCTGTTTTAATTTTTGCCGTTCTGATGGGTATATATTGGTATCTTGTTTGGGTTTTAATTTACATTTCTGATAACCAGTGATTGTGAGCACAATTTCATGTTTATTGGCCACTTGGATATCTTCTTTTGTGAAATGCCTATGCAAGTCTTGCCCAGTTTTTTTTACTGGACTGTCTTTTTCACACTGATTTATATATTCTAGATACAACTTCTTTTTCAGATAGGAGAGAAGAAAGAAAAGCAGAGAGAAAGAAACGAAATATGTTTTTCTACACTTTGGCTTGCCTTTTCAAATCGGTTCATATAATCTTTGATGAACTGAAGTCTTATTTTAATGAAGTCCAGTCTACACATTTTTTTCCTACCCCAAGGTCATGAAGATATCCTATGTTATATTTTATCATCTCAACTTCCAATTTAAGACGTATCTTGAAATATATGTTTGAACTTACAGTGTAATATTTTAACAAAATTCTTACCAATTTTTAAGTTTTCATAAGTAGATTAACTCTATTAAAAAGCTATCATCAAAAGTTTTTAAAGAAAAATTTTCAAAATAAATCTTAAAAGCACAGAAAGAGGGAATGTGAGGGGTTTCTAATAGCACTAACAAGTGGTGTTAAAAACATAGACTTGGGGCTAGACAGGTTGAAATCATGGCTAGCCATCTAACAAGCTTTGTAACTTTATAAATTGTTTATTTTATCTGAGAGTTGATTTCTAAGCCCAACATACTCAAAACCTGTTGTTAATGATGACCAAGATGATGTTATTAACATAAGTTAAGTGATCTTATAAAACTTAGATTTTCAGTACTGTGGGTAAAGTAAGTGCCCAATCATGCTGTGATACAGATGATGAGAAGCCCTCAGACCAGTACAAGGTGCTTGGTGGAAGGAGAGATCACGTGTGACCAGGGAGACTAGGAAAGGGGTGATAAATGAGACAGTTCCTAGGGGATTTTACAGAGTCAACAGGCAGTTTTCAAGGTATATGGACAAATTGAACAAAGGCTTAATGATGGGAAAGCACAGGGTAGCTTAAGAAAAAATAAGCTATTAATATATATAGGAGAATAGACAAAAATAAAGTTGGTGTGAGGTAGGTTAGGGCTGAATGTCAAACTGAAGAATCAGTACTTATTCAGGTAAGGAAGATTTTCCATCCAAGGAGTGACAAGAAAATCAAGCTGACCACTGAGTCAAATGGATTTGGATAGGGAAGGAGTAAATACCAAAATTCTATCACAGTAGTTCAGATAGAAAGATATAGAAACCTAAACTAGGGAAGCAGTGAAAGGTAGAGAGCATGTTCCTGCCTACAGGGTGGGCTCACTTTTTGTATGACCTAAAGGAGAAAACATGGCTAATCATTAAGAGTCCAAGCCTGGCTAGTTGAGAAATAGTGATGCCATTAATTTAAATGCAGAGACAGGGGAGAGAATCTGGTCTTGAAACTGAGCTTGGTTCTGGACATTTTTTTTTTTAATTCAAGCACCACCGGGAATTTCAGGTGGAAATGTCCAGTTGACCAGCAGTGGGAAATACAGGTGGGGAGACCTAGTGGGGACACAGTACTAAAGTATGGATTTGATAGTCATTTCCACAGAAGTATTAGAAAAATATAATGTGGAGACAGAGATTCTGAGTTTGCTCCTGCCTTACACTAGCTGTATGCTCTAACAAGACTCTCAATTTCTCTGAGCCTTTGCTCTCTCATTTATAACATGGGATCAAAAATATATATATATCATTCTACCTCCTCATAGGGTTGATGCAGACTAAAATGAGATAATATCTGAGAAAGTGCTATAAAAACAGCCATTATCAAAAAACCATTTAAGTGCTTTATATATGTCAAACTATCCTAGGAAACTATTCGAAGAATTTTTTTTCTCAGTAAAAATTATACTATTGCAGATTATGTTGGGGGCTGAGGATCTTAAGGTACAATAGTATGCAATCATAGGTCCTGACCAGAAGGTGGCAGGAGAAAGACTTAGAGCTTCTTGAGGATTCCATATTTACAGTCCTGAATGAAAAGTTCATTTTACTTATATATTATATATAATTAGACTCCCAAATAAATCTTCCTATCCTTAGCTGCATGTGGCTCTACACATTTATTTATCCACTGACCATGTCAATTCATCTGTAATATAGAAAATGGAAAAAAAGAAAGGGAGTAAATAATACAATGACTACTACTATATAGTGAATACCTCTATGTGCTAGAAACCAAATTCAGGATTTCTACACAATATTCCATTTAACATCAATACAATCCCATTAGGTAGGTATTATTATTCCTCATTTTAAAGATGAGGAAATTGAGATTCAAGCTTTTGCAAGTGAAAATAAGCAGTGCCAGAGTTGCAGCTGCCATGAAAGCTCAGTGACATTTGCTTATTTACAAAAATTAGGTATAACCTAAAGCAAGAATGCAAAAAACAATGAACTCTGAGCACAGGGACCTTGAGTCAGCTCTCCTGAAAGCCTACACATTGTTGGTAGAGTGAAGTTTTAGGGAAGCAAAACTGTGAAGTATGAAACCAGATCCAACCCGAGAACAGATGCTTCTGAGTAAGCAAAGATAATTTCTAAATAGCTAAAAGACAGAAACATTCCTAAAGTAGACAGTTTGGAATGGCTCAAAAGAAAATGTGCAGCTTGGGTGACCATTCCAAAAGATTGTCCCACCTAGGCAGCTGAAGAACAACAACTTAGCCTTGGCAACAAAGCAAGATCCCAACCTTATAAAAAAAAAAAAAAAAAAAAAACTAATTGGCCAGGTGTGTTGGTGCATGCCTACAGTCCTAGCTACTTGGGAGGCTGAGGCAAGAGGATCACTTGAACCTAGGGAGTTCGAGGCTACAGTGCCCTATGATGGCACCACTGCACTGAAGTATGGGTGACAAGAGCAAGACCCTGTCCAAAAAAAGAAAAAACAAAGAACAACAACTTATATTTCTACTTTTGAGGAGACTGGGAGTCACAGAGTCCCTGCCACAAGGTGGAGAGGTAACAGATTTGATTGGAAGCAGTAAGTTATAAATGGTGCTGTGTCCTCTAGCCCTCTAACCAACACATGACTGTACAGCTGGCCTCTCTGATACTAAATTTTCCCCATGTGCTAAAGGTTGTACAAGAAGAGGGTTGCAAAATGAAGAGAACAGATTAATTATTATAGTTAACTATATTTCTTGGAAAATCAACCACTGGTGAGACACCAAAACCCAGAGAAACTGAGGAAGTGGTTATATTTGCATATGCATAGAAATACACATACATGTTTGCAGATAAATAGAATTTTGTCTAATATGGTATGTACTAAATTGTTAACAATAGCTTCCTCTGGAGACTGGAACTTAGTGTCAGAAGGAACATCTATCTTGTTTTTAACACAATACAACAAACATGTTTTATTATTTTAATATTTTTAAAGTGGTTATTAAAGAGACCAATGACTAGTTTGTGCAAAATAAAAAGAAGCCAGGAAGATTCTATAATATTAGTAGATCGGAATTAATTCATCCATGATGACTGATGAACAAACTTCCCTATGGAAAGAAAATATGGATTCCATCCAAAGCACTTTATTTTGGTTATTTAGAATATTAAAATACACATATCCTCTAGCTGTCTTAGAATTCTGATTGATTACTCTGCTTATGAAAACATTTTCTCGTTCTACGGTACAATATTAACAATAATACCTACGAACTAGGCTGCTGTTTGAAGATAGATAAATAGACAGATGTGTGTAAGTATACAGAAAGTTATAGTTAGATATAGTGTGTGTATTCCTTTAATCCTGTCATCAGCTCTAGAAAGTGTAAGTAATCATCTCCAGTTTATAGCTGAGGCACAAAAAGGTTAAATGAGTAGCCCAAATCAAAAGACTATAGCCAGGATTCAAGTCCAAAGAGCCCCAGCCTAAAGCTTGTACTCTTAGCCACTCTTGTATATACTTCTTGAGAAAAATAAATGTATTAAAAAGGACACCAACCATAGCCACAAAGTTGGGGACCTGAATTTTTTCCAGTGTTTCCCTGAGTTGATCAACCTCTGCTCGATATTCATCAAGCTGACATTCTAATTTTTCTCTACGTAGTCGTTCATACTCCAGCTGGCCCTGCAGTTCTTTGATGGTCCTATCAAAAACAAAATTTTTTAAAAATCAATCACCAATGTCAACTAATAATTATTTGTAATAGTGGAAAGCATTTATGCATTGCATTTAAGGCAAATAAAACAAAGAAATCATTTATTCAACAAATATGTATTAAGGGTGTACTACAAACTGACCTAGGTACTGGGGATACAGTGGTGAACAAAAGGCCCAAAATCTGCCTTCCTGGACCTTACTTTAGTAATAGAGATATGCAGACAATAAGGAAAATAAATAAGTAAAATATATGGTATGTTGGAAGGTAATAAGTGCTAAAGGACAAAACAAAAATAAAGCAGGAAAGAGTAGTATAAAATGTTGTGGAAGAGGGGCTTAACATTTCATACACAGTGGCTAGGGAAGGCTTTACTGAGAAGGGGGCTTCTAAGCCAAGTCTTGAAGGAAATAAGAGAGATAACCCTGTAGACATTAGAGGAAAAGCATTCCAGACAAAAGGAACAAGTGCAAAGGCCCTAAAGTAAGTATGCCTGATGAAGTACAAGAAAAACAGAGGCCAATGTGATAGAATCATTTAAAGAATAAAAGGTAGGCCAGGCGCGGTGGCTCACGCCTGTAATCCCAGCACTTTGGGAGGCCAAGGCAGGTGGATCACTTGAGGCCAGGAATTTGAGGTCAGCCTGGCCAACACGGTGTAACCCTATCTCTACTAAAAATATGAAAAAAAAAAAAAAAAAGTCAGGTGTGGTGGCACACACCTGTAATCCCAGCTACTTGGGAAGCTGATGCATGAGAATCACTTGAACCCAGGAGGCATGGATGCAGTGAGCTGACATCATGCCACTACCCTCCAGCATGGATGACAGAGCGAGACTCTGTCTCAAAAAAAAAAAAGACAGAGAGGCCAGGCACAGTGGTTCACGCCTGTAATCCCAGCACTTTGGGAGGCCAAGGCAGAAAAAGTGCTTGAGCCCAGGAGTTCAAGACCAGCCTGGGCAACATAGTGAGACCCCCATCTCTACCAAAAAAAAATTTTTTTTCAATTATCTGCATGGCGATGCATGCCTATAGTCCCTATTACTTGGGAAACTGAGGTGGGAGGATCCCTTGAGCCCAGGAAGTCAAGGCTGCAGTGAGCTGTGATCATACCACTGCACTCCAGCCTGGGTGACAGAGTGACACCCTTTCTAAGAAAAAGAAAAAGGAGAGGGAAAGTAGCTTGAGTCAGAGGTAAAAAGTAAGTAGGACCTTTTAAATCATAGTAAGGACTTTGGCTTTTACTCTGAGTGAAATGGGAAGCCATTGGAGGGTCCGAGCAGAAAAATGGCACAATCTGACCTTTAATGATTGCTCTGGATACTGTTTTAATATGATTACAATGGATATGATATGATTACCCTGTTTTAATATGATTACTCTGGATACTGTGTTGAGAATAGACTGCAGGGTAGGGGAGTGGGGGATATGACAGCAGGGACAAGAAGTAGGAGACCTATCAGGAGGATGTCGCAATAATCCAGACAAGAGGAGATGTAATTTGAACCAGGATTTTTTTCTACCTTATGGCTGGATGGTGAGGGAAAACAGAATTCCCAAGGCATGTTAGGTTGGGTCCCAGAAGGGCAATCTAAGAATATACAGTAGTAGTTCTGGTACAGAAGTGAGTAAGGTTAAGATTGGGGATAGACAGGAAAAATGTCAATTGTGGAAGCCTAGAAGTTCAGCAAGTAAGAAGGGAATATCATCCCCAGGACAGAGAAACACAAATATGTTTTACTGTATTGAGAGTTTGGTCTAACTGATGGATAACAACAAAAATCAAAAGATATCCCTCAAGCCAATACTTGTCCAGTTTTTCTTTACAACTATATCTGAGATCAGGAGTTTGTACCCAAAGAATAAATGTCTTAAGATGCACTTAACACAGTGGGGTGCAGTGGCTCATGCCTGTAATCCCAACACTTTGGGAGGCCGAGGCAGATGGATCACTTGAGGCCAGGAATTTGAGACCAGCCTAGCCAACATGGTGAAACTCTCTCTCTACTAAAAATACAAAAAATAAAAATAAAAAAATAATTCTAGCTACTTGGGAGGCTGAAGCGGGAGAACTGCTTGAACCCAGGAGGCAGAGGTTGGAGTGAGCTGAGATCACGCCATTGTACTCCAGCCTGGGCGACAGAGCGAGACTCAGGCTCAAAAAAAACAAAAACAAACAAAAAAAAAAGATGCACTTAACACAAAGTGGAGGACAAATGCTAAAGAAGAATTAAAACTCACTCAGGGTGGAATTTAGAAGAAACACTGCCATCTCAGCTGTTATGAAACTGGATTCTGGCACAAACATAAAGCAATTTTTTTAAAAACTGTTGAAAAATCACTTACATTAATAATATTTCACACTGAGAGACTATTCCATAACTATTCGACTAAAAGTTCCATTACAGACTATTAAAATTTTAATGATCTTAAACAGGGTTAGAGTCATAGACTCAGGCTCAAATCCTGGCTCCACCTCCCACACCCTTACTACTCCCTCTGTGACTTCACACAAGTTACTTAACCTCTATATTAAGTCTTGGTGTCCTAATCTGTAGAGGTCATGGAGTTGTGAGGACTGCCTGAGATAAAGTATGTAAGGGGCTTGTCTGGCGCACAGCATATAGTAGTGCTTAGAAGTAATACAAACAGCTGTAGTGGTAGTATAGTAATCTGCTTTAGAAGAAAAGCAAAGGAAACCAAAATTTAAAGCTCATTAGTAGGAAATAATTTTTCCACCATGAGGTACTTTTCTAGACTACAAGGAATTTAAGAACTTTCAGCTAGGCTCTTAGACCAAGGCTAACACCAAAAAAAAATCTACATCTCAAAACACTTCAAACCGTATAGAGGCAGTGAACAGCCACCTATATGATATGACTTGTGAGATACCAAGAAAGCCCCCGATTTAAAACAAAAACAAAAAAATCAGTCTGCCACACCTTCCTAGTGTCTAAAATCACATCAAGAGGTAGTTTCAGTTAATAGGGTAGCAGGGAAAAAAAAAAAAAAAAAAAACAGAAAAAAAGAGTATTTTGGCCTAATGTTTTGCCTTCTGTTTAAATTCTCAAGTACCCATCCATGGAAGAATGACACATTAATCCTTATATTATTTTTTATTTTCTTTCTTTTAAACTAGAGCCAAATGTCAGCTTAACCACATTAATCCTTATCAAAGATTTAGATGTTACTCTGAATACAGTTAGCAGACCTCTTTCAGAACTAGATTCGGAAACAGGTGGAGGAAAGGGAAACAGGCAGTTCTAAGAGTGTGACGGAACAAGACACAATCAAAGGAAAAGGCAGGAAAAGCAGAGGACAAAGAAGGGAATCCATGTGTGGTTCTCTTTCTGGACCCATGTTTGATTAAATCCAAAGTCTCCTCTCCTGTCTCTCTCTGTTCCCTGTCCATTCTGGAAAGCAGATAGACAAGCAGAGAGACAGTAGGATGAAAGAAGCTGGAGGCATCCTCTATCCCAGCAGCTATTAACTACGGTAGTCTCTCAGTATCAAAGAGGAATTGGTTCCAGGAAGCCCCAGACACCAAAATCCATGGATGCTAAGTCTCTTACATTAAAATGGTATAGTACATACGTATCTGCATATAATCTATATGCATTCTCCTGTATACGCTGAATCATCTCTAGATTACTTATTGTAGTAGTATACAATAAGTTGCAGCATATTATTTACGGAATAATAACAAAGGGAAAAAAGTCTATAAATGTTCAACACAGACACAACCATCCTTTTTTTTTTCCTGATTATTGTCTAGCCAAGTTTGGTTGCATCCACGATGTGGAGCTCACAGATATAGAGAGCCAACTGCTATTAGAGAGGTACCCATTGTCCAGAGAGCCAATTTAGGGTGCAGGAAATGAAAGGTAGAGACAACCACGCACTTGCTCACTGCCTCTAGATGCAAGAGCATTCTCTGATGGGTACTATAATCAGTGAACACAAGACCTAGTCTCAGATTTATGAATGGGCAGTGTAGCCTGATGGAAATGTTCAGAGACTATGTTAGAATGTCAGTTTTGCAAGATGAAGAGAGCTCTGGAGATTGGTTGCACAACAATGGGAATGTACTTAACACTACTGAACTGTATACTTAAAAAATCGTTAAGATGGTAATTTTATGTGTATTTTATCACAATTATTTAAAAATCTTAACTCCTTTGTCATCTAGGGGCTTAGGAGAAAAACAGGATGGAACCTAACACCCTCTGGCAAGATGAAAGTAAAAGTTGCTGATCAACAAACCCTCACATGGCATTTAGAGAGGTATTTAAAAACAAATCATTAAAGTTTTAAGGACATTACTTTTCAGACTCAAGCTGTTCTTTCTTCTGCTTTAAATCTTCTTCTGTTATGCCTCCCAAGTGTTTATAGTTGCTCTCAGCAATTTCCAGGAGGTGTCTCAATTCTACAATTTTCTTGTAAGCTCTCACTGCAAGACAGAGTTGAGTAGGAACCTAGTTAGACATATAACAGCTCATGTGTCCACTGGGTGCTGGTCTTCTTGAGCATATTCTTCCTCTAGACTAGTGTCTGTATGGTTTGGAGAGGGGAGGGGAGGAAGGTTGGTATATACAAAGAAGGATAAATATCAGTAACAGAATACTAAAATGAGCATGCAACGGAATACCTAAATGGAGGATTCTTTCCCTGCTACTGGAGCATGTATCAGGTTGTTATGACTATTAATGCTATGAACAAGAAGGTTTTAAAAGACTAGCAGTATTGACCAGGCACGGTGGTTCACGCCTGTAATCCCATCACTTTGGGAGGCCGAGGTGGGTGGATCACCTGAGGTCAGGAGTTCGAGACCAGCCTGGCCAACATGGTGAAACCCCGTCTCTACTAAAAATACAACAATTAGCCGGTGTGCTGGCACTGCCTGTAATCCCAGCTACTCATGAGGCTGAGGCAGGAAAATCACTTGAACCCGGGAGGCAGAGATTGCAGTGAGCTGAGACCACACCACTGCACTCTAGCCTTGACAACAGAGCAAGACTCCGTCTCAAAAAAAAAAAAGACTAGCAGTGTTTTAGGACTACTGGTGGATTACAGGACCACGTGCAATCTACTATGTAAAAGAAAATTAGAAAAACTGAAATATGCTTGATTTTAAAGTACCAGCCACAAATTTCATGATTGGTCACTTGTAGTACCTATGCAAGAGAATAGTAAGAGAAGGAAGTATATTGAGAGATATTTTGAATTATTCTCCAACTATCAGAACTATGAATTCTCCATCCTTTATGGCAGTGGTTCTCTATCTGGGGTAATTTTCTCCCCCAAGGGTCATTTGGCAACCTCTGAATAAGTTTTGCTTGTCACAGCTTGAGAGTGGGGAACAGGGAGGTGCTACTGGCATCTAGTAGGTGAAGGCTCAGGATGCTACTAAACATCTCACAGTGCACACAGAAAAGCCTGCCTCAACAAAATAATTATCTGGCCCAAAATGTCAAGAGTACAGAAGTTGAGAAACTCTGCTTTACAGGACCAGCTTAGCAAATCACAGCCTCTTGTTCCTAACACCAATGATTTATCTATCAACAGGTTAGAGCTGCAGGTTCTAAACTGCATACACCTGAATCAAATGAGATGCTTTTTAAAAATGTTATGTGCTGAGCCCCATTCCAGACCTACAAGTTCAAGAATATGTACTTAATAAAAGGTCCTCGGCAGGGTGCAGTGGCTCACGCCTATAACCCCAACACATTGGGAGGCCAAGGCGGGCGGATCACTTGAGGTTGGGAGTTCAAGACCAGTATGGCCAACATGGTGAAACCCCATCTCTACTAAAAATACAAAAATTAGCTGGATGTGGTGGCACATGCCTGTAATCCAGCTACTTGGGAGGCTGAGGCAGGAGTATCACTTGAGCCCAGGAGATGAAGGTTGCAGTGAGCCGAGGTTGTGCCACTGCACTCCAGCCTGGGTGACAGAGTGAGACTTTGTCTCGAAAAAAAAAAAAAAAAAGTCGGGCAGGCGCAGTGGCTCACGCCTGTAATCCCAGCACTTTGGGAGGCCAAGACGGGCAGATCACGAGGTCAGGAGATCGAAACCATCCTGGCTAACATGGTGAAACCTCGTCTCTACTAAAAATACAAAACAAAATTAGCCGGGCCTGGTGGCGGGTGCCTGTATTCCCAGCTACTCGGGAGGCTGAGGGAGGAGAATGGCGTGAACCCAGGAGGCAGAGCTTGCAGTGAGCCGAGATTGTGCCACTGCACTCCAGCCTGGGCAAGAGCGAGACTCCATCTCAAAATAAATAAATAAATAAACAAATAAATAAATAAATAAGTCTCCTCAGACAATTCTCAAGGGCAGACAGGTTTGGGAACCACCATAACCACTAGTAAGAAGGTAGAGGGGATTAAGATAAAAATGTCAGAAAAGACTGAAAGAGCAGTGAGTATTTAGCTTATATAATAATTTCACTAATATTTGAAAGTCTATGTTTTGTAAAGCCTGTTCTACGGGGTCCTCAGAGGTAAGAACTAAGATTTATTGGAATTAGCTCCAGGAAGAAAGATTTCAATTCAACAAAAGAGGAAATTTCCAATGAAAACATAAAAATCATGTATTTATGCAGTGTCTGTGATGTCGAGACACTACACTAAGTACGTTACACGTTTTAATCCTCACAGAGAAGAAATGCTTTTCAAAAGAACACATACACATGGACAACAAGCATATGAAAAAATTCTCAACATCAGTAATCATTAGAGAAATGCAAATCAAAACCACAGTGAAATGCCATCTCACATCAGTCAGAATGGCTATTATTAAAAAGTCAAAAAACAACAGACGGCTGCGGAGGTTGTGGAGAAAAGAACATTTATACACTGCTGGTAGGAGTGTAAATTAGTTCAACCATTGTGGAAAGCAGTTTGGCGATTTCTCAAAGAACTCAAAACAGAATTAACACATGACCCAGCAACCCCACTATTGGTATGTACCCAAAGGAATATATATCACACTATATTCATACTATATTCACACTATAGTCAAACTATAAAGACACATGCACACATGTTCATCGCAGCATTAGTCACATAGCAAAAACATGGAATCAACCTAAATGCCCATCAACAGAAGACTGGATAAAGAAAATGTGGTGTGGCTGGGCACAGTGGCTCATGCATGTAATCCCAGCACTTTGGGAGGCCAAGATGGGTGGATCACAAGGTCAGGAGTTCAAGACCAGCCTGACCAACATGGTGAAACCCATCTCTACTAAAAATTCAAACATTAGCTGGCTGTGGTGGCACATGCCTGTAGTCACCGCTACTCGGGAGGCTGAGGCAGGAGAACCGCTTGAACCCGGGAGGTGGAGGTTGCAGTAAGCCAAGATCATGCCACTGCACTCCAGCCTGGCAACAGAGTGAGACTCCATCTAAAAAAACAAAAAAACAAAAAAAAAAACAAAAAAAACTTACTACCATTCACTGAATTCTCCAGGCCAGAAATCTGTCATCCTTGATTACCCTCTTTTTCTAACACCTCATGGCCACATCTATCAGCAAATCCTACATCTTTCTCTCTTCTAAATACACCCAAATCTCACTTCTCATTATCCCCATCATCTCCACTCCAGTCCAAGCCATAAACAACTCCCTCCTGAACTATAGCCACAGCCCCCTAACTGATTTCCCTGCTTCCACTCTTGTCCTATAAAGGAAAACGGGCTTTCCACAACACCAGAAATCTGGAAGCAAAAACAGTCAAGGCAAACAAGATCTTGGCTTGGCTTTCACTCTATATTCCCAACAAAGTATGATCTTACTGATGCTGATTTTTTTCAAGAACCAGGATATATATATATATAAATATTGCTTAAAGGGAATACATAGAATATTAATGTAAGCTCTTCTTAAATGGTGATGAAAGCCTCTAGTATGAAAGGGCGGAAGCAAAACAATGGAGATGTCCAATATCACTGGTAGTTACAGGCCTACATCAAGAACTCTAGGAGCCCAGGAAATCTGTGCAGATATTCTACATCTGCTCTTGTACAATTCTAATTTAGTATCCTTGGCATCAGGATATAATTATATCAGGAACTTCATCCAACCTTATATTGTTAGGTGGAATATGTTCTCTTCCCACCTAATTCATACCCCATCTGAAATGCTATGCTCTTTTCCACCTCCCAGTCTATCACCCACCCAACAGGTACAGTGATACTGTTTTTAAATGTGAATCAGATCACATCATTCCCCACCCTGAATCCCAACAAAGGCTTTCTATTTAAAATAAAGTCTATATGCTGAGGTTTTGTAGTGAAAAAAGGGGAAAAATGAACAAATAAAAATGTAAATCTAAAATCCTTATTAGGCCCTACATGATCTGACTGGGTCCCTGCTTACCTTTCAAAGCAATCTGTCGCCACTTCCTTAGGGATTCTACCCAAGCCACACTGACCATTCTCAATGCTACATAATGGCCTTTACATGCACTGCTCCCTCTGCTGGCACGTTCTTCCAAGATCTTAATATGACTCATTCTCATCACTCAGGTCTCTGCTCAAACATCACCACCTCAGAGAGGCCTAATGACTTTCTTATCTACAGCACCACTCTACTCTATTTTCTTTATATATCTATTTTCTTATCAATTATTTATCACCCTCCCTCCTGACTACCACCGTTCGAATGAAGTTCATTTGTATTGTTCACCATTACTTCAATAACTACAACAGTGTCTGGCACATAGTAGACAATAAATATTTGTTGCTATTATTATCTATAACAATCATTTGCCAACTAACCATGGAAATCCTTGAGATGTCTCTTTCCCTGCTTCCTTGATCCACTGAAGAAAATACTTAAGTATTTTCTTATATAACTTTCCACCCCCTGAGGGACAGAGATTATATCTCATACTTTTTATATGTTTAACAACCCTAGTACAAAAGCTTGTATTAGTTCTGGTTCCTCCAAAAATATCAAATTATTTTACTTTGTAGGCAGTATTTGTCTTTAGAATAGTTTCCACATTTGTGGTAAAAAGTGGCTGTGGTATTTCTGAAAGGATAAATCACAACAGAGGCAGCATACTTACTTCTGGCATCTGTTTTATCCAAGTCAGTCAGACATAAATCATCCTTGGCATCAGTGCTTCCCTCAACACCATGTCTTATAAAATATTTCACATCATTTTCATCGATTTCATTTTCATCATCTATATCACATTTCTGTAGCTCCTCTAACAGCTTCACTGCTGCCAAATGGGCAAACCTGTAGAAAAGAATCAATAACTAACCAGATCCACAATCTTCTTCAAACTGAAACTGCAGCTTGCACTTGACTTAGGGAATTACACTCTGTACACCCTGCCATCAATCCACTCACCAGCCAAGGAGCCAAAATCTGAAGGTCAGTGACAATTTGACATATATTCAACTATGTAAGAAACTCAATTACTTGGCACTAAGGACAATTATTCATATTAAACACTGATTCCATTAATTTTTATTGGCAAAAATACACTGGAAATGGAGATCCAATATCAAAGGAATATGCAGTATGCTCTCAAGCAAAGCTGCTCAACTGAATAGAAGGCCCAGAAGCACCCTCCTTGATTACCTACAGTTATTGCCTTTTCTTGGCCTAATTTAGATTATAGAATTCATTTTCATTCCAGTTTTAGGGCTATTAATATAGCTCTAGCCCCCTCTATTTTCACCCTTCCTCAAGCCAAAGCATTTGGTACGGCTTTGAAATTTAATGAAAAAATAATGACCTTTCCATTCATGTTTTCTAATTCTCCTTAATCTTTCCTGCATCTCTATGAAGGTTCCAGTAATGTACTCTTGGTTTTGGAGTTGTTGTTGTGATTGTATGCAATCTGCATATTTTTCCACAGTTTTGCTAACTGGAATTTTTAATATTTTTTTTACAACTTGAAGAATTACTTGCTAAACATAAAAACCTTAAATCCTATTTTCTCATACTTACATAACCAAACACACACATTACCTCCTACCAGATACTGCAAATCACTAAAGACATAGTAATAAACATATGCAGGAAGTTGTAAGGTTTATAGAATTCATTATCTCTACTACTAGGTTGTAATTTAACAGGTTTCATTTACTGAGTGCTTACTTTATGCTAGATTCAAAGTTATCTCTAAAATAACACTACACCCACACCAAGCATTTTGGTGCATGAGAAAAAAATGTGGACCAGAAATTACAGAAAACTTCAGATACACCCATAGTATTCAATCACCTATTTGATGCTGATACAAAAATATACAAATAGATCAATGGATAAAATAGTTCAGAATTAAGCCCACACATACATCAAGAACTGATCTGACAAAGGCAAAAAGGCAGTGGAGAAAGGATAGTCTTTTAAACAAATAGCCTAGAACTGGATATCCATACGCAAAAAAAGAACTTGGACTCATATCATATACAAAAATTAACTCAAAATGATCACAGACCTCAATATAAAAGCTAACACTAACTTCTAAAAGAAAACATAAAAGAAAATTTTTATGACTTTGTGTTAATCAGACTTCTTTAGATATGATGCCAAAATCATAATCCATAAGAGGATAAATTAGTAAGAAATTTTGCTCTTCAAAGACCTTAAGAGAATGAAAAAACAAGATACAACTGGTAAAAAAGGGAAATCTTTGCAAAGTATATATCTGAGAAAGAACTAGTATCCAGAATATACAAAGAACCTTTAAAACTCAACATCAAGAAAACAATTCAATTTTTAAAGTGTGCAAAAGATCTGAATAATCACTTCATCAAAGAAAATATACAGATGCCAAGTATGTATATTTAAAAGATGCTCAAAATCATTTTTCATTAGAAAATGCAAATTAAAACCACAATGAGCTACCACTACATACCTATTTCATTACTAGAATTAAAAAAAGACCCTGACAATACCAAATGATGGTGAGAATGTGGAACAACAGAAATTGACATCCATTGCTGACAGAAATGCAAACTTTTTTGTGAGGGTCTAGCTCAGTCGCCCAGGTTGGAGTGCTGTGGTGCCATCTAGGCTCACCACAACCTCCAACTACCTGCTTCAAGCAATTCTCCTGCCTCAGCCTCCTGAGTAGTAGCTGGGACTACAGGTGCACACCACCACACCCAGCTAATTTTTTGAATTACTTATTTATTTATTTATTTATTTTTTTGAGACAGAGTTTCACTCTTGTTGCCCAGGCTGGAGTGCAATGGTACAATCTCGGCTCACGGCAACCTCCACCTCCCAGGTTCAAGCAATTCTCCTGCCTCAACCTCCTGAGTAGCTGGGATTACAGACAAGCGCCACCACGCTTGGCTAATTTTGTATTTTTAGTAGACACGGGGTTTCTCCATGTTGGTCAGGCTGATCTCGAACTCCTGACCTCAGGTGATCCGCCTACCTCGGCCTCCCAAAGTGCTGGGATTACAGGCGTGAGCCACCACGTCCGGCCTAAATTTTTCTTTTTCAGTAGAGACAGGGTTTCACCATGTTGGCCAGACTGGTCTTGAACTCTTCACCTCAAGTGATCCACAGCCTTGGCCTCCCAAGGTGCTGGGATTACAGATGTCAGCCACTGCACCCAGCCCCAAGAAATGCAAATCTGTATGGCCACTTTGGAAGGCACTTCGGCAGTTTCTTATAAAGTTAAACACACACTTGGCATATGGCCCAACAATCCTACTCATAGACTTACCAAAGAATTGAAAACATGTTAACACAAAAAACCTGTACAGTAATATTTACAGCAGCTTTATTCACAACCACCAAAAAATGATACAATAAAGATGCCCTTCAACCTGTGAGTGGATAATCGAATTACGGAATGCTATAGAATTCTACTCAGCTGTTAGAAGGAAATGAACTACAATCAAGATGTCCTTCAACCTGTGACTGGATAACTGAATTATGGAATACTACGGAATTCTACTACTCAGCTGTAAGAAGGAAATGAACTGCTAATACACATAGATAAATCTCAAAATAATTATGTTGAGTGAAAGAAGCCAGACATAAATATATATCGTATGATTCCATTTATATAAAACTCTAGAAAGTGCAAACTAATCTACAGTGACAGGAAGCAGATCAGCATTTACTTGGGCACACTGGAGAGCAGTCAAAGGGAGAGAGGTTATAAAGTGGCAGGAGACTTTGAGGGTGATGAATATGTTCACCATCTTAATTGTGGCAATGGTTTCACAGGACATGCATATATCAAAACTCATCAGTTGTACTATACAAATATATGCATTTTATTGCATGTCAATTATACCTTGATAAAGCCGTTTTAAACCAATAAAATCGACTTGAGCTGATAATGATCCCAGGTACATGGTACAACAAAACCACACTCCAAGGCAACAAAGAAATTCCATAAACAAAATTTTAGGGAACATGAGCTCACAAACAAAAGTCGCGTGGCAACTTAGCAAATGATTGGACCAGAGCATACTATCAAGCCTCATCTGCCATTGTTGCCACATACTCCTAGTTTAGATTCCAGCCTTCTAATCCACATGCAGTTCTTCAAACATGTAAGGTGTTATCTTACAACTCCTCCTTACATTTACACTTATGCTTACAAGTGTCAACATACATGTTGCTTCCTCAAAAAAAAAAAAAGTTTTTTTCTTTGACATCTATCTAAATTCTGTCCCCATGCAGTTTCCTTCATAACTTTTACCATCCTCTGTATTAAAGTTTCTCCCTTACAACTTTCAGACAGAAAGACTCTTTTCTATATTCTTAGTGTACCTTACACATACCATGTAATACAGTATAATGATTAGAATTAATAAGAATTTTATTTGCATATTTGTCTCTCCACAATACTGTAAACTCCTTGAGGGTGGTGACTGCGTTTTCTCCCCTTTGTATTTCCACCACTAATCACAGAACTTGGAACATGGTTAAGTATATGGGAAGCTGAATGAAAGAACAACCAAATGAACAAACAGATGGAGTAAATATTTCTTGAGAACCTAACCTGAATGAGCTGGCTAGGTTTAAAAATACATGCTATATTTAATTCGGATGTAAATTGCAAAATATGTTTCAAAATCCATGTCACTTATTTTTCTATTATTAATGTTGACTATTTATTTTTATCACACAGCATTTCTTAACAGGGAATGCTACAGGCATTTGGATGGGACAAATCGTGCATTACTGTTCTGAGCACTGCTGAACATTTAGCATTCCTACACCTGACCTCCGGCTGGTGAAGGTCTCTGGTCCTTGTGACAACCTTCCCCCACATTTCCAAAGACCCCTCCCATGAGGAAAGGGGAAAACATCACCTCCCAGTTGAGAATTACTGCTTGAAAAGGAAAAGCTGATATAATGGCAGCTGTAAATTCAGCTTGAAAATAGTCATTCCCTCCATATTTGATTGAGTCCTCTAAAATTCCATTAAATCTTCAGAGATTTTTGAGTCCAAAAAAGTATATGCAAAACTTTAAAGACAAAAGAAAGGAGTAAAGAAGACAGAGATTTATACCTCTTTGCCACATCACTGGGTCTCTCCCCTGCTTTGTTGGTAATACTACTGTCTGCTCCCATTTTAATTAACCACTGCAAACACTCTATGTGGCCTTGTCCAGCAGCTGTTCAAAAAAAGGAAAAAGAACAGGAATTACACACAAAAAAGTTAGTTATTAGTAACAATTTTCTAAAATTTTGGACAGTACCATTATAGAGTACTTACTTAAGCATTGATCCTTGCAGTAACTGGCAAAAGTACGTTGGGCAAATATTATTTTCTCTATTTCACTTACTGATTCATTAGACAAATATTTAATCAACTGTGCTCAGGCCCCATACAGATAATTTTACATATGGATATAAAAGCTGAAACTCAAAAAGGTTATTTATTTATTTAAAATCACACAGCTAGTAAAAAGTAGTTTGAAACTAGAATCCAGGCTTTTCTAATACTATCCAGTGCTTATCTCCTGCTATAAATAGCTCCTAACCAATCTTGTATTTCACAAGAATGTGAGCACATTCTAACCATAAGGACCCACACAGACTTCAAAAAGTCTTGCTTCAGCATATGTTTATATGATAGATGTATGATATATATGTATTCTTCTGATTCTTACAACTCAAAATTTATAGGCCTGTAATGCCACACTTGATTACCTAAACTGTTTACCACCTTTGTCCAAATCTTCACCTCATAACATATGCTGTCTTTATTTTCACCTTCACAACTCTGCTTATGTGTCTTCCCACCTAAAGCCAATCACTCAACAATGTGCTCATTTAACCTGTAACTATTCTTCTTCATCCATCTTGAAACTCAAGGAAGCTGAAGAAAACAAACTGAATAGACTTAAAAGAAAGACTTGAGTTTAGGTCTATTAAACAATAAGATGTGAGGACAGGGCTATAATCTTCATATCCCCAGAAGATAGCAAGTGGCTGCAACTTATAGACCCTCAATCAATGTCTAAAGAGTTGATGAGTGAATGAATACATTTAAAAAATGAAATCTTAGCTCTGCTCTTACTAGCTATATATCTAACCTCAGTCAAGCCACCTGACTTCTCTAAACATCAATTTCCTCATCTTTTACATAGAGGATTATTTTATAAGCAAAGCACACTGCTGCTTTATAAAACTGCAATAAGGATTAAATGTGATAAGAGCTTTTCACTCTATTAAGTAGTATATATACATCAGGTATTATTACCAAATCCCTACGAATAGTTCCTCAATAATTTGATCCTTAGCAACTTCTTCCATCCCTCAATTCCTATTCCCAAATTCCTATGACATGTATTTTAACAACCTAATTATTTTTGGCCATTAATTGCATCCTATCTTAAAAGAAATCTCTAGTTCTTTTATGGTATAATTATGTAACTCTTTAACAGTGAGGTCCAGATCTCATTCTGGCTCACAGTACGGGCACATGGTTGGTGCTGAATATGTATACATGACCTTGCAAAATGAATCAAAGAGCAGGAACTTTGGGTATTAATTTGGTGCTTTAAAAAGCGAACCCACCTCCATTACTGGCAATAGAGAGGACACAGAGCAGTATCAAGGGACTAAACAACCCTATCACTACAGTCCTACAGCCCAGCTGGCAAGTCTCTAAGAACTCTTGTTCTGTTGTCCTCTGCCTCAGAGCCATCTGCCAAATTACAAGCTGGCTTCTGCAGAGTCTGGGGCTTCTCTCTTTCCCACAGAGTCTGGGGCTTCTCTCTCTCCTATAGCCTATCCAGAACCCACTAACACAGAAACTTCAGGATTTCTCAGACCTCTATTAATAACCCCACTTTAGACAAAAATGGCAACATAGTGATCTTTTCTGTCATCAAGAGTCACAAAATCATATTTATGAGCATGGATAATGCTGAATTTTACAAGACAGAATGAATTTAGCCCAACATTTCATTTTATCACATGAGAAATGTTTAAAAACAGGAGAGAGAGAGGTTAAGTAATGTATCTACAATGAAATGCAATAAAAGAATTTTACCCAAGATTTTTATTGAATATTGATTAGGATATATGACTAATTTGACCAATGTTTTAAAAGGAACAAGATAAAATTATATAGTTGTTAGAAATTTTTAAGAAATGACTTGAAATAATTAAGATTTAAGACCAAGTTTAAAAAGGGGAAGTCATAGATCTAAACAATTATTAAATAACTAAAAAGAATGCCTCAATAATAAATACCACAGCTTATCTACTAAATGAAATTAAAACTAAAGGAAAAAGCAGTGTGATAAAATGTGAGAAACATGAATTAAATTATAAACAGATGTCAACTTTTATATGACCAATTTTAGTGCAGTATAAACATATAGATGGTACCCAGGAAATGGCTAATGTCTTAATGTACTTCTGAATGGCTGGAGGATCAATGAAAAAATTAAGAAGGAAGTTGAAAAATTTCTTGAAACACATGATAATGGAAACACAACATACAAAAACCTATGAGATACAGCAAAAGCAGTACTAAGAGGCAATATTATAGTTACAAGTGCCTACATCAAAAAAGAGAAAAAACTTCACATAAAAAATCTAATGAGGCTGGGCACTGTGGCTCATGCCTGTAATCCCAGCACTTTGGAAGGCCAAAGCAGGTGGATCACCTGAGGTCAGGAGTTCAAGAACAGCCTGGCCAACACGGTGAAACCCCGTCTCTACTAAAAATATAAAAATCAGTCAGGCATGATGACACATGCCTGTAATCCAAGCCACTTGGGAGGCTGAGTCAGGAGAATTGCTTGAACCCAGATGGTGGAGGTTGCAATGAGCCAAGATGGCACCACTGCACTCCAGCATGGGTGACACAGTGAGACTCCATCTCAAAAACAAAACAAAACAAAATCTAATGATGCATCTTAACAAGAAAACCAAGATCAAGCCAAATACAAAATTAGTAAAAGAAAAGAAACACTAAAGATCAGAGCAGAAATAAACGAAATTAAAATGAAGAAAATACAAAAGATCAATGAAACAAACAGCTGAGCTTTTTTTGAAAAGTTAAACAAAACAGACAAATCTTTATCCAGACTAAGAAAAAAAGAGAGAAGATCCAAATAAATAAAATCAGAAATGAAAATGAGACATTACAACTGATACTGCAGAAATTCAATGGATCATTAGTGGCTACTATGAGTAACGATATACCAATAAATTGGAAAATCTAGAAGAAATAAATTCCTAGACACATACAACCTACCAAGATTGAACCAGGAAGAAACCCAAAGCTTGAACAGACCAATAATGAGTAATGATATCAAAGCCATAATAAAAAATCTCCCAGTAAAAAAAAAAAAAAAAAAGCCCCAGACCCGATGGCTTCACTGCTGAATTCTATCAAACATTTAAAGAAGAACTAATACCAATCCTACTCAAACTATTCTGAAAAACAGAAGGAAGGGAATACTTCCAAATCCATTCTACAAGGCCAATATTACCCTGACTCCAAAACCAGACAAAGACACATCAAAAAATAAAACTACAAGCCAGTATCTCTGATGAATATTCATGCAAAAATCAACAAAATACTAGCAAACCAAATTCAACAATACATTAGAAAGATCATTTCATCATAACTACGTGGGATTTACCCCTGTGATACACCGATGATTCAACATATGCAAATCAATCAATATGATACATATCAATAGAATGAAGGATAGAAACCATATGATCATTTCAACTGATGCTGATAAAAGCACCTGACAAAATTCAACATCTCTTCTTAATAAAAACCCTCAAAAACTGGGTATAGAAGGGACAAACTCAACATAATAAACGTCATATATGACAGACCCACAGCTAGTATAATACTGAATATGAAAGCCTTTCCTTTCAGACCTGGAACACAAGGATGCCCACTTTCATCTCTATTATTCAACAGAGAACTGGAAGTCCCAGCTAGAGCAATCAGACAAGAGAAAGAAACAAAGGGCATCCAAATTGGAATGGAAGAAGTCAAATTATCCTTGTTTACAAATGATATAATCTTATATTTGGAAAAACCTAAAGACCCCACACAAAAAACCTATTCGAATTGATAAGCAAATTCAGTAAAGTTGCAGAACACGAAATCAACATACAAAAATCAGTAGCATTTCTATATGCCAACAGTGAACAATTCAAAAAAGAAATCAAAAAAGTAACCCCATTTATAATAGCCACAAATAAAATTAAATACCTAGGAATTAACCAAAGAAGTAAAGGATTTATATAGAGAAAACCATAAAACACTGATGAAAGAAACTGAAGAGGACATCAAAAAATGGAAAGATATTCCATGTTCATAGACTGGAAGACTCAATATTGTTAAAATGTCCATACTACTCAAAACAATCTACAGATTCATTGTAATCCCTATCTAAATACCAATGACATGCTGCACGGAAATAGAAAAAAAAAAAAAAGCTAAAATTTATATGGAAACACAAAAGACCCAGAATAGCCAAAGTTATCTTAAGCAAAAAGAACAAAACTGAAGGAATCACATTACCTGATTTCAAATTATACTATAGGGCTATAGTAACCAAATAGCATGATACTGGCATAAAAACAGACACATAGACCAACAGCTGGAATTACAGGCACACACCATCATGCCTGACTAATAGACCAGAAACAAATCTACACACCTACAGTGAACTCATTTTTGACAAAGATGCCAAGAACATACACTGGGAAAAAGACAGTCTCTTCAATAAATGGTGCTGGAAAAAACTGGATATCCATATGCACAAGAAAAAAACTAGACCCCTATCTCTCACCATATACAAAAATCAAGTCAAAATGGAATAAAGACTTAAAGCTAGGACCTCAAACTATGAAACTACTAAAAGAAAACATTGGGGAAACTCTCCAGGACATTGGTCTGGGCAAAAATGTTTTGAGCAACACCCTACAAGCACAGGCAACCAAAGCAAACATGGACAAATGGGATCACATCAAGTTAAAAAGCTTCTGCACAGCAAAGGAAACAATCAACAAAGTGAAGAGACAACCCACAGAATGAGAGAAAATATTTGCAAACTACCCATCTGACAAAGGATTAATAACCAAAATACATAAGAAACTCAAACAACTCTATAGGAAAAACTCTAATAATCTGATTTTTAAATGGGCAAAAGATCTGAACAGACATTTCTCAAAAGAAGACATATAAATGGCAAACAGACATATGAAAAGGTACTCAACATCATGGATCATCAAATAAATGCAAATCAAAACTACAAATAAGATATCATCTCCCCCCAGTTAAAATGACTTATATCCAAAAGTCAGGCAATAACAAATGCTGGTGAGGATGTGAGAAAAGGGAACCCTCGTACACTGTTGGTGAGAATGTAAATTTGTACAACCACTATGAAGAACAGTTTGGAGGTTCCTCAAAACACTAAAAGTAGAGCTACCACACAATCCAGCTATCCCACTGCTGGGTATATGCCCAAAAGAAAGGAAATCAGTATATCAAAGAGACATCTTCACTCCTATGTTTGTTCCAGCACTGTTCACAATAGCTAAGATTTGGAAGCAATCTAAGTGTCCACCAACAGATAAATGGATAAAGAAAATGTGGTACATATACACAATGCAGTACTAATCCGCCATAAAAAAGAATAAGATCAGCTGGGCACAGTGTTTCACACCTGTAATACCAGCACTTTGGGAGGCCGAGGTGGGCGGATCACGAGGTCAGGAAAACAAGACCATCCTGGCTAACACAGTGAAACCCCGTCTCTACTAAAAATACAAAAAATTAGCCGGGCATAGTGGCACACACCTGTAGTCCCAGCTACTGGGGAGGCTGAGGGAGGAGAATCGCTTGAACCCAGGAGACAGAGGTTGCAGTGAGCAGAGATCACACCACTGCACTCCAGCCTGGGTGACCGAGTGAGACTCCATCTCAAAAAAAAAAAAAAAAAAAAAAAGAATAAAATCTTGTCATTTGCAACAACATGGATAGAACTGGAGATCATCATGTTAGGTGAAATAAGCCAGGCACACAAAGACAAACTTTGCATGTTCTCATCTATTTGTGGGATCTAAAAATCAAAACAATTGATCTCATGGACACAAAGAGTAGAAGGATGGTTACCAGAGGCTGGGAAAGGTAGTAGGGGAGTCAGAGGGAGGTAGGGATAGTTAAAGGGTACCAAAAAATAGAAAGCATGGGACTGGACGCAGTGCCTCATGCCTGTAATCCTAGCACTTTGGAAGACCAAGGTGGGCGGATCACTTGAGTCAGGAGTTCGAGGTCAGCCTGGGCAACATGGCAAAACCCTGTCTCTACAAACAATACAAAAAATTAGCCAGGCATAGTAGCATATGCCTGTAGTCCCAGCTACTCAGGAGGCTGAAGTGAGAGGATCCCCTGAGCCCAGGAGGTCAAGGCTGCAGTGAGTCGTGATAGCCCCATTGCACTCAAGCCTGGGCAACAGAGTGAGACTATTTGATAGCACAACAGGGCGACTATAGTCAATAATAACTTAATTGTACATTTTTAAATAACTAAAAGAAGGTAACTGGATTGTTTATAACACAAAGGATAAATGCTTGAGAGGATGGATACCCCATTCTCCATGATGTGAATATTTCACATTCCCTGTCTGTATCAAAACATCTCACACACCCCATAAATATATACACCTACTATGTACCCATAAAAATTAAAAAGAAAAAAGAAAAGGTAAATGTCCCCCAACAATGCTCTTTTCCAGCTCTAGCGACTTATAATCCCCCTCCACCACACCATCTGATCCACTCCTAGCCCTAGGAGTCCTTGATAGATGGACTCATGAAGAGAGAGTAAAGAGCAAACTCTTTTGGCTCCTTATTACTTTCACCTTCCCACCTTCCAACATCTATATTAAAAACACCTTGTTGATGTAGAACAGTCTCTTTAGAACCTGCTTCCAGATCCCTCATTTCTCTCAGTTCAAGTGTGAAGAAATGACTAGGACAGGCTGAAAACTAGCCATCAATGAAACTTACTTTACTGTCCCCACATAGATGTACTATGAGCACCATGAGTGAGCCTATCTTTTGCTACTGTGTCTAAATGACACCCCCACACACACACATTAGCAATAAAAAACATATGTAGGATATGAAATGGGGGCTATAAAATGGATGTGTTATAGGAGGAATTGTGTTCCCCTCAAAATTCATTATGTTGAAGTCCTAACCTCCAGTACCTCAGAGTCCAACTGTATTTGGAGATAAGGCCTTTAAAGTGGTAACTAAGGAAAAATAAGGTGATGTGGGTGGGCCCTAATCCAATTTGACTAATTTACTTACAAGAGGAGGAGATGAGGACACAAACATGGTCATGCACAGAGGAAAGACTATGTGAGGGTATAGCAAGAAGGCAGCAGGTCATCTATAAGCCAAAGAGAGAAGCCTCAAAAAAAAAACCAAACCTGCTGCTACCTTCACCTCAGACTTCTAGCCTCCGGAACTCTGAGAAAATAAATTTATGTTGCTTAAGCCATCCAGTCTGCAGCATTTTGTTGTATCAGCCCTAGTAAACTCATACAGCAGCTTTGCTCCAAGAAACCACATTTAAAAAAAAAAGAAAAAAAAAAAACTTTAGATAACACGTTAAGCCTCCTCCCCATTCACATATCTCACAGTAGAGAGTTTAACTCCTGGATGGCCAGCAGAAATGGATGGAGTGAGATACTCCAAATCTAGGGCACAGAGCTCACCAATCTGTGGACCTCTCTCTCTGTAGGAGAAAACATCCTTTGCATCCCATCTCTTCTCACTTCCCTCGCTTATAAAACTATTGGTACACATAGCATTTAGATTCTATACTTTGAGATACATTATGGATTAAACAAAGTAAGCTAAAAACCTAACCAATGGGAACATAATATATGATCTGAGGACTGCCAGAAGTACTTGTGAAATAAAGTCCAATTCAAACACATGATTATATTAATAAGCCTACTATCATTTTACTCTAAGAGTTTAGTAAGAATCACCTGCCATCAGGCCAGGCATGGTGGCTCACGCCTGTAATCCTGCACTTTGGGAGGCCAAGGCAAGTGGATCATTTGAGGCCAGGAGTTCAAGATCAGCCTGGCCAACATGGTGAAACCCCATCTCTATTAAAAAGACAAAAAATTAGCCCGGTGTGGTGGCACATGCCTATAATCCCAGCTACTCGGGAGACTGAGCTTGGGAGGATGACTTGAGCCCAGGGGGTCTCCACCTGCACTCCAACCCGGGTGACAGAACCAGACCCGGTCTAAAAAAAAAAAAGAAAGAGAGAGAGAGAGAGGGATGATTTCCATTTTAGTATGAATTAATAGGTCATTTTTAAAATGTTATCCTAAAAACACAGGAAAAAATGCTCATCATCACTGGCCATCAGAGAAATGCAAATCAAAACCACAATGAGATACCATCTCACACCAGTTAGAATGGCCATCATTAAAAAGTCAGGAAACAACAGGTGCTGGAGAGGATGTGGAGAAATAGGAACACTTTTACACTGTTGGTGGGACTGTAAACTAGTTCAACCATTGTGGAAGTCAGTGTGGGGATTCCTCAGGGATCTAGAACCAGAAATACCATTTGACCCAGCCATCCCATTACTGGGTATATACCCAAAGGACTATAAATCATGCTGCTATAAAGACACATGCACACGTATGCTTATTGTGGCATTATTCACAATAGCAAAGACTTGGAACCAACCCAAATGTCCAACAATGATAGACTGGATTAAGGAAATGTGGCACATATACACCATGGAATACTATGCAGCCATAAAAAATGATGAGTTCATGTCCTTTGTAGGGACATGGATGAAACTGGAAAACATCGTTCTCAGTAAACTATCGCAAGGACAAAAAACCAAACACCGCATGTTCTCACTCACAGGTGGGAATTGAACAATGAGAACTCATGGACACAGGAAGGGGAACATCACACTCCGGGGACTGTTGTGGGATGGGGGGAGCAGGGAGGGACAGCATTAGGAGATATACCTAATGCTAAATGACGAGTTAATGGGTGCAGCAAACCAACATGGCACATGGATACATATGTAACAAACCTGCACATTGTGCACATGTACCCTAAAACCTAAAGTATAATAATAAAATTTAAAAAAAAGAAAATCTTTAAAAATAAAATAAAAGAATATTTTCATTAAAAAAAAATGTTATCCTAAGAAACTTCTCTAGCAGTACATTTCACATCTTAACTAACATGACAATGTCACTATAGAAATTTTATTGGAATTACCCTTGAATAAGATAATGCATGACTATCTGGCATCATAAAAGAAACATTACACTTGATTTGAAAATTAGGCATTCTATATACCACACAAGATAGACTGATATCTGCTAGGGTATCAGAAAAAAGTTTCATGTTTCATGTGTTTCTGATTGATAATTACTTTAAAAGATTAATAACTCAGCAGCTATTGTATCCGAACTGAAAGGAGGAATCATAACTCACCTTTATGCATAAGAGTTGATCCATTATCAGCACGCTCATTAATATTGATTACTCCATCTTCTACTAATTTCTTAAGCATCCCCAAATCACCCTTAAAGGCAGCCACATGACCTGGAAATGCTAAAGCTATGAATAAAAAAATTCAGCATTTCAATAAACACAAGAGTTTATTCTTTTCCCTGTCTTAAGCTGTCATATATTTCAGCCTTCAAATATAAGGCTGTCGTAATGGGATGAGTTCAGTTGACGACTAGCAGTAAAAAGAGAATTATAAAATGAGATTATTACTAATCATTCTACTCCTTTTCCCCTCAGGACTTCAAACATGCCAGAAGTATTGTACCAGGACAATTTTTAGCCATACTCTCTTTCTCTCTCATACCACCACAAAACACAGGGGATGGTCATTTAAAACCCTTTGGATAAAGACACACTTGGAAGCCGGGCGTGGTGGCTCACGCCTGTAATCCCAGCAATTTGGGAGGCTGAGGTGGGTGAATCATTTGAGGTCAGGAGTTCAAGACCAGCCTGGCCAACATGGTGAAACCCTGTCTCTACTAAAAATACAAAACTTAGCCGGGTGTGGTGGCTCACGCCTGTAATCACAGCTACTCAGGAGGCTGAGGCAGGAGAATCACTTGAACCTGGGAGGTGGAGGTTGCAGTGAGCCGAGAGTGAGATTCCATCTCAAAAAAATAAATAAATACAGACACACTTGTTCTCATGGCCTGCAGTTGCACAGACCTCTCCTTCTCTGCTTGCAAGATAGTGAAAACAGCAAAATAGACTAGAAGCAGATAAGAAGTGTGTATGTGCACACACATATAGAGTCATCCCTTGGAATCCTAAGGGTTCCAGGACCCCCAAAGATACCAAAATCTGTGGATGCCCAAGTCCCTTATATAAAATGGTATAATATTTGCACATAACCTATGCACATCCTCCCTCCCATATACTTTAAATAATCTCTAGGTTACTCACAATACCTAATACAATAGAAATGCTATGTAAATAGTTGTCATACTGTTTTGTTTTGTTTAGAGGCAGGGTCTCACTTTGTCACTGAGGTGTGGTCACAGCTCACTGTAACTTTGAACTCCTGGGCTCAAGCAATCCTCCCACCTCAGCCTCCCGGGTAGATAGGATTACAGGATGCACCATCATGCCCTACTCTTGCTGGTCTTTGTTGTATTCTGTCTTACTGATCTGTATGTCTGTTTGCCATTACTACACACTGCCTTGATTACTGTAGCATTATAGTAAAAGTCTTAAAATCAAGTAGTGTAAGTCCTTCCAACTTTGTTATTTTAAAAATATTATTTGGCTATTCTAGGTTGTTTCTTTCCATATGTAAAAATGAGAATAGCTACATTTCAGATTTGTTGAGAGGGTTAAATTATGAATTCTTTGGTATCCAAGTATCAAGAAGATCTTTTTTTTTTTTTTTTTTGAGTCGGAGTCTCGCTCTATCGCCCAGGCTGGAGTGCAGTGGCGCAATCTCGGCTCACTGCAAGCTCCGCCTCCCGGGTTCACACCATTCTCCTGCCTCAGCCTCTCCGAGTAGCTGGGACTACAGGTGCCCGCCACCACACCCGGCTAATTTTTTTTTTTTTGTATTTTTAGTAGAGACGGGGTTTCACCGTGGTCTCGATCTCCTGACCTCGTGATCCGCCCGCCTCAGCCTCCCAAAGTAAAAGACAAAATGATGCAATCTTTACAAGTGCTTACTATCATGTCTGGCATTTTTAGTAAGGACTCAGTTTATGTAGTTACTATCATTGAAGACATTTTATTAAGCATCAACTATATGCTAGAGATCAGGTTAGGTACTTTCAGTTGTGTGTGTGTATGTGTGTGTGCATGTGTGTGTGTGTATGTGTACATATGTATGTGTATAGATGTACAGCTGGCCCTCCATACCTGCAAGTTCCACATCTGCAGATTGAACAGATGGAAAATATTTGAAGGAGAAACAAATAAAATAACAATACAACAATAAAAAATAATGCACATAAAGAACAATACAGGCTGGATGCAGTGGCCCATGCCTGTAATCCCAGTGCTTTGTGGGGAGGCTGAGGCAGGAGGATCACTTGAGGCCAGGAGTTTGAGACCAGCCTGGGAAACATAGTGAGACCCCAATTCATATATATAACTAAAATATAAAACCACAGAATGGAATGAAAAATCTAAAATAATAGTTTACCCTTGAGGAGGAAGAAAAGGTAATGGTATTAGGGAGAGAGATCCAAAGGGCTTCAACTCTATTCTTTTTTTTTTTTTTTCCCCAGGATGGAGTTTCGCTCTTGCTGCACAGGATGGAGTGCAATTGCATGATCTCAGCTCACCACAACCTCCACCTCCCAGGTTCAGGTGATTCCCCTGCCTGAACCTCCTGAGTAGCTGGGATTACAGGCATGAGCCACCGCATCTGGCCTCTATATTTTATTCTTAAATTTAGTGATTCACTGCTCATTATGTTAATTGTTTTTTTTGTTCTTTTTGTCACCCAGGCTGGAGTGCAGAGGTACAATCACGGTTCACTGTAGCCTTGACTTCCTGGGCTCAATCCATCCTCCCACCTCAGCCTCCCAAGTAGCTGGGATTACAGGCGTGCCTCCATATCCAGCTAATTTCTGTATTTTTTGTAGAGATAGAGTTTTACTATATTTCCCAAGTTGGTCTCAAACTTCTGGGCTCAAGCAATCCACTCACCTCAGACTCCCGAAGTTCTGGAATTACCGGCATGCGCCGCTGTAACCAACCTCTACACATTTTTGTCTAAAATATTTCATAATAAAGAATTTGGATGAATGTATAGACAATGATATGTAATAAATTTTAATATGTTATATATTAAACATGTTTATATTTTTACATATAACATATATAATTTGCCTTATATCTTCTTTTCCTAGTTCACTGATTCTACTCATTATATTATCATTATCATCATCATCACATTATATGCTAGAACATATCACTTAATTACTTACTTTCCTGATCCTCTAGGTCTTTTCCTTCATACTCAGCCCCCTGGATAAATTGTAAAATGTTCTGCTTGAAGAACCTCTGGGCCAAATCCAATACATTTTCTCCATTATCATTGAAAGCTTTTAAAACTTGCGTTGCACTGCTCATTCTACTGACTAGGAATTTGAAGCAGTGAAGGTGGCCTTCCATGGCTGCTAAGTGAACTACAGGAAAGGAAAAAAAAATTAATTTAATTTTTAATTTTTAAAATTTTTATGTAGATATGTATCTATGTATTTAGAGACAAGATCTTGCTCTGTAACCCAGGCTGGAGTGCAGTGGCACAATCATAGCTCATTATAGCCTCCAAATCCTGAGCTCAAGTGATTCCTCCCACCTCATCCTCCCAAGTAGCTGGGAGTACAGGCAGGAGCCACCATGCCTGGCAGAATTTATTTTTTAAATTGAAACTAAAATAACTTGAAAAAAGAAGTAACACATTAGCTCTTTTCCTCATAGGGAGATGACTATCCCTGCCCCAAATGACAGGAATACAGAGAAGAGACCTTTTTCCCAGCCTGCATTTCTTTACACAGTCAGCCTTCTAGTCACTTCAAAGCAGTGAGTAAATGGTTGAATAGTTACACTTACCATGAGTCTATAGAGACCAGAAGAGCAGGCCCAGAAAGTGATCTTAGAAAGTGAAATCCCAATTATGCAGTTTATAATTACATGATAAAATGCTTATTATGTAAGTAAAATAAGTAAAATTTAATATTTTGGAAAAAAGTGGAAGAAATAAACCAATAGTCACTCTGCAAATAAGAATATTATAATATTTTATCACTATGCATTTGTCACTTTTCTGTAATAATTTATTCTTTATATTATAAACAAGAAGAATAGATTGAAATGCAGACTAGGTGTATACACTGACTTCAACATTTACAGCCTTTCAGAAAATAACAGAAAAGGTATTTTTAAAGCTATAAAAAAACTAAAGAAAAAAACAGGAATGCCATGAACAGACAAGAAATTTTTTTTTTTTTTTTTTTTTTGAGACGGAGTCTCGCTCTGTCACCCAGGCTGGAGTGCAGTGGCAGACAAGAAATTTTAAGGAATCCCTGAAAGAAAGTATGTTGGATGAGACTCAGGGACAGCCATAACCTAAAACTTTACGGAAAAAAAAAAAAGGAATGAATCTGCAGTTGTTACAAGCTTCGAGGCAATGATTACAAAGACCAAGACAGTCTTTACACTTAAGAAATGACCGCTTGGGAAATAAGCCCAATTCACATATCTTGATTATGGAGAGGCAGGGTAACGCTCAAGTGGCCAGTATAATTCAGGTGAAACAAGAAGTCCCAGAAAAGAAGTCCAGATAAGATAAGTTGCTGGCACATATCAATCTATCCTCCCTCAGCTGCCCCTCACACTAGCCCCTGCCCCCCTGAAACTTCAGATTCCTCTAACTGCTTACTCATCATTTACACTTAAAAGTCTTATAAGCATTTCTAACATATGTCAAAAGTTGAGCTCCTTAGCCTCCTCACACACATTTTCCTTATATTATCTCCCTGTCTCGGTTAATGGAAGTTCTCTCCACATTGTTCAGGCCCATAAGCCTTGGAGCCATCCTTGACTCCCCTTTCGATTACTCCCCACATCTAATTCATCAACAAATTTTACTGGCTCCTTCAAAATATCTACAGAACCTGATTACTTCTCACTACCTTTGCTGCCTCTATACTGGCCAACCCAAATAGTAGCCTGAAT
The DNA here is from genome assembly GCF_009828535.3 of Hylobates moloch. NCBI lineage: Eukaryota > Metazoa > Chordata > Mammalia > Primates > Hylobatidae > Hylobates > Hylobates moloch. Next base: position 55,431,222 of record NW_026652286.1, on the reverse strand, counting down.
TATTGCATCAGGTTCCCAACTGCTCTCCCTATTTCTTACCCATGCCACTACCGCAACCTCAGCTGCAGGCTATTATAAACACAACAGCCAAATGATCCTTTTATTTTTGTTTTGAGACAGGGTCTTGCTCTGTTGCACAGGCTAGAGTGCAGTGGCGCAATCTTGGCTCACTGAAACCTCCACCTCCCGGGTTCAAGTGATTCTGGTGCCTCAGCCTCCCAAGTAGCTGCGGTTACAGGTATGTGCCACTACACCCAGCAATTTTTTGTATTTTTAGTAGAGACGGGGTTTCACCATGTTGGCCAGGCTGGTCTCGAACTCCTGGCCTCAAGCAATGCACCCGCCTTGGCCTCCCAAACTACTGGGACTACAAGCATGGGCCACCATGCCCAGCCCAAAATGATCCCTTTAAACACAGGTCAGATCATGTCACTCCTGTGATCAAATAAAGCTGGGCATGGTGGCACATGCATATAGTCCTAGGTATTCAAGAGGCTGAGGCAGAAGGTTTGCTTGAGCCCAGGAGTTCGAGTCCAGACTGGGCAACATAATGAGAAAGACAGGAAAGAAGGAAAGAAAAAACAAACAAACCCTCTAATGGCTCCTCTTACTTCTCCAACCATAACATCTAACACTCACCCCCTCACTTCTGTTGGAACTTACTGACTTACTATTACTCAAACACACCATGCACATCCCTGCCTCAGGAGATTTACACTTGCTGTTACCTCCACCTGAAATGTTCTTCCTCCAGGATATCCACAAAATCTGCTTCCTTAACTCCTTCAGGTGTTTATCCAATTGTCACTTCCTCAGTGAAGGCTTTCTTGATGACTTATTTCAAATTTCATCCCCTCTAATACTCTCTACTCTCCTTTCCTACTTTACATTTATCTAAACACATATCCCTATATAATATATATTTTGCTCATTCATTTAGATGATTATCTGTCTCTCCCCTCACCACCACATGTAGGCAGGACTTTGTCTTTTACTTGCTGTACTATCTCCAGCACCCCAAATAACTGACACATAGTATGTGCTCAATAAATGTATGTCAAATTAATAAAAATTTTTGAGAAGGTTCCTAGTTCCAAAATGGCCCTGAAGAAGCAAGCTAGTTTCACGCTCTACCAAAGAAAATAAAAACAAATATATAGCACTGAGATTATCACTAGCAATAGCCCAGAATTCAAATATGAGGATGAGACAGGTCCTGGGGCCACAGTCAAGTGAAAAAACTCTGAGCAGACAGTAAGAGAATCAGACTTCCATATCCAAGACATGCCTCCCCCAATTCTGCCCAGCACAAAGCTCATGGAAATTTCTGCCAACTCATAGTTTTTGTACTGGAAAAAGTAAAATCAAAGTAAACAAGCAGCTTCCCTATCATCTTGGGCTCCCTGGCAGAAGACCTGTCCCTGCCTCAAGCCACAGGAAGCACTGGGAGTGCCTGAAGACAAATATATCCCTGAGGACAGCCAGAGACAAAGGGGAGAGGTAGGGCTACCACCTCAGTCCTGGAAACTCTACTCTGTAACTAAGCCAAAGGAGACACCAAATCAGAGTGGCTGTTCAGCATCACCATACTAAGGTTCTTTCCACAGGTCCCCTGGGCACAAACTGCTAGCAAGCGTTCCCACACTGCTGAGATATCCCATTTGGGATCTCCCCAATTTGGAATGGGCTACACTCCGATGGCCTATTTACCGGAGTCAAGGGAAACCTGAGCATAAGGTGCCATTTAGGGCCAAAAAGGAGGCAGAGACCTACCTGGAAAAAGAAAGAAAATCAACAAGAAAATTACAAAGAATCTCTACACAAACATACCCCATAAAAACCAAAAGAAGCCAGACAGAGAAGACTGGAAAAACTAATCCCTCAATGCAAAGACATAGATGTACATCCATAAGAAATCATAGCAAACAGGGAAACACAACCTACCCAAAAGACAAAGCAATAAACTACTGACTGACTCTAACAAGATGGCAATATGTGAGTTCTCAAAGAATTCAAAACAGCAGTTTTAAGGAAACTTAGTGATCTCAAAGAAACATAGAAAAGCAATTCAGAAATTTATCACAGAAATTTAACAAAAATATTTTAAATAATTTTTAAAATCAAACAGAAATCTTAAAATTGAGAAACATATTTGCCAAACTAACAGATTCATTAGAGGCTCTCAATAACAGAATGGATCAAGCAGAGGAAAGAATCAGTGAGCTCAAAAATAGGCTATTTGAAAATACCCAGTCATAGGAGAAAAAAAAATGGAAAGAAATAAAAATCACCTATGAGAAATAGAAAATTATCTCAAAAGACTAAATCTAAGAATTATTGGTGTTCAAGAGCAAGTGAGCAAGAACAAGTGGTAGAAAACTTATCCAAAGAAATAATAACAGAAAACTTTCCAAAACTTGAGATAAATATAAATATCCAGAAATAGTAATGTATCAGAACACCAAACAGATTCAACCCTAGTAAGACCACCCAAGGCATATAATAATCAAACTCTCAAAGGTCAAAGACAAAGGAAGGATCTTAAAAGCAGAAACAATAAAGAAACAAATAACATATAAAGGAGCCCCAGTTTGTCTCGCAAAAAAAACTTCTCAAGAAAAACCACACAGGCTAGGAAGGAACAGGACATTTTCAAAGTGCTGAAAGGAAACAAACAAACAAAACAAAACCCTGCCATCCAAGAATCCAGCAAATCTTCTTCAACTATAAAGAAGACAGAAGGGCTACCCATTTGGGACCCCTTCCACGCTGTGGAAGCTTTGTACTTTCACTCTGCTCAATAAAGCCTATAGCTTTTTCTACTAGTCCATGACTCACCGCGGTCAGCCACCACACCAATTCTTTGGCATGGCTAGGTAAGAACCTTAGGCATTACATTTTGGCGAGCCTGCCAGGAGTGTCCTGGAAAGGCATCTAGATCATCACGTGGTGAGTACAATCAGACCTCTTTCACTTGCTATTCTGTCCTGTCCTTCCTTGGAATTCAGAGGCTAAACCGGGCATCTGTCAGCCACTTAAAGGCAATTAGCACAGCTGCCAGACTAAAGACACAGGTGTCAGGCTGTCTGGAAAAGGGCTAACAACCCCTGACCCTTCGGGGTTGGGAGAGTTGGTTGGCCTGGAACAAGTTGCAACTCTTTCACTTTCCGTGGTGCTCCCGAAGTACACCCGGGAGTGCTCAGCAGACATCTTAGTCTCCTAGATATCCTGGTTGAGACCAGGGTCCCACCAGAGGCTCCCCCTGCCCGGGTTACTGAGCTTGAGACAGCCACATTTTCTGACTCCTGCCTCCTGGATGCTAATGTCTGCCAGCTAGACTTCTTTCTTGAACTTGCAGGCAAGGTTATTCCCGCTAAGCAGGATCAAGATTCCCTATTTAGATGTCTTGAATTCTTGGAGTGGCACCCGGAAGATCCCTGTTCATGGTGCCCTCCAGGGTTTAGGCAAGTGTCACCATTTGATGGCCATTTTGAAGGGCCAGTTCCCTACCATAGTGTATGGTCCCCCACATCAGGACAATTTAAAGACAGGTAATTTTCATGTGGATAGTAGAAGTCTTAGGGCATTTCCTCCATTGCTCCCCAGATAAACTCTCCCCTTCCTTAGGGACTCTCAAGTACAATCTGTGGTGCATAGGCACGGGTCTTAAAGCCATTGAATTGTTGTTTCAACCATTCAATAACTGGTATTGGAGGGAAGAAAATACAGTCAGTTGGGACACAGGATACTGGTACCGCCTTGAGAGAGGGGCTTACTCCTTTGATGGCAAGTGGGGACAGAGGCTAAAGTACAGCAGCTGTTCTCTTAGCTCTGGCCTAGAGGACATCCACCACCCCCTTTAAACTTACTATATGCCTCCTGTCACTAATTCAGAGATTCCTCCTTGAAGGACAGTTTTATGGCCAGGAACACATAAATTGGTCCTTAGCAAGCAAGTATCAGTGGTGCCCCCGACCGAGGCCTTGCCACCCTGGAATAGGTAAGACACATTGGCAGAAGGACCACAATAAATTCAACAGTCCTTGTGCCCCATTCAGTGGTCAACAGGCGCACGGCAGGAGCAAGGGAAGTTTCCATCCCGCTGGTAAGCATGGTTAAATCCGGTAGATGGAGAACTCAGGAAAAGTGGCCATGAGCTTTGAATATAATTGGACCTGACCCTTAGGGGATGCCTTTAGGGAAGACAAGTCCCAGGACTAACCAGAGGTGTGGACATCCCTGTGTTTAAGATTCCAGATGAGCACCACACCTTCAAAACCAGACAATCCCTTAAGATGTATCCTGAATTACTGGGACTAATTTGACCCTGAAACCTTAAAAAGGAAGTGGCTAATTTTCTACTGCCTGGCCACAGTATTCCTTACAAAATGGAGAAACTTGGCCTCCTGAGGGAAGTATTAATTGTAACACCCTTCTACAACTAGCTCTTTTCTGTAAACAGGAAGGTAAATGGAGTGAAGTCCCTTATGTACAGGCTTTCTTTGCCCTTCATGACAATACTGCCCTGTACCAAGCCTGCAAACTTTGCCCAAATGACAGAGGCCCACAATTACCTCCGTACTCAGGGCCTCTTCCCTCAGCCCCACTCTCCTCCCCCACTGACTCTCCTTCATCCGGCCCCACTGAAGTGTTAAAGGCACCCCAGAAAGAGAACATAAACTCTGCAAGCCAGGCACCCAAACTATGTCGCTTACAAACAGTAGGAGGAGAATTTGGGCCCATTCACTTGCATGCCCCCTTCTCACTCTCAGATTTAAAACAAATAAAGGCAGATTTAGGGAAATTCTTGGATGATCCCTATAACTATATAGATGTTTTACAAGGGTTAGGGCAGTCCTTTGATCTAGCATGGAAGGACATCATGTTGCTCCTTGATCAGACCTTAAGTCCTACTGAAAAGGAGGCAGCTTTAGCGGCAGCCCAGCAATTTGGAGATTTATGGTATCTCAGCCAGGTAAACGATCGAGTAACACTGGAGGAAAAGGAAAAATTCCCCACGGGGCAACAGGCAGTACCCACTGTAGACCCTCATTAGGATACTGACTCAAATCATGGAGATTAGAGCCACAGGCATTTGCTAACTTGCATTTTAGAAGAGTTGAGGAAGACTAGGAAAAACCTATGAACTACGCAATGTTATCCACAATTACAAAGCAAAAAAGAGGAAAACCCCTCTGCTTTTCTAGAAAAGCTAAGGGAGGCCCTGAGAAAGCACACATCCCTAACTCCAGATTCCCTGGAAGGCCAACTTATTCTAAAGGATAAATGTATCACCCAATCAGCGGCTGACATTAGGAGAAAACTCCAAAAGTTTGCCTTAGGCCCAGAACAAAATTTGGAGGCATTATTAAACGTGGCAACCTCGGTGTTCTATAACAGGGACCAAGAGGAATAGGCCAAAAGGGAAAAGCGAGATAAGAAAAAGGCTGCAGTCTTAGTCTTGGCCCTCAGACAGGCAGACCCTGGTGGCTCAGAGGGAACCAAAAGAGGAGCAAGCCAATTTCCTAGTAGGGCTTGTTATCAGTGCGGTTTGCAAGGATACTTAAAGAAAGATTGTCCAACCAGAAACAAACCACCCTCTCGCCCATGTCCAATATGCCAAGGCAATCACTGGAAGGCGCACTGCCCCAGAGGACGAAGGCCCTCTGGGCCAGAAGCACCCAACCAGATGATTCAGCAACAGGCCTGAGGGTGGCCAGGGCAAGCGCCAGCTCATGCCATCACCCTCACAGAGCCACAGGTAAGTTTGACCATTGAGGGCCAGGAAGTGGACTTCCTCCTGGACACTGGCAAGGCCTTCTCAGTTTCAATCTCCTGCCTCGGATGACTGTCCTCAAAGTCTGTTACTATCCGAGGAATCTTAGGACAGCCTGTATCCAGGTATTACTCTCGCCTCCTTGGTTGCAATTAGGAGACTTTGCTCTTTTCACACGCCTTTCTTGTTATGCCCAAAAGTCCCACACCCTTATTAGGGAGGGACATATTAGCCAAAGCTGGGGCTATTATCTACATGAATACAGGGAACAAATTACCAATTTGTTGTCCCCTACTTGAAGAAGGAATCAACTCTGAAGTCTGGGCCTTAGAAGGACAATTCGGAAAGACAAAGAATGCCCATCCAATTCAAATCAGGCTAAAAGACCCTACCACTTTTCCTTATCAAAGGCAATATCCCTTAAGGCCTGAAGCTCACAAAAAATTACAAAGATATTATTAGACATTTAAAAGAGGAAAAAGAAGCTTGAACATTCAGTACCCTGGAATATGTTTAACCAATAGATACCTGGGCTCCTCCCCTTTCCAGGCCCTGTGACAGCCATCCTACTATTACTTACCTTTGGGCCTTGCATTTTTAACCTCCTTGTCAAAATTGTTTCCTCCAGGATCAAGGCCATCAAGCTACAAATGGTCTTACAAACGGAACCTCAAATAAGCTCAACTCACAGCTTCTACTGAGGACCCCCAGATTGACCTGCTGGTCCCCGACTGGCCTAAAAAGTTCCCCTCTGGAGGACACCACAACTGCAGGACCCCTTCTTTGCCCCTAACCAGCAGGAAGTAGCCAGAATGACTGCCGCCCAGTTCCCAACAGCAGCTGGGGTACCCTGTTTTAGAGGGGGGACTCAGAGGAGGGGCCAGCTGGGCTTCCTGGGTCAAGTAGGGGCTCAGAAAGCTGTGAAACTCACTCATTTCCTGCATCAGAACTTACTTCGGTCCTGGATAGATAATACTGAAGATATATGCTTAAAATATGCCTAACACCAAAAAAAAAAAACCAAAGACAGAAAGCCTTTCCCAGACAAACAAGAGCTGAGAGAATTTACGATCACCAGAACCATCTTATAAGAAATGCTAAAGGGACTTCTTCAATCAGGAAGAAGAAACACTAATGTGCAAATGGAAACATTTGAAGGTATAAAAATCACTGGTGAAATTAAAAACATGGACAACCCTAGAATACTCCAATAATGTAACTGTGGTGTGTGATAACTCCAGTATGAAGACTAAAAGACAAATCTAACAAAAACAATAATAGCTATAGCAACCTGTTAAGAGATAGGAAATACAAAAATACATAAATAGGTGAGGCACAGTGGCTTACGCCTGTAATCCCAGCACTTTGGGTGACCGAGGCGGATCACTTGAGGTCAGGAGTTCGAGATCAGCCTGGCCAACATGGTGAAACCCCATCTCTATGAAAAATACAAAAATTAGCCGGGCATGGGGGTGGGCACCTGTAATCTAGCTACTTGAGAGGCTAAGGCAGGAGAATCTCTTGAACCAAGGAGGAGAAGGTTGCAGTGAGCCAAGATCATACCACCGCACTCCAGCCTGGGTAACAGAGCAAGACTCCATCTCAAAAAAACAAACAAACAACCCCAAAAATATATAAATAGAAACAACAAAAAGGCAAAATGTGGGGGAAACAGTTCACATGAAGGGCATTTTGCTTTTTCCTTGTTTCTATTCCTTTCTTTGTTGTTTTTTTTTTTTGATTTTTTTTTATTTTATTTTTTTTTGCACACAAAACAATAAACATTTTCTAAAAATACATACGAACAAAAAGATGCATATCAAACATATTAGGAAGGTTGCACATGGGAAGACGGGGAATAGAAATGGGGGGTGGGAATGAAAGAAAATAAATGAGAGAGGGACTTTGCATGGATCAATGATAATAACTCAATCCTCTATTTGACAAAGAAGAAGGAGAAGGAAGAGGAAGAAAAAGAAAGTGGGATAAAGGATCAGAAAGGGAGGAAAATAGAAAAAATTAGAGTATGACTCCAGGGTAGACCTGTTTTGTTGTCGCTTGGTTCGTTGGTTGGTTTGACAGTTGTATTTTTCATATGTTTCGCCATGTTGGCCAGGCTGGTATCGAGCTCCTAGCCTCAAGTGATCGACCCGCCTCAGCCTCCCAGAGTACTGGGACTACAGGCGTGAGCCACCACATCCAGCCCCCACATTGCTTCTGGCCTCTGTGGTAGACCTCCCAGACGGGGCCGCCGGGCAGAGGCGCTCTCCACATCCCAGACGGGGCGGCCAGGCAGAGGTGCTCCTCACTTCCCCAGAGGCCCTCCCACTTCCAGAAGGGCGGCGGCGGGCTCCCAGACGGGCGGCCGGGCAGAGGCCCCCACATCCCAGACGAGGGTGGCCAGGCAGAGGCCTCACTTCCAGAAGGGGGGCCGGGCAGAGGCCCTCACTCCAGACGGGGCGGCCGGGCAGAGGCCCTCTCTCACCCCAAAAGGGCACCGGGCAGAGCCCTCACTTCTAGATGGCCGCCGGCAGAGGCCTCTCACTTCCGGACGGGGGGCCGGGCAGAGGCACTCTCATCCCAGACGATGGGTGGCCGGCCGAGGTCTCTCACTTCCAGATGGGCTCACTTCTTCCCAGACGGGGCGGCCGCGCAGAGGCGCTCCTCACTTCTTCCCAGACGGGGCGGCCGGGCAGAGACGCTCCTCACTTCCCAGACGGGGCGGCCGTGCAGAGGTGCTCCTCACATCCCAGAAGGGGCGGCCGGGCAGAGGCGCTCCTCACTTCCCAGACAGGGTGGCCGCGCAGAGGCGCTCCTCACCTCCCAGATGGGGCGGCCGGGCAGAGGCGCTCCTCACATCCCAGAAGGGGCGGCCGGGCAGAGGCGCTCCTCACTTCCCAGACAGGGCGGCCGCGCAGAGGGGCTCCTCACTTCCCAGACGGGGCGGCCAGGCAGAGTCGCTCCTCACATCCCAGATGATGGGCGGCCAGGCAGAGACGTTCCTCACTTCCTAGACGGGGTGGCGGCCGGGCAGAGGCGCTCCTCACCTCCCAGACGGGGCGGCCGGGCAGAGGAGCTCCTCATAACCCAGACGATGGGCGGCCAGGCAGAGACGCTCCCCACCTCCCAGACGGGGCGGCGGCCGGGCAGAGGCTGCAATCCCAGCACCCTGGGAGGCCAAGGCAGGCGGCTGGGAGGCGGAGGCTGCAGTGACCCAAGACCACGCCACCGCACTCCAGCCCGGGCAACACCGAGCACCGAATGAGCAAGCCTCCGTCTGCAGTCCCAGCACCTCGGGAGGCCGAGGCAGGCAGAGCACTGGAGGTCAAGAGCTGGAGACCAGCCTGGCTGACATGGCGAAACCGCGCCTCTAGCCAAAGGAGAAAAACCAGGGAGGGGTGGTGGCGTGCGCCGGCAATCCCAGGCAGCCCGCAGGCCAGGGCAGGAGAATCACGGGAGCCGGACGCAGGGAGTGTGCAGCGAGCCGAGTTTACTCCAGCCTGGGCCACAGAGGGAAGAAAGAAAGAAAGAAAAAGAAAGAAGAAAGGAAAGAAAAGAAAGAAAGAAAGAAAGAAAAGAAAGAGAGAGAGAGAAAGAAAGAAAAGAAGGAAAGAAGGAAAGAAGGAAAAAGAAGGAAGGAAGGAAGGAAGGAAGGAAAGAGGGAGGGAAGGAGGGAGGGAGGCCTATTCCTTTCTTTGTGACCTAAGGTAAGTTGTCATCTCTTTAAAATAATCTGTTATATCTATAAAATGTAAGACTCATGGTAACTACAATGCAAAAACCTATATTTACTAAAAAATAAAAAGCAAAAAATTAAAACATACTACCAGAGAAAAATCACTTAACCACAAAGAAAGACAAGAAGAAAGGAACATAGGAGTTACAAAACAACCAGAAAACAAGCAACAAAATAGCAGCTGTAAGTCTTTACCTACCAATAACAACACTGAATGTACATGGACTTAACTCTCCAATTAAAAGGCACAGAGTATAAAGAAACATGACCCAACTATAGGCTGCCTACAAAAAACCCACTTCATCTATAAAAACACACATAGACTAAAAGTGAAAGATATTCCACGCAACTAGAAGCAAAAAAAAGAACAAGAGTAGCTATATTTATATTAAATAAACTATAAGTTAATTCCACTACTGGGTATATATCCACAAGAAAAAAAACCAATATATCAATAGCTGCACTCTCATGTTTATTAACACACTATTCACAATAGTCAAAATATGGAATCAACCTACGTGCACATCAATGATGAATGGATAAAGAAAATGTAATGTATATTCACAACGGAATATGATTCACACAAAAATGAATGAAATACTGTCACTGTCACAAGATGGATGGAATTAGAGGTCATTATGTTAAGTAAAATAAGTTAAGCACAGAAAGACAAATATTATATGTTTTCATTCATATGTGGGAGCTAAAATATGCTGGTCTCATGAAGATAGACAGTAGATTGGCGATTACCAAAGGCCAGAAGGGTAGCACAGAGAGAGGAAGAACAGAAGTTGATTAATGGGTACAAATATACAATTCAGTAGAAGAAATAAGACCTAGTGTTTGACAGATCAGTAGGGTGATTATAGTTAACCATAATCTATTGTGTATTTCAAAATAACTAGAAAAAAATAATTCAAATGTTCCTAGTATAAAGAAAAGAAATATTTAAGGGATAGCTACCCCAATTACCTTGATTTGATCTTTATACATTATAAGAATGTATCAAATTATCACATGTACACCAAAAATATGTACATTTATCAATAAAAAATAATTTTATGAGAGCGATTTGAACACAAGCAGTCTAGAACTAAGGCCACATTCTTTCTTAACATCTATATTATTATAAATACTCTACCTGGTTATAAATAAAATAATTATACATGTTTGAAGAAACAATTGGATTTTTTAATGACCAGACAAGACGAACAAAACTGATCAAGTATATTTGATAAAGGACAATACAAAAATAAAACTGACCCCTACCTTGTATTACACACAGAAAAGTCAGTTCTAGGAGGATTGGGAATATAAATATGAAAGATAAATAAAATTTCTAACAGATAACATAAAGGAATGTCTTCATGATCACAGAATAGGGAAAGTACAGAAAGGACTAACTACAAAGGAAGAGATTATTAAAATGGACTACATTAAAATTAAAACCTCTGGCCAAATGCGGTGGCTCACACCTGTAATCCCAGCACTCTGGGAGGCCGAGGTGGGTGGATTACAAGGTCAGGAGTTCAAGACCAGCCTGGCCAACATGGTAAAATTCTGTTTCTACTAAAAATACAAAAATTAGCCAGGCGTGGTGACACACACCTGTAATCCCAGCTACTCGGGAGGCTGAGGCAAAAGAATCGCTTGAATCCGGGAGGCAGAGGTTGCAGCGAGCAGAGACTGCACCACTGCACTCCAGCCTGTGTGGCAGAGCAAGACTCTATTTCAAAAAAAAAAAAAAAAAATTAAAACCTCATTTATCAAAAAATACCAAAGAATGAAAGAGCAAGCCATAAAGTAGAAAGATCAGAAAGATATTTGCATGAAAAGATATTGGTAATAAACGTAACTGACAAAGGGCTTGTATCTAGAATATATAAAGAACTATGATTCAATAAGAAAAAGACATACTCTAACAGCTAATAGGCAAAAGATCTGAACTCGTACTTCACAAAAAAAAAAAAAAAACCTTTAAAAGTACGAAATGATGTTCGACATCTTTAGTCATCAGGAAAAGTGTAAATTTGAAAGTGCAATGAGATACATCCATCAGAAAGACTAAAACTAAAAAAAAAAAAAAACTAATAATACCATAAATAATACCATATGTGAAAATGGAGCAATTGAAAGCAGTCTGAAAAAGTGAAGGAAGCCTAACACAAAAGAATTTTTTTGTTGTTTTTTGGTTTTTTGGGTTTTCTTTGCAGTTTTTACAGTTTTATTTAAACACAAAACATGCCCATGAGCTGTCTATTCATTTTCTTCATTGAGCAGCCTGGCATTGGGATTGATGTGACTCTGACGGCCAGCTGGGAAGCTCTTTCCACGATGGCTTTGCAGTTCTTGGAGAAAACATCTCAGCACAGTAAGATTTGTTGCACATCAGCAGCACTTCCAGCTCCTTGATGTTGTGTACCAGGAACTTCCGGAAGCCACTGGGCAGCATGTGCTTTGTTTTTTTTTGTTGCTTCCACAACCAATGTTGGGCATGAAGATCGGTCCTTGAACTTTCTACGAACCCTGTTGTCAGTACCTCTGGGTTTCTGCCAGCTACACTTAATTTTGACATATCGGTCAGTCTGGTGCCAGATTAACTTCTTAGTTCTCTTTCTGACGATCTTGGGCTTCACAAGGGGTCTGAGGGTGGCCATGATGCTGAGGAGGAGATGGCTTCCACCTCCGTAGGCAGCGCCAAGAGAGGGGCTTTTTGTTTTTTGAGACTTCAATTTAAATTTTACTTTAAAAAAAAAAACTTACAAAATACAAAGTAAAAAGAATGAGAACAAAATAAATTTTCAGATACACAAAAAGTGAAAGAGTTCATACCAAAAGACTTCACTAAATGAACACTGAAAGATGAACTTCAGAAAAAAGCAAAATGATCCTGGACAGTAGTGTAAAGATATAGAAAGATGAGGCCATGCAGGTAGGTAGGAGCCAAATTATGTAAGTCCAGCATGCCAAGCCAAGGAATCAGAGGCTCCACAGGGATCTCAGGAGATTCTAAATAGCAAACTGATTTGATCAGGCCTGCTCATATTATTCTGCCCTTCCCCTTTGTATGGTTGCTTCTTTAAGGTATCATTTAAGTATCATTTTCACTCCAATATCACTGTGATCTATCCTTTAGAATTTCTAGACCACTTTTTAAAGAAGGTGGAGTCTAAGTCTCCACTGGCCACTTTACTGTAGGTTAGACAAGTGAAGTAGCAAATTAACCCAAATTAACTAGTATCCTCTATTTATGCAGTAGTGTTTAAAAAATAAAAAAGTTGGGCCAGGCGTGGTGGCTCCTGCCTGCAATCCCAGCACTTTAGGAAGCCAAGGCAGGTAGAGCTCTTGAGGCCAGGAATTCGAGACCAGCCTAGCCAACATGGTGAAACTTCATCTCTACTAAAGATACAAAAAGTAGCCAGGCGTGGTGGCAGGTGCCTGAAACCCAGCTACGAAGGATGCTGAGGTATAAGAATCACTTGAACTGGAAGGCGGAGGTTGCAGTGAGCTGAGAGCACACCACTGCACTCCAGCCTGGGCAACAGAACAAAACTCTATCTCAAAAAAAATTTAAAAATAAATAAGTTGTCTATGGGGCAGAGAGAGGTGAAGTTAAAAAATAAAAACACTAGATAGCAGATGAAGGAAAGAGCTGGCGGAAAGAGCAAATCTATGTTTAATTTTGCCAATTTCTCTTTTGCTGATATGGTTCCAGAAAAAAAATCAATCATATGAAAGGTACATAAGATGGGTGTGATGTAAGATAAAAAATGTTCATGTCAACATATAAACTACTTCATTTTGTGACAGACTAACAAAATAATTGGTTTCAGTGTCTTTATTTTTTAAGAGATGGGGTCTCACTTTGTTGCCTAGGCTCACTGAAGTACAGTGGTGCAATCACAGCTCACTGTAGCCTCAAACCCTGGGATCCCAAATCCTCAGCCTCCCAAGAAGTTAGACTACAGGCACACACCACAACACCCAGCGTTTTTCTTTCTTTTACTTTTTTTTTTTTTTTTTTTGGTAGAGAGTGGGTCTCACTATGTTGCCCAGGCTGGTCTCAAACTCCTGGTCTCAAGTGATCCTCCTGCCTCAGCCTCTCAAAGTGCTGAGATTACAGGTGTAAGCCACCACGCTCAGCCAACAGTTTAAATTTCTTAAACAAGATCAAACATTTAAAAGTTTACATCAATGAAAAACTAAAATATTTGCTTTATTTAAAATACCTGGAAGGTTTCCATTGCAGTCCACATCTTCTATGCTACAACCCCATTTAACAAGAAGTTGCAAGCAGCCAAGCCGCCCATGAAAAGCTGCATAATGCACAGGTCTCCATTCTCTCTTATCGGTCACACTGGGATCCTAGAGGTAACATTCACAAGGACTTAGATTCTCCCCATTTTGTAGGGAAAACACTAAGCCTAGCAGCTTAGTTCTGTAAATAAGAATTGGAGGCTGTTCTTAATACAAGAAGGCAAACACTTAATATAATAGAAAAATGTACTGTAACCACTAATTTGAATATATGAGCTAATAAAATACTAGGAAAATTTTATAAAACAGGCTTTTCAAAAGAACGAGTCACATAAAATAGTTTTTAAAAACGAACTTAACTAGTCATCTTACCAGTCACAGATTCCTGACCAATAAAATAAAAGGGATAGATTGAATGATCAAATACTATCATTGAGAATATAAACAGAGTTAATAAAAAATATTTAATAAGTTTTCACTCTTTCTCAAACTATAGAAACACCAACTCTTACCACAATGTCTTCAATATATGTAGTTCTCTTCTTCTACGTTATTTATTACAACCACTACATAATAAAATTAAATATTGCAATAAACAAAATTTCTGAAGAAATAAATCACTTTCTAAATCAGTATATGAAATAAGAGTTTCAAAACAAACACATAGGTAGACACACAAAAATTCATAAAGATTTACAATCACCTGGTTAAGATTCGTTTGAAGCTTTGTAATCTAACCAGTTAAACTCTGAACTGGCATGAAGAACCCAAAACCTCTCAAGTACTTTGTAATACTGAATTGGTTTTTTGGGGGGAAGGGAAGATTTGTCTGAATTATTGCTACTATGTTTAAAGATAGAAAAGCTAGAGAGAAAAATTAAATTAGTTTCCGAAAGTCATATAAGAGATCTAAAAAGTCAGGAAGAGATAACTAGACTACCAAATGCTATTCCATCTATATTATCATACATTAGCACATATTAAGAGGAGTCACTCACCACTCCACTTCGGAGCATTATTTGTAAAGTGAAAGAATGTCCATGAGTTGCAGCAAGATGTAAAGCAGTGCATCCCCGGTCATCCTGGGCTGTCAGATCTGCTCCATTCATTATAAGAGCCTAAAAATAGAGAAATAGGAACGACTTTACATGAGTATAGATGTTAAACCATAAATCTCAGCTCACTGCAAGCTCCGCCTCCTGGGTTCACGCCATTCTCCTGCCTCAGCCTCTCCGAGTAGCTGGGACTACAGGCACCCGCCACCACGCCCGGCTAATTTTTTTGTATTTTTAGTAGAGAAGGGGTTTCACCGTGGTCTCGATCTCCTGACCTCGTGATCCGCCCACCTCGGCCTCCCAAAGTGCTGGGATTACAAGCGTGAGCCACCGCGCCCGGCCAATCTATAGCTAAATTCTTATGTATGTTCTTACATATGTGCTACAGGCAAATCATAAGAAATTCTCAGCTAATGCTAAGAAAGTGGTTTGTTTTTTTTTTTTTTAGATTATAAAAACTTCCTCTCTAATCAAGGCTTTTAACATGAACAGATTTCTTGAATAAAATGGAAAGTTTCCAATACACTGAAACATAAATCCACAAGTCGCCATACATACAACACCCGGCAGGAAAAAACAAAAACAGCAAGTTTACATGATCCCTGTAACAACCACGGTCTCAAACTCAGATGCTTCCTCCATCTGCCAAGTGTGTTCTGGATACAGAGCACATCATGGCTTCTGGGGTCATACTCAGCTGAGGCTGTGGGTCCACAGAGCACTCATCTGGCTGGGCTATTGTGGTGGTGGCTCTACCCAAGAAGCAAAGCAGTTACCAGCACATTCAAACAGTGTACTGAACATCTTTTAAATATGAAAGTGAGAAACAAGAAGGCAACATAAAATGTTGTCAGAAAGATGTTAGGAAGTAAGGACAGCTGTGTAAAGCTTGAGGCTGAAAAGTAGCTTGCCAGCTTCATTTCTTTGGCTTCTCGGGTAGTGGGCGCCGGAACAGCAAAATGTGAGTTTCTGGTTCATGGATCATATAATGGACCCATCCCTGACTCTGCTGAACGCCAAGATTCCTCCATTCAGATTCAGACATCAAATGGGTTTTATGGACCAGCTTGGCTATGTCCTTGGGCAGCACGACATGTCGATACTCAAACTCCTTGTTGTCGTATTTGTCTGAAGAGTAAATTTGTTTGTGCGACATGATCGCTCGGTTTGCTAGCCTTCAGCCCCGCACTGCCAACCTCCAAGCAACTCCCAACAGCACGCGCTCCCACCCACTTTGGCCTCAAGAAAATGTTTTAACATTGCCTAGAAGACACTTATAATATTGATTTTACATTTTGATTTGAGCATGTATATATAATTTATAAGACACATCTTTCATGAGCATAGATAAATAGCCACTAAGTTAAATTCTTTAATTCTAACCTGATAAAACTGAAATTTAAACTTTCACAAATTCAAAAGCAGAATCCTTTGTTAACAGGGGTGTGGACTCAGTAGAAGAATTAATTATTAAAGTGACTAGTTCTAAGCTCCAAATCAAGTTTCTAACTACATCTAAAGAGGTTCCATCTGAATTTGCAATTGGCCCAGTTTCTATATATGGGTTATACCATACACAGAGTAATTGGCTTAAAAGAATTATTAGTCTCGGCCAGGAGTGGTTGCTCATGCTGTAATCCTGGCACTTTGGGAGGCTGAGGTGGAAGGATCACTCGAGCCCAGGAGTTTGAGACTCTTCTATACTTTACCATTCCTGTAATCTTTATCTCCAGCCCCCTTTTCAACTGCCTGGACCCTCTCTACCTGGATGACCTGCAAACACATTAAACTCAACGTATGCCAAATTGAACTCAACATCTTTTTCCCAATCCTCCTTGCTTTTCAGATTTCCCTATTCATTCCATCATAATTATCTGTTGTTCTGACTCACAATTTGAATTTTCACTACACTCTGTCGATGTTTGCTTTGCAAGATATCTTGGCTCATTTTCTTTCTTTCCCTCTGCCACCACCTATTTTTACCCTCTCTGGTTAGTGATTACAGCAAAAAATCTCTAACTGATCTTCTTATCTTCAACTCTTCCTTCATCCTAATAATCCTGCACACATTTTGCTAGAATAATTCCCTGAAATACTGTTTTCATTATCTCATTCCCCAGTTAGTGTCCATGTGGATGTTTATGTGTACGTATAAATATATATACAAACATATTCACACACACACACACACACACACACACACACACACACATAACGTATATAAAAACTCTCTTTTCTCAGCCAGATGCTGTGGCTCATGCCTGTAATCCCAGCATTTTGGGAGGCCAAGGCAGGAGGATCACTTGAGCCCAGGAGTTCAAGACCAGCCTAGGCAACATAGGGAGACCCCCCTGCCGCCACCCGCCACAGACATCCCTACAAAAAAAATTAGCCAGGCGTGGTGATACATGTTGGTGGTCTCAGCTACTTGGGAGGCTGAGGTGGGAGGATCACTTGGGCCCAGGAGGTTGATGCTGCAGTGAGTCGTGACTAGGGTACTGCACTCCAGCCAGGGTGACAGAGCAAGACCCTGTTTCAAAAAACAAAAACAAAAACAAAACCTCTCTTTTCTTTCCAGGTAATCACAGGGTTGAGGAGGGGGAAAAAAAAACTCTCTTTCTATACAAATGAATCCAAAATCTTCATTCTATTTCTGAGGCACTTTACAAAACTGGTCTATCCAAGCATGGTTCTAACAGTCCACACCACAAATAATCTATACTCAGTCAAACTAATATAATGGTATATCCCCTGAACACAGCCCAATTTTCCAATTCAGGAGCTTCTTACAGAAGTATAGCATAGAGATTAATAATAGGACAACTCTAGGTTCAAATCCTAGCTCTGTCACTTGCTTAGGCAAGGTACTTAACACTCTGAATTTCTTTTATAACCTATATAAAAGGGAACTCGTAGAACTGTTTGTGTTGGATGAAATGATACATGAGAGACTAACACACAATAAATCTCCAATGAATGACAATCATTATTTTTATTTGCTCCTAACATATTGCCTGCCTCTATAATACTTCCTCATTACTTACCTCTTTAAAATCAACCCACTCTTTTGAGCTTAGCTGATGTTTTATTTCCTCCATTTATGATCCCTCTACCTCCTCCTAAATTATACAATTCTTCTCATCTATATTTTTCATTAGAACTTTAATCATAGATTTTGCTTTGTATTGTTTTGTAACTCACTGAGTAGAGCTCCTGTCCCTTCAAACAATCTCACGCTTCTTCCTGTTCCACAGGAACTGTGATGTACATTGGCTGTGTACCCCCTCGAATCTCATTTGAATTGTAGTTCCCATAATCTCCACGTGTCATGGGAGGGACACGGTGGGAAGTAACTGAATCATGGGGGTGGTTACCCCATGCTATTCTCATGATAGTGAGTGAGTTCTCATGAGATCTGATGGTCTTATAAGAAGCTTTCCTCCTTTGCTCAGCACTTCTCTCTTCCTGCCATCCTGTGAAGGACATGTTTGCTTCCCCTTCCACCATGATTGTAAGTTTCCTGAGGCCTTCCCAGCTATGTGGAACTGTGAGTCATCTAAACCTTTTTTCTTTATAAATTACCCAGTCTCAGGTATTTCTTCATAGCAGTGTGAGAATGGACTAATACCAACTGTTTGCTTATATGACTCTGTATTCCTCCAAATTCCAGTCTATTTCAAAACACTGAATAATTTAATTACTCTAATAAACTAGATCCTACCACATATTAATATATCACCCTGGTCAGGCAATACATTAAATACAAAATTTTAGGCATGGCCAAGTGTCTTAGTCTGTTTGGACTACTATAACAAAATATCATAAACCAGGGAGCATATAAACAACAAAAATTTATTTCTCATAGTTCTGGAGGCTGGAAAGTCCAAGATTAAGGTCGTGGCAGATTCTGTCTGGTGAGGGCTCCTTCTGCATAGATAGTGCCTTCTCACAGCATCCTCATATGGTAGAAGAGGCTAGAGAGCTAGCTCTCTGAGGTCTCTTGCATAAGGACATTAATCCCATTTATGAGGGCAAACCCCTCATGACCTAATAACCTGCCAAAAGGCCTCACCTCTTAACACCATCACCTTGGGGTTAAGATTTCAACATATTTATTTTGGAGGACACAAACATTCAGACCACAGCAGCAAGCTATAAAGGAGATAATCTGGTCATGACTGTGAGATCTCTCAAAACAACCCAGACAGCCAACTACATCAGAGATAAAAGGATTTCTGGTCACATACCATTTGTTTAAGTGGATAGCTGGTATCAGAATATCTGAGTTGTGGAATCCAGTAAGTTCTTGTTTAGAATATAAAACTAAATCTATTGAGTCAAATAATTAGAATAATAGCAATAACCCAACAGAACTATGTTAAAGTAATTGAACTTACTGAAAAAAGTAATGTTATTATTACCTGTACACAAGCATCTTGACCCCTGATTGCAGCTATGTGAGATGCTGTCCAACCTCTCGTTGTTACGTGTGTGATATCAGCTCCATGCCAGAGCAGCCAATGAAGACACTAAGAAAATAACCATGTTAACAAGTGATAAAATGGATGTTTTTAACATTTTTATCTTTTAAATTTGGTCTGTTATCATAAAATAACAGACTGTAGTGAATGAGAGATCCATGTATAAGAAAAACAAAAGCACAAAGCACAAGCACAGTGACATGGCAACCAACATGTGGCCTCACTGCTGCGTAAACAATAGAGACTAGTGGGAACTGTGGCAAACTGGAGACGGTATTTCTTGTCTGTAAGGTATAGACACTACTCAATCAGAGTCAGTGGTTGCTATGAGTGAAATGCTTATCCAATGTTTGTAAATATTCTGTTTGATCAATACTGTGCAGGCCAAAGAAAACAGATCTAAGAGTCAAATTCACTCAAAGGCTGCCAGTTTTCAATCTCAAACATAGATCTTTAAATGGGTCCAGAGCTTTTGCATCAGAGCAAACACTGTTATTCTAGTGATTCTAAAAAATAAATGGTTTATTTAAAAAAAATGAGAGAAGTCAAATGTATCTTTAAGATTTTTAAAAATTAATCTAAATCTCAATATAATACAGTACTTAAAGGTCTGTACCACATACGGTGTTACTGTCTTTATATGTTCAAGTTTGTATATGCTACCACCTCTTTTTTTTTTTTTTATTATACTTTAAGTTTTAGGGTACATGTGCACAATGTGCAGGTTTGTTACGTATGTATCCATGTGCCATGTTGGTGTGCTGCACCCATTAACTCGTCATTTAGCATTAGGTATATCTCCTAATGCTGTCCCTCCCCCTCCCCCCACCCCACAACAGTCCCCAGAGTGTGATGTTCCCCTTCCTGTGCCCATGTGTTCTCATTGTTCAATTCCCACCTACGAGTGAGAACATGCGGTGTTTGGTTTTTTGTCCTTGCGATAGCTTACTGAGAATGATTTTTGCAACCTACTCATCTGACAAAGGGCTAATATCCAGAATCTACAATGAACTCAAACAAATTTACAAGAAAAAAACAAACAACCCCATCAAAAAGTGGGCAAAGGACATGAACAGACACTTCTCAAAAGAAGATATTTATGCAGCCAAAAAACACATGAAAAAATGCTCATCATCACTGGCCATCAGAGAAATGCAAATCAAAACCACAAAGAGATACCATCTCACACCAGTTGGAATGGCGATCATTAAAAAGTCAGGAAACAACAGGTGCTGGAGAGGATGTGGAGAAATAGGAACACTTTTACACTGTTGGTGGGACTGTAAACTAGTTCAACCATTGTGGAAGTCAGTGTGGCGATTCCACCTCTTTCTTTTTAAAAGAATTGATCATATCATTGGGATACATTGTCATAGAAGTCATAATCATATTATTTGTTTAAAAGGCTTATCAAGTAAATATCATTTTCCTGCAGCAGAGACTAATGACAATAAAATATTTAAAAACCTCAATCTCAATAATAATTACAGTAAGTCATTCATTTATTCAACAATATTTATGAAAAAACTATCATGTGCATTGTTCAGGCACTAGAGAATAAAGCCACTGTCAACATTCATATACTGGTTTTACATTTGTCGTGGGTGAATATGTAGAAGTGAGATTGCTAGGACATAAAATAAGTATATATTTAACTTTATTTTAAAGACTGCCAAACTGTTTTCTAACGTGGCTGTACCTCTTTACATTCCCACCAGCAATGTATGGGAGTTCTAGTTTCTCGATATCCCTGTAAACACTTTGTATTGTCATTTTTTTGGGTTTTTGTTTTTTCTGCTATTCTTACAGGTATGCACTGGCATCTCATTGTGGTCTCAATTTGCATTTGCCTAATGGCTAATGATGTTGAACATCTTTTCATATGTTTAATTGCCATCCATATGTACTCTTTGAGAAAGTGTCAACTGAAGTCTTTTGCCATTAAAATTTTTTTTCTTACTGCTGAGTTCTGAGAGTTCCTTATATAATCTGGTTACAAGTTCTTAGGTACATGATTTGCAAAGGTTTTCTTCTCTATTTTCTCTATAAGTTTTATAAGTTTTACATTTATCTACAATCTGTTTTGAGTAAATTTTTGCATATGGTGCCAAGTATGGCTCAAGCTTCATTTTCTTTTTTTTTTAATTTAAGATTCGGAGGGTTCAAGTGCCAAGTTCGTTCATTTCATGGATATACTGCATGATGCTGAGGCATTTGGGCTTCTATTGAACCCATCTCCCAAAAAGTGACCAGGTTATCAAACAGGTAGTTTTTCAACCCTTGCCTCCTTCCCTATCTACTTTTGGAATCCCCAGTGTCTATTGTTCCCATCTCTTTGTCCATGTGTACCCAATATTTAGGTCCTACATATAAGTGAAAATATATGGTTTTTGGTTTTCTGTTTCTGCGTTAATTCACTTAGGATAAAAGGTTCATTTTCTTACATATGAATATGTGTAATTGCGCCAACATCATTTAATGAAAATATATCTGCTCTCCACTGAATTACATTTGCATCTTTGTTAAAAATCAATTGACTGGCTGGGTGCAGTGGTTCATGTCTGTAATCTCAGCATTTTGGGAGGCTGTGGCAGGTGGATCATTTAAAGTCAGGAGTTCAAGACTACACTGGTCAACATGGTGAAACCCTGTCTCCACTAAAAATACAAAAATTAGACAGGTGTGGTGGCAGGCACCTGCAGTACCAGCTACTCAAGAGGCTGAGGCAGGAGAATCACCTGAACCCAGGAGGCAGAGGTTGCAGTGAGCCAAGATCATACCACTGTACTCCAGCCTAGGCGACAGAACCAGACTCTGTCTTGAAAAGAGAAAAGAGAGAACAGAGAAGAGAACCGAACCAGATGGAAATTCTGGAGTTGAACAGTATATCTGAAATGAAAAGTTTAATAGGGGCTCAATAGCAGATTTCATCTGAAAAAAACTGAAGTCCAATAAAGCATAGTTTTTTTTACCAATTATTAATTTAGTGATTATTTCTTGCAACCAATATATAAATACCAAATATCTTAAGAAAATTCAGAAAGGATAAAAAACTGTAAAGGTGTTAATGTAGTGCTCACGTAAAGATTTAGGGCCACACACGGTGGTTCATGCCTGCAATCCTAGCATTTTGGGAGGCCGAGGCAGGTGGATCACAAGGTCAGGAGTTTGAGACCAGCCTGGCCAACATAGTGAAACTCCATCTCTACTAAAAATACAAAAATTAGCCAGGTGTGGTGGCACATGCCTGTAGTCCCAGCTATTCAGGAGGCTGAGGCAGGAGAATCATTTGAATCCAGGAGGCAGAGGTTGCAGTGAGCCAAGACGGTGCCATTGCACTCCAGCCTGGGCGACAGAGCAAGCCTCCCTCTCAAAAAAAAAAAAGAAAAGTTTAGGAGATGACCTTTAAGTGGGAATAGAGAAAAGCACCAATATCTTTTGTTTTCTGTTTACGCTTGTTAAAATCCAACAAACAGGCTGGGGCATGGTGGCTCACACCTGTAATCCCAGCATTTTGCGAGGCCAAGGCGGGTGGATCACTTGAGGTCAGGAGTTAGAGACCTGGCCAACATGGTGAAACCCCATCTCTACCAAAAATACAAAAAATTAGACAGGTATGGTGGCACATGCACCTGTAGTCCCAGCTACATAGGAGGCTGAGGTGGGAGAGCTGCTTGAACCTGGGAGGCAGAGGTTGCAGTGAGCTGAGATCGCACCTCTGCACTCCAGCCTGGGAAACAGAGTGATACCCTCTCTGAAAAAAAAAAAAAGAAAAAAAACCAAACAACATTTATTGAACATCTGCTAGGCACTGTGCTAGACACTAAAAATATAAACGTAAATTTAATTCAAGAAATTCAGCAACCTGAGAAACATTCATTGTGAACTTATGATGTGACTCCTATAATATGCCAGACATTACGCTAGGTATTGTGGAAAAAAAGATGAATAAGACTCAAAGGTATCTTCAAAGAGCTCAAAATCTAATAGAGAATAAAATTTAAAGTGATACACTTTTTAAAATTTATAAGATTTAGAGGTAGCACTAAGGAGTCAGTAACTAGTTGGGAGATACTGAGGGGGAAAACAGAAAGCTTTACCAAGTGGGTACTGACTGACCTGGATTTCAACCAGGTAACCAGTGGGAAGAGATGAGACAGGCAGATGAAACAGCATGTGCATACTGACCAAAGTAACTTATAGATTCAATGCTATTCCCATCAAGCTACCATTGACTTTCTTCACAGAATTAGAAAGAACTACTTTAAATTTCACGTGGAACCAAAAAAGAGCCCACAGAGCTAAGGCAATCCAAAGCAAAAAGAACAAAGCTGGAGGCATCATGCTACCTGACTTCAAACTATACTACAAGGCTACAGTAACCAAAACAGCTTGGTACTGGTACCAAAACAGATAAATAGACCAATGGAAGAGAACAGAGTGCTCAGAAATAACACCACACATCTACAACCACCTGATCTTCAACAAATCTGATGTTTGTGACAGGGGAAGGATTTCCTATTTAATAAATGGTGCTGGGAAAACTGGCTAGCCATATGCAGAAAACTGAAACTGGATCCCTTTCTTAAGCCTTATACAAAAATTAATTCAAATGGATTAAAGACTTAAAAGTAACACCTAAAAGCATAAAAGCCCTAGAAGAAAAACTAGGCAATACCATTCTGGACATAGCCATGGGCAAAGACTTCATGACTAAAACACCAAAAGCAATTGCAACAAAAGCCAACATTGACAAATAGAATTTAATTAAACTAAAGAGCTTCTGCACAACAAAAGAAACTATCATCAGAGTGAACAGGCAACCTACAGAATGGGAGAAAATTTGTGCAATCTATCCATCTGACAAAGGGCTAACATCTAGAATCTACAAGGAACTTAAATTTATAAGAAAAAAACAACCCCATCAAAAAGTGGGCAAAGGATATGAACAGATACTTCTCAAAAGAAGACATTTATGCAGCAACAAACATATAAAAAAAGCTCATCACTGGTCATTAGAGAAATGCAAATCAAAACTACAATGAGATACCATCTCACACCAGTTAGAATGACAATCATTAAAAACTCAGGGAACAACAGATGCTGGAGAGGATGTGGAGAAATAGGAACTCTTTTACACTGTTGGTGGGAGTGTAAATTAGTTCAACCCTTGTGGAAGACAGTGTGGCAATTCCTCAAGGATCTAGAACCAGAAATACCATTTGACCCAGCAATCCCATTACTGGGTATATGCCCAAAGGATTATAAATCATTCTACTACCAAGACATGCACATGTATGTTTATTGCAGCGCTATTCACAATAGCAAAGACTTGGAACCAACCCAAATACCCATCAATGATAGGCTAAAGAAAATGTGGCACATATACACCATGGAATACCACGCAGCCATAAAAAAAGAATGAGTTCATGTCCTTTGCAGGGCCATGGATGAAGCTGGAAACCACCTTTCTCAGCAAACTAACACAGGAACAGAAAACCAAACACCACATGTTCTCACTCATAAAGTGGGAGTTGAACAATAAGAACACATGGACACAGGGAGGGGAACATCACACACTGGGGCCTGTCGGTGGTTGGAGGGTTAGGGGAGGGAGAGCATTAGGACAAATACCTAATGCATGCAGGGCTTAAAACCTAGAAGACGGGTTGATGGGTGCAGCAAACCACCATGGCACATGTATACCTACGTAACAAAACTGCACGTTCTGCACATGTATCCTAGAACTTAAAGTATTAAAAAAAAAAAAAGAAAAGAAAAGAAACAGCATGTGCAAAGCCTATGATAATATGGAACAGTAGACTAATTTGGGAAATGATGGTAGTCACCAGTACTATAGCATAAAACAATTATGATGGGAGATGGGGTTAGAGAGAGAAGTCTACCATGCTAAATGGCTTGAACTTTATCCTATGGAGGGCAGAGAGTTACTACAGAGTTTTAAGGAAGGTCTCAAGTAATATTAGATTTTAGTTTTACAGAGAAAATAGCTTTGTATATAGTATATGGACTACAGGGAGACCACACACAAAAAAAAATAAAATTAATTAAATCTAAGGACATGGTTATGGGGATGGAGAGGACAAATTCAGGAGACAAAGATGAAGCAGAATCAAATGACCTAGTGACCAGTTCTCACTGCATCAATGTGTATCATGAACTGCACCTTCATCTAGACAAATGCTGATAATGTGTTTTGCTTCTGTGAAATACTGAAACAACTCAATGATGATTCAAAGGCTATTGCCCTGGAAAACTACAAAAGGGAGGGAAAAATATAACAGTTTTAGTGTTAGACTAATTGAATTTGAGATGCTAGTCAGATATGAATGAGCTATGATCAAGCACCTAATACATAATCCAAAACTCAGCAGAGAGAGCAAATAAATGAATTATGTAGAAGCGATAAAGCCAAAGAAGTTTAAAAGACTGGCTGGAGAAAGTGTAAAGTAGGAAAGAAATGTAAACAACAGGCCGGGCGCGGTGGCTCACGCTTGTAATCCCAGCACTTTGGGAGGCCAAGGCGGGCGGATCACGAGGTCAGCAGATCGAGACCACGGTGAAACCCCGTCTCTACTAAAAATACAAAAAAATTAGCCGGGCGTAGTGGCGGGCGCCTGTAGTCCCAGCTACTCGGAGAGGCTGAGGCAGGAGAATGGCGTGAACCTGGGAGGCGGAGCTTGCAGTGAGCCGAGACTGCGCCACTGCACTCCAGCCTGGGCGACAGAGCAAGACTCCGTCTCAAAAAAAAAAAAAAAAAAAGAAATGTAAACAACACTACAATTACACAGTAGGAGGAGTGAGTTAACCAAAGTAGACTGAGTGAGAGTAATAAGAGAAGCTGAAAGGGCACCAGAAAAGAGATGAAATAAATGGTATATCCTGATGTCTATTAGGATATGGCAGAGTAAAATCAGTACTTCCCCCTTCTTTCCAAAATCACCCAAAAGCAAAGAGCAAAAAAACCCAGAAAACTCCAACCGTGATGAAACTAGGAGACAACTGTAACTCAAACTACAAACAGATTAAAAAACCTGCCAAACTGCAGATCAAATAGGAATGTGGGAGGAAAGAGCAGAGAGAACCACCTACCCAGGGATACCAGCTCACAAAGAACCATCAGGCTCCAATGAAAGGCAAAAGCGAAAATCCTTTGTTTATAATAACACTTCAGTGAGGCACACAAACTGGTAGAGGGAGAGTCTCTGAACCAGATTTGGTTACAAGAAGCAAAGAAGTACAAATAAAGAAGATATCACACAGGACTGCCATACTCACAGAAGGAAGTCATGTGTGTGTGGTAGGGGTAAAAAGACAATCCATTGTCAATAACCTATTGTAGCTTATAGGCTGGGGAAATGTAGTAGCTAAAATAAGCCCCCCATACACATAACCTTGAATCATGAGAAAAGTGCTAGTTAGCCTTGGACAGAGCCCAAGGATCAGATTTGCATTAAAATACTCACTAAGCAGTTTGTACTAGCTAAAAATTGAAACCAAATAAATATCCAACAATATGAAAACAGAGAAATTCTAATACCAGTCTAAGAATAGAATAAACAGCATGGCTGAAAGAAATGAACTTGAGTACATATGTGTAACCACATGGATAAAACTCAAAAACATATTGTTCAACAAAAAAAGCAAGCTAAAGAATAATATACATAATGTGATATCATTTATATAATGTATTTCATTCAAAACAATGATATAATCATATGTAATAACAGCATAAAACATAGATAGGAATAATAAACACCAAAATCAGGGTAATAGTTATCTCTGGAGTTGGAAGCAGAGGAATGGCACCTGAGAGGGGTACTTAGGGACTTCAAATGTACCTGCAACATTCCATTTCTTTTCTAAAAATCTGACGCTACTAAAGCAAAAATGTTAGAATACGTATTCATTATATTATCTACTCCAAGTTATCCTCTATGCTCGCCTTTGGAACCCAGTCACCATATTGTGAGGAAGTAGAAACTAGCTCACACGTAGAATCCTCACAAATAAGCCCACAGGGACGAAGTTTAAGGTGCCTAATTCATAACCAGCATCAACCACCAGAGACATCTTGAGTGAACAAGCCTTCAGAAGAATCTAGCCCCAGCTTTTTAATATTACAGCTGAAGCCCCAGATATCATGATGCAGAGACAAGCTGTCTCCAGGATCCAAATTCTTGGGGTTTGTTCACGAGTATAAATAAATCATTATTTTATTATGCTAAATTTTGGGATAATTTGTTATCAAGCCCTAGCAAAGTGGAATACCCAAATATTAAACTATGACTGAAAAGAAAATATATGCAGTACCTACCATAAGGTCTCAGCACTGTTTGCTAAATTTACAAAACTGTTATAGCTATAAACTTACCTCAGTTTAGTGATATGTATAGTTTCTTACCTCCAAACTTCCAGAATGTGCTGCCCAATGTAAAGGTGTAAACTTATGGAGAACATCAACTTCATTAATGCTGGCTCCACGTTCCACTATTTCTGAAAGCTGCTTTACATCTCCAGCTCGTACTGCATCATGTATGCTGCCAAAATGCACCTTCTTCCTGGAACCTATTGAAAAATCAAATTATTTACAATGTACTACAAAACTGTGAAAGAAAAAAAAGACTAAAACAGTGATCTAACAGAAAGCAAAAAATAACTTTGGCTTTCCAAATAATTTACTACAAAGATGTTTGTCATTAATATCTTAAACAGACTTCTGGTTCCAACACTGACATGTAAAAAGCATGGAAGTTGACACTCCCATCCTTATAGGGAAAAATGAATAAACAGAAAATGAACAACTTTTCTTGGACCCATCAGAGAACCGAGGTCTCAGGGCAAACTGCCACCCCAAATCTGGAGAGACAAATACAGAAAAATACAGTCCTGGAGCAGAAGCACTGGAGCCATAAAGTGGTAGAAGCACTTACATGGTAATGTTGACGACTTGCCAGAGGATGAGTACATACTAGCCAAAGAATGAGAAACTTCTAAAGGCCACACTCTTACCTAGGAAGCCACTACACTTTCATAGATTTTACCTTCAGAAACCTCACCAGGTTACCATTGTGAAAAGCCAGGAACTCATGTTTTTGGCAGTGAGAAGGAAAAAGTAACCATTTTGAAATATGCCCAATGTGTTCTCCATAACAAAGGCCTCTCTAGTGAAAAAGACTTCACCAGAGCCTCATCTCATACATGCAAATATATTTTATCAACATCTTTCTTATGTTTCTAATTTATTCTTACACTAAGAAAGGAATGGCAGGCCATGATTTTTAATTCATATACTCTTAGTGCTTCATATTTTATAATTTAATTAATAAGCATTGTGAACAGGTAACTATTAGAGAAGAATGAAAGAGTAAGCAGTTCAACTTCAGCATTCTCTAAATAAAACAGGCATGATTCCTGACCTGAAGTTGTTTTGAAAACAGCTCACCAACACTTCTGGCAAATGATCTGTGCAACCTTGTACTACTATTTATCTATGTACATGTCCTCTCTCCGCAATAGGAATGTTAATTTCTTAAGGGCAAAAATCGTATTTTAAACTGGAATTATATCTTTTATATACTATTATTACATCTTTTTATATACTCTAATTATATATTTGCTCTTAGCAAAATGCTGTAAGTGTACTCAAAAAGCCTTTCTGAACATCTACCATGTGTCAGGCACTATGATAACATGATAGAAAACGGACAAGGATTTAATACATTTTTTTTCCGCCAACACATTAAAATCTATTTGGATAAATACATAATGAAAACAAAAACCTGACAGCAATGTCCTCAGAGAGTACAGGTAAAATTAAGGAGAAACAAAACAAGTCACAGAGGAAGAAACATTCAAGCAAGTCCTTGAAGAACAATTAAGATATATGGCAAATGGGAACGACAGCATATGTAAGGTGTGCACATGTACACATACACACACACACACACCTTTAATAAACGTTCAATGATGTTAATCCCTTCATTCTTCTCCTTTAAACTAGCACAGCCAGACCTACAAACGATGTTCTATCCACTCTACTTATTTTACACAGAGACACTCCTCTAATCCGTCTTATACAGACCAACTATCCTGACCACTTCATGCCCCTACTCTAAACTGCTACTGGTTGGCCACTGCTAGTCTACAAAACAAAACCCAAACTCTCAGTATGACCTCTATGGCCTCCCATAATTTGGCTCCATCTAATTTTATGGCCTTTTTTCTCACCACATTCCATCCCGATTTATTCACTCACCCACTCATCCATCTACTCAACGTAAGTTTGGTGTCTACCATAAGGATAAAAAGATGAAGACACCCTCCAGGAACTCACAGATTAGTAGAGAAGATACAAACACAAAATACAAAATAATGTGGTAAAAGCAACGATGGAAATATTCATAAGAACCTGTGGAAGCACAGATGACTTCAAACTCAGCCAGGGTAGGAGGGAAGGGGAACAGAGAAGGATTCCTGGGGAAAGTTACATCTAAGACAGAATCTTCAAGGATTAACAGGAGTTTGCCAAGGAAAGTAGGAAGAATGAGTAGGCCTAAACAGCATAAACAGTGGGACATGGTCAAGAAACCACACACACACACACAAAAATCCTTTTACTAAAGTATTAAGGGGAAAAATAGGCTAGAACTAGACAAGAAACAGACAATGGTGAAACTTATTTTTAAAAACTTGGACTTGAGCAGACAGTGGAGAATCACTGAGGAATTTTAAACAGAAGAATTATAATGATTGAGTGCTGTAAGGCTAAGTTTACAAGGCTAAATTCAGGGAAGAGAATTTATTGAATGGGGAGCAAAAAGGCAAGACTAAAGAGTAGGTTGATTGGCTGGGCACGGTGGCTCACGCCTGTAATCCCAGTACTTTGGGAGGCCAAGGTGGGCGGATCATGAGGTCAGGAGGAGACCATCATGGCTAACACAGTGAAACCCCGTTTCTACTAAAAATACAAAAAATTAGCCAGGTGTGTTGGCGGGCCCCTGTTGTCCCAGCTGCTCGGGAGGCTGAGGCAGAAGAATGGTGTGAACCTGGGAGGCGGAGATTGCAGTGAGCTGAGGATCGCGCCACTGCACTCCAGCATGGGGGACAGAGCGAGACACCGTCTCAAAAAAAAAAAAAAGAGAGAGGAGGTAGATCAAGAATACAGTTTACAATAGTCTAGACCAGAAAAAATGAGACTGTGAATAGTGGGAAAAGAAAAGGAGAAAGATTCAACAAATATTAATAAAATTAGAATGAACTAAACTGGAATGGATACAGTGGGTGAAACATGGGAAAAGTAGTAAGATAACTCCAAGGTGTCTGGCTTTATCATCTGAGTGCTGTGGTGCCATTAGTTGAGACAGCAAACACTGAAGAACAGAGAGGATATACAGATATAAAATTACATTTTGGACATGCTGCTCTTGAGGTACCCAAGGAAAATTTCCATAAGGGAGACTTATCTATCTATTTTTGCAGCTCCGAGGAGAGATACGGAATTCACGTCTCAGTGTTACGTGTGTCTCTGCATTAGAATGCTTTTTCTGACACCCATACTCACCCCCTACTGGAATCAGTGGCATTCTACCGTCCTTTATAACATTCATCTCACTTGTCATTATTTGCTCAGTATTTATCTTCCTCACTAGAAGGAAATGCCTGTCTTCTTAAGTTCCTTAAGTTCCTTAAGACAGAGCACAAAGTAGCCATATGCAGTAAATATTTACTGGATGGTTGAATGCGTAACCGATTTGAGGGCCATCAGTAGGACTGAAGTCACAGTAAATGACAAGAAAAAGAGAACCAATGATGGCATCATCAAGGGGGAAAAGCTGCATTTAAGAAGAGGGTAGAAGAAAAAACGGTAAGGGAAAGGGTCACTCAATGGAGCGAAAGAAGAAAACTAAGTAAGTACTAATTTGTCATCTCCACAGGGTCAAATGCTGCAGGGAAGTCAAGGAAGAACTTAAAAGGGTCCATAAGACTGAACAAGAGTTGATGTCAAGCTGGGCAAAAAGACTCGGAGGAATGGTGTGGATGGAAAAAAGGAAAGAAAGCGGAAATAATACAGAACAGGGGAGAGTTGAACAGCTTTGGTATATCCTGAAAATAAATTAAAAAGGGAAAGGGGGAGTGACAGCTGAGAAAAGCAAATGCCAGAAAGGGCTAAGGCTGTTGCGGTCTTAAGTGAGAAAAGGAATACGACAGAGATGAGGGCCAATGACATAGTCTAACTCACAGGGGTTTGCAGTCTCCCTAGAGGAAGTGGAGGGGCCTGAATTGGCCACCCCGGGCATGGCGCAACACCTCCGACTCTGGGGAGGAGTTGAGTCCAGGACCCTGATGCTGCGGCAGTCTTCACTTGCTCTCACCCACGAGCCACTGCAGCGGCAGCGGCAGCGGCCCTCTTCTCCGTCGTCACTAGGACGGGGCCCAAGGTCCTCTCTTGCTCTCTCCCAGAAGCTGCAGCGGAAACCTTCGTCTTCACTTTCTCTCTCCCAAAAGCCACTGAAGCGGCAGCTGGCGTCTTCACTGCCGCTCACACCGGAGGAGTCACTGGCTGCGTAGCCGCGGTCTCCACTTACTCCCTCCCAAGAACTACCAAGGCTGTGGCCGCCATCGACACTCCCTCCCTCCCAGGAGCCACTGAGGCGGCGACTGCGATCGTCACTGACTCTATCCCCGAAGTCACTAGTTCGCGAGTCCCGGACGTCACTGACTCGCTCCCAAGGACCACTGAGGCGGAGGCCTCGGTATTCTCTGGCTGTTCCCCTGGAGTCGGTAGTTTGGTGGCCTCCAACTTCACTAAAATTCACGTCGCTGCTGCAGAAGGTGCGGTCTCCCCTAACTCTCTCCCAAGAGCAGCTGTGACTGTGGCCACTATCTCCCCTAACTCCCTCCCTAGAGACGCTGCGGCAGTGGCCGAGGTTTTCACCGACCCTTCTCAAGTCACTCCGGGAGAAGCCGGCGTCTCCACTTAGGCTTCCTGCAGCGACCCTGGAGCGGCGGTCGCCCACTTCACGTTTTCTTTCCCCGTCGTCGCTAACTCTTTCCCTTGACTCGGCGCCGGAATGGCTGTGTAGGCCGTTTATCCTCCACACGTGGTGGCTAGTGCGGCGGCCGCCGTCTTCGTCTGCTACTCCCTGTGAGCCGCGGTGGCGGCGGCCGCCTTCCGCTGGTACTTTCTCGGAGTCGCTTTCCAGCCTCCCGACTCCAGCCACTTGGCTGGAGAGGCAGCAGGGCCGTCGCCTTGGAAACGAGTACACTTCCGACGTGCTGAGGTCATTTCCCTCCCGCTCCTCACGGCTCACGCTACTTCCGGTTTCCTTTCCCTCAGCTTTTCCATGGCTTTTCGTGTGGACAAATCGGGAGGTGCTGTGAACTGGTTTTCGGTGAAATTCGGCTCGGCCTCACGCGAACCTATCTAGGTCCGTCTCTGGAGTGGCCTGTCATCGATCGCGCCCTCCATCGCTGAGCGACACAAGTGGAACCCCCCAGGACTGCATTCTGCGTAGGTGACCTGTGTGGCGCGGGCCGGGCGGGGCCTTTTTGTCCTTGGGCAAACCTGGTATACTTTCTCAGTGGTGATTGGAAGGAAATTTGTTGCCCTGTCATTTCGCAAGTATGGAAAAAGACCTAAAGGAGAATTTAGCAGCTGCAGCCGCTGTTTTTATTGAGTACTTTACTACCGCCAACTCTTTAATAATCGCTTGTTAGTTGTTACCCCTCTTTTATAGGTCAAGAGACTCAATATGTCGGTACTTTGGTAAGGCCAGGCAGCAGGTAAGTTGTAAAACCAGTATAAAAACACGGGTCGTTAGTCAAGAGTGCTTCACGTCTCCTGACTCCAAATCCGAGAATCCTTTCACTGTATCATGTTTACTGCTCAAATATTTTTACAACCGTATTGCTTAACAACAGGAATGAATTATTTCACCATTTGTTGCAAACCTATGGGTCACGTTTTGTGCCAACAGCAGAAAATACAGAAATTAGTAAGAATTATCTGCCCTCCAGGGGCATCACCAACCTGGATTCCCCTCTCGGCCCAGTTTTTCTACCTTTACTGCCTTCTCCCTTCAGGAATAATGAACTCGTCCTGGAAACATACCATACTTTTTAATATCTCTGCCTTGTCATGTGCTGTTCCTCTTACCAGGAAACTACCCTGCCTTTCCCCCAGTTTTGGTCTGTGAACACATTTGGGAAATTCTGATCCTACCTCTACTCTCTTGAGGTACAGTAAATTGTCTTTGACTTCCATCACTTTTTGTAATATTACTGATTGCCATTTATTGAGTTCCTATGATCAGCCTGGCACTGTACTAAGTGCTTTATATTTTCTTGTTCATTTTTTTATACCAACATAAATGAGTTTGACTCAATTCTTACTATAACCTGCCAAAATAAGTATTGCTCTTCCTTTTTACGGAGAGAGAAACAAGGGGGAAAAAAGTTAATTGCCTCAGGATATACTGCTAGTGTTGCGGGACAAATCAGAGACAGGAGAGGCCAGAGTTCAGGAGAGCCCTTTATTATTAAGGTGATCACAGGCTCAGTCGGACTAGGGTCCAGAAAGTCTGAGCCTGGAACAAAGGGATCAATCACCTTTTAAGCAGTTGGTGGCGGGAGTTTGGTGCTACAGGAAGCCTACTTGCAGAAGCAAGAACAAAGGCAGTTAATTACTCTTTTACATTTGTTACACCACATGTCTTACATCCTTGGGAATACATGCTTTTGTAGCAATTGCTTGTCAACCTTGTGACTTTACAGCCGCGCTAGGGAGGGAAGCAAGAACTCGTGGTGCTTCAAGGAATGTGAAACGATGGAACACAGATAAGCTTCTCCGTGCATAGAGGAGAAATAAGCAGTTAATATTCTCTCTTAACCCAGGCCTCCAGAGGGTGGGGGGCTATATTTCATTCTACCTCTAAGGAAAAGAATAAACTTCTTGACTAATATACTTATAAAATTCATTAATTCCCCCTTCACTAGTAAATAGTAAATACCTGACTTAGGATTCCAACATAGGTCTTGAATTTTGCTGCAGGAGCTCCTCAAAGTCTCTGAATTCCCACAGCATTTATTAGATCACTTATCCCGTTGTATTATAATTATCTGTTTAACAATTTTTCCTCACCCCTAAAGGACCCTGAGCTTCTGGAAGGTAGAGACTGTATCTTAAAATCTTGGCATTTCTGATGTCTAGAATATTTCATTTAAGAGAAGGGCTTAGTAACTGTTGTGTGGGTGGGTTGATCAGTTGACTGTCAGGCAGGTGAACTAACAGGCTGAAGATAAAGTTTTTCACTGTCGGAAGTGAATTTGGGATTAGTCATCCGAATCCCCTCACTTTTAGAAATGGGGCAACTGGGTCGGGCGCGGTGGCTCACGCCTGTAATTCTAGCACTTTGGGAGGCCAAGGTGGGCGGATCACCTGAAGTCAGGGATTTGAGACCAGCCTGGCCAACATGGTGAAACCCCATCTCTACTAAAAATACAAAAATTAGCCAGGCATGGTAGCAGGAGCCTGTAATCCCAGCTGCTCGGGAGGCTGAGGCAGGAGAATCACTTGAACCTGGGAGGCAGAGGTTGCAGTGAGCTGAGATCGCGCAATTACACTCCAGCCTGGGCGACGAGCAAAACTCCACCTCAAAGAAAAAACAAAACAAGAAATGGGGCAGCTGAGGCCTTTTGTATACCAGGCATTTGTCGAGTTACTCATGTGGGCCAGTTTCTGTGATAAATGATTTGCAAATAATACCCAACTTAATCTGTTTTGTTATTTTTATTTTTACAGACGAAGAAACAGCTCAGATTTGACCGAGATCACACAAGTAGGAGTTGAGGAATTGGAACCCACTATGACTGACTCCAAATTAATATAGTGTTTATAGCCACTTACATAGTAATGATAAAGGTTTTATTTTTTTCACTATACAATATCTAGTAGATAAATTTACTGAGGAAATGAGACAGCACGTGACAAATCCTTAAAGGATACACACATGACAGGATTAGAAGAGGAAACAGAAACAGGTAACAGAGAAGCAGAAAAAGTAAAATCTCCCAAAATAAAAGTAGAAGGAATTAAAAATAAAAGCAGATTCCGGGTGCAGTGGCTCCCACCCAGCACTTTGGGAGGCCGAGGCAGGTGAATCACTTGAGGTGAGGAGTTCGAGACCAGCCTCACCAACATGGTGAAACCCCGTTTCTACTAGAAATAAAAAAATTAGCCAGGTGTGGTAGCGTGCACCTGTAATTCTGGTTACTTGGGAGGCTAAGGCAGAAGAATCACTTGAACCCGAGAGGCGGAGGTTGCAGTGAGCCAAGATCATGCCATTGCACTCCAGCCTGGGTGACAGAGCAAGATTATAAAGTCTTCTCAATAGAATCGTCTCAAAAATAATAAAAATAAAAGCAGAAGTTAATGAAATAGCAAATAAAATTGATGATAGTAACTAGCTGGTGTTTGAAAAGAACAATAAATAGAAACTCAACAAATCTGAGGAAGAAAAGGAAAGAAAATGGTATTGGAAACAAAGGAGCCCATGGACAGAGGATGGCTTGTGCCCAGGAGGTTGAGGTTGCAGTGAGCCATGATTGCATCGCTGCACTCCAGCCTGGTCAACAGAGCTAGACACTGTCTCAGAAAAAAAAAAAAAAAAAACAGGCCGGGCATGGTGGCTCACGCCTATAATCCCAGCACTTTGGGAGACTAAGGCAGGCGGATCATGAGGTCAACAGATCAAGACCATCCCAGCCAGCATGGTGAAACCCCATCTCTATTAAAAATACAAAAATTAGCTGGGCGTGGTGGCAGGCACCTGTAGTCCCAGCTACTTGGGAGGCTGGGGCAGGAGAATCGCTTGAACCCAGGAGGTGGAGGTTGCAGTAAGCCAAGATTGCACCACTGCACTCCAGCTTGGCAGCAGAGTGAGAGTCCGTCTCGGGAAAAAAAAAAAAAGTGGGGGCAAAGGGACATATTACAAAGGAGACTTTGAAAATCAGAAGCAAATTATTTTGTGTAACATTATACATGTTGAGCACCCCTTATCCAAAATGCTTAGGACCAGAGTGTTTCAGATTTTGGATTTTGGAATATTTGCATATACATAATGAGAAATCTTCGGTATGGGGCCCAAGACTAAACAAATTCATTTGTTTTATGTACACCTTATACACATAACCTGGAGGTAATTTTATACAACATTTTAAATAATCTGGTACATAAAACAAAGTTTATGTTAAGTATTTATGTGTGGAATTTTCTACTTGTTGCATCATGGCAGTGCTCAAAAAGTTTCAGGCTTTGGAGCATTGAGGAGTTTGGATTTTCAGATTAAGAATGTTCAACCTTTACTAATAATCTTGAAAATTCGGCCGAGCGTGATGGCTCACGCCTATAATCCCAGCACTTTGGGAGTCCGAGGCGTGTGGATCACTTGAGGTCAGGAGTTGGAGACCAGCCTGGCCAACATGGTGAAAACCCGTCTGTACTAAAAATATAAACATTAGCTGGGCATGGGGGCAGTCACCTGTAATCCCAGCTACTCAGGAGGCTGAGGCGAGAGAATCACTTGAACACAGGAGACAGAGGTTGCAGTGAGCGGAGATCACACCACCACACTCCAGCCTGGGTGACAGAGCAAGGCTCCGTCTCAAAAAAAAAAAAATCGCTTGGCTAATTTTCTCGGAAAATACGAATTTCAAAATACTGGCTCGAGTCAGAAAACTTTAATAAATTGGTAACTGTAAATGTGCTAAAGTAGTCAATCCCCAATAAATGTCACCAGGAACAAAGCATAGAGAAGGATGGAGTACTTCCCAACTCTAAAGCTAGTGTAACCCTAACAGCTCTAACCATGTCAAAATTTCAAATTCACATTGCCCGTGAACCTACTGGTTGTGAGATCTTCAAAATAACTTGCTCAGATATATGTAGTATGATAGTCACCATAAAACTTTGTAATTGTGAATAATTAGAAATTTTAATATCCATCAGTAAAAGAATAGCTAAATTATGCTGCATTCATCATACAAAATACTACGCAGTGGTAGAAATGCAGATCTATGTACCTTAATCTACATGGAAAGAGTTGTATAGGCAATGAAAAATGGTGCAAAACAATACATATATGATCTCATTAAATTTTCAATATTTTTAATTTGGAAAGGGTCTATACTGAATTGTTAACTCAGTATATAGACCAAGAAAGAGGGTGTAAAAGGTGACCATATTTTATATTTTTATTATTTGATTTTAAAAATGTTAATCCTAAGTAAAAATACAGAAGAAGAGAAAAACATGTACCATCACATGAAGCAAAAGAAGATAGTTTAAAGTGAGTGTGGGCTGGGCACACTGGCTCACGCCTATAATCCCAGCACTTTGGGAGGCTGGATTACCTGAGGTCAAGTGAGACCAGCCTGGCAAATACGGTAAAACCCCGCCTCTACTAAAAATACAAAAATTACCCGGGTTTGGTGGTGGGTGCCTGTAATCCCAGGTACTCAGGAGGCTGAGTCTGGAGAATCACTTGAATTTGGGGGTCAAAGGTTGCAGTGAGCTGCGACTACACCACTGCACTCCAGCCTGGGCAACACAGCGAGACTCTGTCTCAAAAACAAAGTGAGTGTGGTCCAGAAGAGATTCAGAAGCTAAGAAAAGCACACTGGTTTTGGCAAGAAGTCATTGATAATAAGAGTAATTTTAATAAAAAAAGCTAAGATGCAATATCCAGACTGCACAGGATTTCAAGGTAAGTGCCTAACTATGGAAGTTTCTTAAGTGAAACAGGGTTCAGAATACATTCTGGAGTGGTCATCTCAGTATTCTAGAGAACTAGAACCTTTTGTGAGTAGGAAGGTATGATTCCAGTTAGTAAGTATGACTAGTCCTCCACTTCTACCTCAGTTTTTCTAAAGTGGGGTGATAAAGCCGGATATCATAAATCAGCTTTTTACCTCTTGTTGCAGAGAAGGGAGCAGGGCCAACCCCAAGCAAAAACAAAAAATGAAGTGGATGTTGGTGACAGTCTACTCCTTTCTGCCTATGTGCCATTTTCTGTTATTTCCCAGTCATTCTTGTTCTCCTTTTGGTGCCCACTCCCAAATCCTCACATGGGTACTCCATGGGTACCTTTTGGCTCTTATTTAGCTACTCTTCCCCACCTGCTCAACACAATGCCCATTATCTCTGGGAGCTGACCCCATTTAGGATTAGGAAAAAACTTCCCAATTCTACAAGAGTGCATATCTTTCTTGATAATAGTCTATTTTCCATTTCTACCTCTAGTTTACCTCTTTAGTCAGCTACATTTTTCCACCTGCAGCATGGTTAGATGCCTCCTCAGATTTTCCTGAATATTCTTATAAACCTCATTAGGTTGCTGACTTGGTACTAAATTGTAAGGTCAGTCATATAAAAAATATGTATATACTAAGCTGTTACATGAGAATGTTTTAATTTTTTATATGTAATTCCTTATTTTTCTTCCCAAAGCTTTTTATTTTTAGCTGAATTGCAATGAGATTGCTTTCTATTTTCCAAAGCATCAAAGTTGGAAATTTTCAGTGGGAAAATTACACTAAAACCAGGAGAATATAAACTTAATGAAATCTTTAGATTTTAGGAAACATGCCTTTCCTTTTATTTGTTCTGTCAAACTTCAATTCAATTTAAAAGAAAATGTTCCATCATCTGTGAGGCTTCCTTTAGCTTTCCTTGCTGCACTTTACAGTGTTAGATTACTACTTCTAGCTAACAGTGTTATGTATTGACTCTTTCTATCTTGGGGATGCTGTTGATGTTGATTTCTGAATTATTTACCAGATCTGGATGTTCATTAGAAAAAACTATGGAGCTTAAATACTAGAAGTGCCCCTGAATGAGAATCAACTAAATGAGACTCTCCAGAGATTAGGAATCTTTTAATATTCACTAATTCTAAGCCAGGTGTAGTGGTGTGTACCTGTAATCTAGTTACTTGGGAGGCTGAGGTGGGAGACTGGCTTGATCCCAGGAGTTTGAGGCCAGCCTGGGCAACCTGGTAAGGCCCCATCTCTAAATTTAGTATTAAAATTTGTTTTAAATTCACTATAATTCTAATGCACAGCCAAGTATGGGGCAGATCTGGATCACTGCCTTACATCTGGCCTTTACCTCAAAGAGAAAATAAGAATTGAACTCAAACCCAACTGTAAATACTAATGGCCATCTTGGAGAACACTGGCCTACCTCCATTCCAAAGCTAATCCTTCCTGTTCTTTTTTTTTTGCAGACAGTGTCCCTCTGGTTTTTCATATATTTGGTAGAGACGGAGTTTCACCATGTAGCCCAAGCTGGTCTTGAACTCCTACACTCAAGCAATCTACCCACTTCATCCTCCCAAAGTGCTGGAATTACAGGCATGAGCCACTGTGCCCAGCCCCTCCTGTGCTATTGTTGATACTATCTTGTTACAATCTTGAGACTGGTATACTGGGCATCTCCATCTTCAACCCATTTCTCCACTGAGCTCCTCTTAACATGCTAATGCCTCTCCTATTTGTCTAACTGCAATTCAATCTCTGGAGTTAAACTTCATTTAAAAAAATAGCTTTTAATATTTTGTTACCTCTCATCCACACTACCCATTGCACCAGGTGTTGGCACCCATACTCAGCTGTTCTTAGGTCAACAGTTACAGAGTATTTCTCAGTCTTATATATTTTCTTGACTTCATTTTGTTGACTACCTTGTCCATTGAAATTTTCTTCCTGCTCACACCTGTAATCCCAGCACTCTGGGAGGCCAAGGAGGGCAGATCACTTAAGGTCAGGAGTTCGAGACCAGCCTGGCCAACATGGTGAAACCCCGCCTCTACTCAAAATATAAAAATTAGCCAGGCGTGGTGGCGGGCACCTGTAATCCCAGCTACTTGGGAGGCTGAGACAGGAGAATCACTTGAACCCGGGAGGCAGAGGTTGCAGTGAGCCGAGATTGTGCCACTGCACTGATCCAGCCTGAGCGACAGAGCAAGACTGTCTCAAAAAAAGAAAAAAAAAATTTCCCATTGCTGGTTTTCCCATTTTCTTTCTTACCTTCCCACCTACCAGTCTTTGTTCCCCCATCCTTGACCCTCTTCTCCATGTGGATACCGTTGATAAACGTTTAGGTTTGAATGTCACCTTCCTTTTAGAATGTTCCATACCTTTAAGCATTTGATAAAAGCTATGGTGGTTTCCCCAGAAAAATGTTCAACGGGAAGTTTTGCCTACATTTTTGGATTCACAGACCTCAGTTCCTGTGGCAGTGTTCATATACGTAAGTTCAGCTGTCACCTGTTTACAACTCAAATCCAATGGCTACCAGTTTTCCCACTGGACCTCTCTGCATTTAGCAATCTCTAAAATTGTATTCACTTGATTCTTAAAAAAAAAAAAAAATGCAGATAGGATGTAACCTCTGTTTAAAATTTCTAGTGGCTGCTCTGGTCATCAGTTTAATAAAAATTCCTTAGCATGACCAAGAAGGCTCTTCACTACTCAAAAATAAAGGCCGGGCACGTGGTTCATGCCTGTAATCCCAGCACTCTGGGAGGCCAAGGCAGTAGGATCACTTGAGCCCAGGAATTCAAAACCAGCCTGGACTACAGAATGAGACTCCATTTCTACTAAAAAAATTAATGGCTCATCATAATGTCCTATTCAAAAGTACTGAGTTTTAACCATAAGAAGTCAATTTTTGAAAACACAAAGTGTTTCAAGCCTTTACATTTGCTGTTCATTTTCTAAAGATACCCTTCCCATCAGTACGGACTCCACTCCTGGTTATCCTCCAAGACTCAAATATCACCACTTTTGTAGTATCTTCCTTAAGCCACCTTCCAGTAGTTTGGTGTGCTTATTTCTATCCTAACAATTTGGGGGTATCTTTTAAAATTGCATAAATTGTATGGAATTAGATGAAACAAAGCCACGTTCAAATTCTTATAAAAATTTTAAAGTGAGTGGCTTAATTTCATCTGTAAACTAGGGACACCATCTACCATGTAGTTATTAGATGTGAATACCAGAGAAAATACATGTAGAAAGTGCTGCTAGTGCCTGCCACATACTATGTGTTCAATAAAACTCAGTGTTTTATATGCCTATCTCCAATAAATGGCAGAAAAGACTAACCTGTCTCAGAGTGCCTGGCTCATAGCAAGTACCATGTTCATGTTTTAAAAAACAGATGAAAGACAACAAGAAAGTCACATTCTAAAGCTTTTCAAGAAATAAAGAAATACAAAGTTTCTTCATCATTCTATTTATTACATGTATGAATATTAACATCTCATGGTGTCCATCTAAGTCAAAACCAACAAAAGAAAAAAGTTAACCATATCTCAAGCAAACATTCTTACAGATTCCCGTTACTTAAAATAGAAATATGTTCATCTGCATTAAATCATTTGACAATTTGAAAAATGTCTTTAAAAAAAAAATCACCTTTAGTACTTAAATATATTTGTTAATTGTTTGATGGCATCAGTGTCCAAGTTCAAGAATAAAACTTGCTTCATTAGATATTTTCAAAAGTGAACATCTGGATGGTTCTCTATACCTGGAGATGTGTGTGTGTGTGTGTGTGTGTATATATATATATATATCTGTAAATATGTCCTATTTTGTCTTTAAAATTTTTTCAAAATCTGGCTTTTCTATTTGAGAAAAGCCCTACGGTGCTCTCTCACAACCCCCTTTTGAAGGATGAAACTTCGAACTTTGCTGCTTTAATCACTGGGAGGCTACTAGAAAAAAAATCTTATGTTGAGGTTGCTGTTCAATTCCATTTTTACCCAATAAAAAGTACAGAAACTATTTGATGGTGTGCATAAATATTACACTCCATGAATAGCAAAAATATTTTTTATTTATAATTTACAGTTGCACAGTGAAAAATCGTACATTTTTACACATACAATTTCATTTTGTTAAATTTGCACACATCTACAGAACTTTCACACAACAAGCACCTGAAACTCTGCAGGCAGTAGGAAATGCAAATACTAAAATGTATTTATTAACCAAATGATAGCTGAAGGCCCTGCCTCAGCCAGACAATTTATATAGATATGTCTATATATACATAAAAAAATTCTTCACCTTCTAGATCCAACAGCAGCTTTTTTAAAAAAGAAAAACATACCTTTCTCATTTTATTTAAACTGACTCGACTGTGTCATTTTCTGTTTTAATTTCAGAGGGTGTTGCTATGCTTTCCTCTGTACAAGCTGGTGGTGTATCAATTCGTTCTTCCTTAACTTTGGGACTTTCACAGGGTTCCTGCAATTCGTTTTTGACAATGTTCAACATAATATTCAAAGGGTTTTCAACTGGTGTCTTGCTGGGAGATGGTGTACAATCAAATGAAGATGTCTACAAAATGAAAGGCCCTATGAGTACTGATGAAAGTTCAAAATTCTCACATTAAATAACATTTAGTTGTGTAAGACCCTTGTATGGACAAGAGAACACACATACAACCAAATGCAAATGAAACACCTGCCTCCCAACAAAATGTGCCATCAAGACAACCAAAAATAAAATATATATTGCACGTTCAATATGTACTCAGCAGTGAGTTAAGCAGTTAACAGCTAAGTTGTAGGACATTATACAGCCAAAAAAAGTTGATTAGACATGCTTCTACATTTTAATCACTACATAGATGTTAAACTCATATCCTGGGACTTGTTACAACCCTAATTTCAAATAGTCTGAGTATTTTAAATCCCCACAAACCATCATCCTCAACACTAGTCTTCTGACAACCTAAATAAACCTTCCAAATTGCCTCCAACCCATTATCTCTAAAAACTTATTTGTTCCATTACTTGGTTTTAAATCAGACTACAAATATGACCATTTGAACTTTTTTTTTTTTTTTTTGAGACAGAGTCTCACTCTTGTTGCGCAGGTTGCAGTGCAGTGGCATGAACTCAGCTCACTGCAACCTCCATCTCCTGGGTTCAAACAATTCTGCCTCAGCCTCACGAGCAGGTGGGACTATAGGCACCCGCCACCATGCCTGGCTAGTTTTTGTATTTTTAGTAGAGACAGGGTTTCACCATGTTGGCCAGGCTGGTCTCGAACTCCTGACCTCAGGTGATCCACGCGCCTCGGCCTCCCAAAGTGCTGGGATTACAGGCATGAGCCACCACGCCCAGCTGACCATTTGAACTTTTAAGGTCAACGACTGGTATCATTTTTAGATTCCATATGTGATCATTAAAAAGTATACCTATTTTGGCCGAGCACAGTGGCTCACGCCTATAATCCCAGCACTTTGGGAGGCCAAGGTGGGTGGATCACTGAGGTCAGGAGTTCAAGACCAGCCTGACCAATGTGGTGAAACCCTGTCTCTACTAAAAATAAAAAATTAGCCAGGTGTGGTGGTGCACACCTGTAATCCCAGCTACTTGGGAAGCAGGGGCAGGAGAATCACTTGAACCCAGGAGGTGGAGGTTGCAGTGAGCCGAGATTGCGCCACTGCACTCCAGCCTGGGCAACAAGAGCGAAACTTTGTCTCAAAACAAAACAACAAAAAGAATATACCTATTTAGATGGCTGAATAGAGATGTAAGAAAAAAAATAGTAGTAAATGCTACCCATAGCTCTAGAAACCTATCCCCATCAGGATCCTTATCTTCACTTTTCCTCACATTTCTTTGGGCCTAGTGGACTAGTAAAAGATACCATGATTCAAGTGAATAAAATGCAAGGAATGATAAATTTCAAAAATTTAATTGTTTGCATATCACAGAAAATGATATTCATATATGTCAATTCTGTCAATCTGGCACCAATTTCTACTGAACAACCTAAATGCTATATCAAAAAACAAAAACAGTTCAATATAT
Source organism: Hylobates moloch (assembly GCF_009828535.3). NCBI lineage: Eukaryota > Metazoa > Chordata > Mammalia > Primates > Hylobatidae > Hylobates > Hylobates moloch. The sequence continues at coordinate 55,387,003 of NW_026652286.1, read as the reverse complement.
TAAGTTTAAAATAACAATATTGCTCTGATGCAAAAACTGAAAAGTAAAATTTATTAATGCAAATGAGAACAAATACAGTAACCAAAAAGAACTTACATTTTGATAATCTTCATAACATGATGGATGATAAATCTGAAGCAAAAAGAAAAAAAGTAAATATGTGCATATTCATTTCTAATGGGCTATTCTGATATTTCTTTTTAACTTTAAACCAGAAGATAGTCTTTGGAAAGAAGACAAAAATTATTTGGTCCCAAAATAGATAAAACCAAATTTTCATCCTTATGCTTAAAGAGTCTGAAAAACTGACTTCTCTTGGCCCATTTAAGTATCTAGCCTAACTTGCTTTGTTTTCAGCACAGTATAGTTTGATGATGAAATATAAATCCACAATCAAAATAGTGCGGGTGGACAGAAAAATGACTAACTAGATTCAGAAGACCTGGTCCTGGGTCTGTCACTGACTAACAGTGCAACCTCCTATGTAAAGTGAGTACAGAACCGGGTGACTGCTAAGATCCCTTCTAATTCAAACATTCTATTACGCCGGGCGCGGTGGCTCACGCTTGTAATCCCAGCACTTTGGGAGGCCGAGGCTGGTGGATCACAAGGTCAGGAGATCGAGACCACGGTGAAACCCCGTCTCTACTAAAAATACAAAAAAATTAGCCGGGCGTGGTGGCGGGCGCCTGTAGTCCCAGCTACTCGGAGAGGCTGAGGCAGGAGAATGGCGTGAACCCGGGAGGCGGAGCTTGCAGTGAGCCGAGATCGCGCCACTGCACTCCAGCTTGGGTGACAGAGCGAGACTCCGTCTCAAAAAAAAAAAAAAAAAAAAAAAAAAAAAAAAAAAAAAAAAAAAAAAAAAAAAAAAAAAAAAAAAACATTCTATTACTAAAGTCCAATACCTTTTTTATTAAGACCAAAAATCAAACAAAAACTATTATGAACCCCCTCCTTTCGAAGTAATGTGTTAACCCAACAAAAAAATACTAATCTTAACATTTCCTTTTAAAGAAATGAAAATTACCTTTCCATCTACTCTAATAGCATTTTTCAAATGCCATTCCTCCTCTTCTTCATCCCAGTATTGTTCAAATTGTTCTTGACAGATTTCACAACTCTAAAATAGAATCATATAAAATGAAATTTACATAATAGACCATATTTAACCCCATTAAGTAAAAATGTACAAACATTGTTAAGTAGAGTAAGGAATTTATGAGTGTTCCAAAAGTTTGAATAATGTCCAATATATGATTCAAAATACATTTACAGGATTCTGTCAATCTTTCCAGCAAAAAGAGTAAACATTTCACTGCTTTTGGCCACTGTAGTTATGAAACTCAAAGCTAGATTGTAAGAGTAAAATTGAAGAGTAGAGCTTTCAAGAAGTCTTAAAATCATTAAAACAGGGATATAAATATAGTGATATGTTTATGAGTATTTACTTAAAGGAAGTGAGGGACACTCCCACTGTGAGAAAATTTAAACGTTCTTCTCTCACCTCAACTGCTCCAGCTGGTCCAGCAGGTACACTTTGGAACTCTTTTTCTTTAGCAGCCTCTTGAGTTTTGAGCACAACTTCTTCATGCACCTTTTCAAAAAACTGGCTCTTTGCCCGTTCTTCCAGATCAGCTATCTCCTCAAATTCTATCCAGTCCTTAAAAGGAGTTGATTTTTAAAAGATTATTCCATTTATTTCTAAATTTTTACAGTGTATCTTCAATATAATGCCATTTAAAGGTAGGGGTACATTCTTTTCTACATTATGCTCTAATATTATTTAAAATTATACTTTGAAACATATAACTAATGACAACATAAAACAACTAATTAAGATCTTTTCCATTAACTCTATAGTTACAACTACTAATTCAAAAAAGACAAGCTTCAAGTACATTTTTTTTTTTTTTAACAAAAAACAGTCCTAGAGGCTTGGAATTTTAGAGCTAGAACAAGCTTGTAGGCTACACTCTAATCTTAATAAAAAAAAAAAAAACACACATTCTCTTCAAAATTCATTTTTTTAAAAATGTGTTTATATTCTAGGGGTCAAAGCCTTGGAATTTTTAAGAGCTAGAATAAGCCTGTATGCTATACTCTAATCTTAATTAAAAAAAAAAAAAAAAAAACTCTTCAAAATTCATTTTAAAAAAAATCTGTTTATATTCTAGGGGTCAAATTTTATTCAGGAAATTCACATATTAGATTCCAGCAATTATTAAAATTATTTAAATAAAATTATTAAATTTCAATAATTATTAAAATTAATATACTTTTAGAATGATATAATTTAAGCCTAAAAGACACTATGGAGGCACATGGGTTACTTACTGTTAAACTGTAGTACCAACGTCTATGAGTGACTTTTCTGCTAACATCCTTTTCAGTTCTATTTTGCCGATAATGCCAGTCCAAATGATCCGCATAAACATCTGTCTGTGATGTTGTAAACCTCATTCCACAAGAGTAACACTGAATACCAGTGTACAGTCGATTGATAACACTGTCATAACGTCTATTTTGAAAAAGAAATAATCTTTAGTGTTGATAATATGGCTTAATGGCCTTTAAAAGCCAATTACAAATATTTCAATTTTCCATATTGTAACAATGGTGAAACCAAGAGCTGGCTGAAACAGTTAATACCCAAAGATCAGTATTATTCTCTAACAATGTGATTGACCCTCTTTACCTTAACTTTGGTGACTTTTGGAACATGGAGCCTGTCTTCTTATTGATAGCCCTGACCCGTTTATTTATTTCCTTTTAGCTAAAAATGAAATGATCCTGTGCTAGCTAACAAGACAATAGTTAGCTTATTACAGTTTGGAGTCAAGTCAAGACGGACATGGCAGAACAGTTAAATTTCACCTCTCTAAGATCTTTGGCATTCTGAATAATTCAACTTCTCCACTCTGGTGTTAACAGTGAAAAAAGTACAGAAGAAATAATAATAGTATGGATAACTAAAGAGAAAACTTAGAAGACCGTTGGGAAACAATAATTAGTTTGCTGTGGTCCACAAATAATTAGTTTTTTAAATTCTGGGCTCCCTATATGGGAAGAAACAGGTATATATAGAAGACCAAGTAAGTGAACAAACAGAGCAGTTATTAACTCCAAGAAAAAAAAAAAAAATAGCCAAGTGCGGTGGCTCACGCCTGTAATCTCAGCACTTTGGGAGGCCAAGGCGGGCAGATCACGAGGTCAGGAGTTCGAGACCAACCTGACCAAAGTGGTGAAACCCTGTCCCTACTAAAAATACAAAAATTAGCTGGGTGTGGTGGCACATGCCTGTAATCCCAGCTACTTAGGAGGCTGAGGCAGGAGAATCACTTGAATCGGGAGGCGGAGGATGCAGTGAGCCAAGATCACGCCACTGCACTCCAGCCTGGGCCACAGAGTGAGACCCCATCTCAAAAAAAAAAAAAAGAAAAAAGAAAATAGTAGAATAAAGCAAAGAACAGAACACTGGTACTTTGTTACAGCAACAAAATAAACATCTAGTCACAATATTAATATTGAATAATAAAAAACAGTCTTACAACTACATGGAGGGGAGTTAGTAGGACAGTACAAGGGCTAGCTAAATCCACCCTCTGCCCGTTTTTTTTGGAGACGGAGTCTCGCTCTGTCGTCCAGGATGCAGTGCAGTGGCCCGATCTCAGCTCACTAAAGCCTCTGCCTCTTGGGTTCAAGCAATTCTCCCTGCCTCAGCCTCCCGAGTAGCTGGGATTACAAGTGCCCACTACCACGCCCAGCTAATTTTAGTATTTCTAATAGAGACAAGTTCTAGTAGAGACATGTTACCATGTTGGCCAAGCTGGTCTTGAACTCCTGACCTCAGGTGATCTGCCCGCCTCAGCCTCCCAAAGTGCTGGGATTACAGGCATGAGCCACTGCACCCAGCCTAAATCACTTTCAGAAAGTTAAGAGATTATGTCCAGATGCGATAAATCAAGAAACAGAAAATTACGTATAATATAAGAAATAGGTGGCTCAAACCTGTAATCCCAGCACTTTGGGAGGCCAAGGCAGGTGGATCACTGGAGGTTAGGAGTTCGAGACTAGTCTGGCCAACATGGTGAAACCCCATCTCTACTAAAAATACAAAAATTAGCCGGGTACGGTGGCACACACATGTAATCCCAGGAGAATCACTTGAACCTGGGAGGCGGAGGTTGCAGTGAGTCAAGATCACGCCACTGAACTCCAGCCTGGGCAGCAGAGTGAGACTTTTGGGGGTGGCCTTTGGCCCAAGTACTTGTACAGCAGACATATTTTAAAAGAAGATTTAAAAATAGGCTTCCCAAAGACTATGTTAGGTATATTTTACCACATTTAAAAAAAAAAGACTTCCTAAATGTTAAAACAGTAAAAGGGATAAAGGGAAAGGGAAAGCACTAATAGTAACAATGTCCACTATAACAGTGTTATTAAAGTCACTGCCTCTTTATCTTAAAGAAAATTAGATTACATACTGTTTCAATTCTTCAACTGTAAAATTAGTAAGATCTGGAACATCTTGATCTTCATTTTGATCTTCCTCCTCTTCAGGGGGAGGCTGAGCAGCTACTTCACTTGCTTCTTCAATTAAGAAGAGACATACAAATTTCTTAATACCATTCTCCATGTATTCTTTACAGAGGAACACTATATAGTATTATAAGCAAATAGAGAAATCCACCTAGTCCATTCAGTGCTTCTGATCTCAAGTTTACTGGCCAAGGAACCTAATACAATTTTTTATTTTGATATGTGATGTTAACTCTGATCTCTTAAAAGTCACCTATAATAAAAGTCATTTACTTCATCAATATTCAAAACCTTTTCAAAAGTTAAATTAACATAAAATTACTGGTAAAAAGCCTGCACATTAGGTATGTTAGTTAACTGAAACACATGTCCACTATAAGGTAGTTCAATCTTAGGAAATCTAAAAGAATTTCATTATAAACCAAAAATCAAAAATAAAAACTATACCTAGGAATTCAATTATTGTAAGGAGCTTTATCGTAACTTGTATCATTATATTACATCATACATCGCAAAAACTTAATGAAGCTTTGTGTACATTTAATTATAAAATCACACTTACGTGCTGTAGCTGAATCGGGTTGGGACAATTTGAGAATTCCTGTTTTTAGCAATTTTGAAAACAATTCATTTACATCCACCTGACTGAGATGATTATCAGGATATGCCTTAGGGAGGGCTCCTAACAAAAAAAAAAAGAAAAAAAAACCACTCTTGAAGTGAATGTAGAACTTAAAGATGCAAATTATACTAAGCATTTTTCAAAGTTTTCTTCAAGATGTCCTGCCAACAGTAAATTTGACAAAATCTAATTTATTAGTAAGTTTAATTTCAAAAGCCCCTAAGAATATCTTTTCATTTAGGTCTACAAGTCAGCATGACTTGAGAATATATTCTTTTTTCCTTTTTTTTTTTTGTTTTTTTTTATTATACTTTTAAGTTGTAGGGTACATGTGCACAATGTGGAGGTTTGTTACATAGGTATACATGTACCATATTGATTTCCTGCACCAATCAACTCGTCATTTACATTAGGTATTTCTCCTAATGCTATTCCTCCCCCAGCCCCCCATCCCCCAACTGGTCCCGGTGTGTGATGTTCCCTGCCCTGTGTCCAAGTGTTCTCATTGTTCAATTCCTACCTACAAGTGAGAACATGCGGTGTTTGGTTTTCTGTCCTTATGACAGTTTGCTTAGAATGATGGCTTCCAGCTTCATCCATGTCCCTGCAAAGGACATGAACTCATCCTTTTTTATGGCTGCAAAGTATTCCACGGTGTGTATGTGCCACACTTTCTTAATCCAGTCTATCATTGATGGACATTTGGGTTGGTTCCAAGTCTTTGCTATTGTGAATAGTGCCGCAATAAACATACCTGTGCATGTGTCTTTATAATAGCATGATTTATAATCCTTTGGGTATATACCCAGTAATGGGACTGCTGGGTCAAATAGTATTTCTAGTTCTAGATGCTTGAGGAATCACCACACTAGAGTTGAGAATATATTCTAAAACAAATGCTGAGAACACTGAAAACAATGACCCTTTATGCTCCCTTCTCCCACACAATGCAGCACCACTCCTATCTCCAACTTTCCACCTTTCTAATTCTCTCTTCCTCGTCTTCTAAGTGCACTGGAAAAAGCGGTTTTATATAGATGAAATAGTTTATCACCTCTTAGTACTAGGCCTAAGTGGAAGTACTCCTGACCTCAATGCTCCCTGACACAACAGGAGAACTGAAAAAGGGAGATGAATCAGATGGCTCAGAGTATACCTGCTCCTATGACCTTTGCTAAAAAGTATACAGCCCTTGCAAAGCAGCTCAAGCTATTGCTGAAAAGGTGTCATGGTTACTACAGCTTCAATAACTTGAATAAATAAGATAAGCCTAACAATCTTGTTTTGCTTGATAAGGAATCCTCACTGGTGAGGAATCATTCCAGTCTCATATTTTTCCAAGCACTATTCTAATAATTGTGATTCTTTCTTGTTTTTGATTTGGTTTTGAGACGGAGTCTCGCTCTGTTGCCCAGGCTGGAGTGCAGGGGCACGATCTCAGCTCACTGCAAGCTCCACCTCCTGGGTTCACGCCATTCTCCTGCCTCAGCCTCCTGAGCAGCTGGACTACAGGTGCCTGCCACCACGCCCAGCTAATTTCTTTTTGTATTTTTAGTAGAGATGGGGTTTCACCGTGTTAGCCAGGATGGTCTTGATCTCCTGATCTCATGATCTGCCTGCCTTGGCCTCCCAAAAGTGCTGGGATTACAGGTGTGAGCCAACGCGCCCGGCCATAATTGTGATTCTTTAACTCAACTATGAAAACAGTATTTTAGGCCAGGTGCAGCAGCTCACACCTGTAATCCCAGCACTTTGGGAGGCCGATGAAGGTGGATCACCTGAGGTCCAGAGTTTGAGACCAGCCTGGCCAGTATGGTGAAACCTTGTCTCTACTAAAAATACAAAAATTAGCTGGTTGTGGTGGCCCACGCCTGTAATCCCAGCTACTCAGGAGGCTGAGGCACGAGAATCGTTTGAAACCAGGAGGCGGAGGTTGCAGTGATCAAGATCACACCACTGTACTCCAGCCTGGAAAACAGAGCAAGAAGATCCTGTCTCAAAAAAAAGAAAACAATATTTTAATGCATTTGTATGTCACTATGATGCATCTCACTACACCTATACAGAAAAGTTTTGAACCACTAAAAATTCCTCTTAATCGCAGAAATTCAATTTGCATCCACATACACATAATCCTTACCCTTAACCACTGTATACTCTACATTTATCATACTGCCTTATATATAGTAGGCTAATTAATGTCTGTTCAAGCTAAATGTCTGAATACATGAATGAACAGATCAACTTCAATAATCAATTACAGTAACATTTAACTCACTAGTTTAACCTTTACTTTCCTTTAAATTGCTATTTATATGCCTGAGATGCATAATTAGCTATTCACATGTCTGAGGGCAGCCAAGTCTAGTAACCAAGAGCATAAACTGTGGAACCAGACTCCTGGGATTTTAACCAGAAATTCCACTTTCTAGTTGTGTGACATAATCAAGTTCCTTATCTATGCCTCAGTTTCCTGTGCCTGTACAAAGGGTAATAACAGTTCCTAAGATTGTTATGAGGTTAAATGAATTCATATTTGTAAGGAACTGAGGTGTTTGGCATTATTATGTGTTTTTTGTTAAACCAAAAAAAAAAAAAAATCAATAGCCTTTCTATATGATTAAGCTCTTTGAGGTCAAGTGTGGTGGCTCACGCCTATAAACCCAACACTTTGGGAGGCCGAGGTGGGAGGATTGCTTGAGTTCAGGAGTTTGAGACCAGCCTGGGCTATATAGTGAGCACCCTCTTTAAAAAAAAAAAAAAAAAAAAAAAAACTTTAAAAATAAAAATAAAGCTCTTTGAATGATGAACCTTATTAAATTCATCCTAGCATACTGCCTAACATACAGCAGATGACTAATATATGTCTGAATGAATAAATGAACATGGGTATATTTCCTACTAGAAAAGGGATGTTTACACTTTCAAATTAGAGAAGGAACCTTGAGAGAAGCTAAATATAGCACACTGAAAACTGCTGACACATCTTTTAAGAGTAAGAACTTGAAGAACAAAGACACACCTAATGTCCCATTCAATATCCCCAAACAAGGGGAATAATTGTGATTTCCTCTGTGACACTGCTATGTCCTGTACACATACACATATAACCCAAGGTTGTAAAAGCCAAACAAGGCTGGGCACAGTGGCTCATACCTGTAGTCCCAGAACTTTGGGAGGTCAAGGCAAGTAGATCACCTGAGGTCAGGATTCAAGCCACCCTGACCAATATGGTGAAACTCTGCCTGTATTAAAAATACAAAAATTAGCCAGGTGTAGTGGCATGTGCCTGTAGTCCCAGCTACTGAGGAGGCTGAGCCCGGGAGAACTGCTTGAACCCGGGAGGCAGAGGTTGCAGTGAGCTGAGATCATGCCACTGCACTCCAGCGTGGGTGACAAGAGCAAGACTCATCTTAAAAAAAAAAAAAAAGAAACAAGAAAATTTGTAGTTTCTGTAGAGCATCTCATGCCACTAACCCCAATATAACAAATCCTCTGCTCAACAATAAAAACTGAGTTCTAAAGGAAAATACGTTAATATAGCACTTGACAAGTTACAAAGTACTTTTGCATATACTATATCATTTGATTCTCAAAAAAAAAAAAACCCAGACAAATACTGATACTACCATATCCTGGTTTTTGTTTTTTTTTTTTTTTTGAGACAGAGTCTCACTCTGTCGCCAGGCCTAAGTGCAGTGGCATGATCTTGGCTCACTGTAACCTCCACCTCCTGGGTTCAAGTGATTCTCCTGCCTCAGCCTCCTGAGTAGCTGGGACTACAGGCACGCACCACCACACTCATATAATGTTTGTATTTTTAGTAGAGACGGGGTTTTACCATGTTGGCCAGGATGGTCTCCATCTCTTGACCTTGTGATCCACCTGCCTCAGCCTCCCAGAGTGTGGGATTATAGGCGTGAGCCACCATGCTGGGCCCATATGCTGTTTACAGAGGAAAAAAACTGAACCTCAGGGGAGATACTTGCTTAAAGCCTGCGCATTTATAAGGTAACAGAATAGAGATTCCAACCCTGGTCTTCTGGGCTTTAGATACCAAATTCTTTCCTTCTCTTTTCATTATAGTAACAAAATAATAATAATAACAAATATTAATTAGTCATAATTGTCCATGTAGAAATTAAAAATTAAAAGCTTCCAAATTAATTGAATTTCTTGACACAATTTAAGGACTAATGTATAAAAAAGAGCTTGGCTAGGATTTCCTAATTACTTCAGAAGTTTTGGAAAACTCCATAAATTTATTGTAAACTGATTAACTCAATGCTACAGTAAAGCATGTTTCTGAAACAGCTGTTTCAATGATTCAGAAATGAAAGCAAGTATCACTAATGTATATACTTCCCACTTACCACATATTAAAACTAAAATTCATTTTGCCGGGCATGTGCCATCTCAGCACTTTGGGAGGCTGAGGCGGGCAGATCACATGAGGTCAGGAGCTCGAGACCAGCCTGGCCAAGATGGTGAAACCCCATCTCTGGTAAAAACACAAAAGTTAGCCGGGTCTGGTGGCGCACGCCTGTAGTCCCAGCTACTTGGGAGGTTGAGACAGGGGAATCGCTTGAACCCCGGAGGCAGAGGCTGCAGTGAGGCAATATGGCACCACTGCACTCCAGCCTGGGTAAGAGAGCAATACTCTGCCTCATAAATAAATAAATAAACAAAACTAAAATCAATTTTAAAAGTCCTTTTATCTAGTACTAAGCATCACCCCATAGTAACAAAGATGCTTATCAGTGAACCTGGCTAGGAAAGCCGCTTTTTGCTATTTGAGTGCCCATAAAAACATAAAAATTAATCAACTTTACTAATGCAGTATCCTTAGTATTCACTGAGATTTCTGAGGTCTGTCATTTATTTCATTCTATCTCAACACAAATGTCATACCTTCCCTCCCACTCCCAGTTTCCACCCAGTAGGTTTCCTTCCCTCTGTTTTGTGGACTACAAGTCCCCGCTAACCATCTCTAGCTGTAAATAGGGTCAAGTGAATACACATCCACAATGTAAATAAACTTAGAAAAGGAACAAAAATATGTCAGCCAGATTAAATTTCTCTAAATTAAATATACCTTTGCAAAATTGTCATTTCCTAAAATTCACAAAGTTAGCTATTCAACAAAACAATAATCATTTGTCTTTGAAAAACAAAGTTCAGAAAGTACATACCTGAAGGATTCTGAACAAATCCAGGATTTTGTGGATGAACTGGTAAAAACTGTTGTCCTTGACCAAAAGCTACTGGCTGAGCAACACCACTCAGAACCTTTAAGAAAAACCTTAATTTTAAGAACATGCTTTCCGTATTTCAAGTAAAACTTTTAACATCCTAATTACATAAAAATATTCATAGATGTCACAAGGCCTGGCTTATAAATAAAGATTTAGAAAGGTAACTTGGCTGCGTCACTTCACTTCTAGGTCTTCTACAAACAGGAACAATAAAACCTTCCCTTATCTGTTCCACAGAGGTATAAGTTACTGAGAATGGGTTAAAACTTCTTTGAAAAGTTTAAAGTACCTACTAGAGAGGCAAAGTAGCCCCCCAAAAAGGAAAATGTTAAGATACCGTGCAAACATAAGGTAAGTAGCTGTGTTACTTTACACAAGTCACTTTACCTTGCTGGTGCTTTCCCTTATTTTATAAATAGAAGAACTGACATAATGCAATATGATCTACACACAATCAAAAGGGCTAGTTAGGAGCAAAACTGAGGCCAGAACTCCTAACCCTTGCCACTTTTCCACAGATATCAAAAGCCTGTTTAATTAGCAATCTGAATTACCAAGCAGGTAAGCGTCTTGCTTGGCCATCATCTTTGCACATGGTTATAGCTACATTACAAAGTAATCTTGTAAAAGGTCTTGTAAAAGATGTCAAAGGGAATGTTAAAAAATAGAACAGTCATGGAGCAAGAACTATACTGGCATACAAATACAGCATTTGCAGTCCAGAGGGAGGCAGGACTTCTACATATTGCTGGTATGTAAATAAACATCCATTTATAATCCTTGTTCAGTATACATGTGGACTTTTGGTGGTGAGTACACATAATAAAAACCCCACCGCCACCGACCCACGAATCGGCCCGGCAGTCGCTTGCACCATGTCCGGCTCCTCCAGCGTCGCCGCTATGAAGAAAGTGGTTCAGCAGCTCCGGCTGGAGGCCGGACTCAACCGCGTAAAAGTTTCCCAGGCAGCTGCAGACTTGAAACAATTCTGTCTGCAGAATGCTCAACATGACCCTCTGCTGACTGGAGTATCTTCAAGTACAAATCCCTTCAGACCCCAGAAAGTCTGTTCCTTTTTGTAGAAAAATGAATCTTTCAAAGGTTTCCCAAACGACTCCTTATGATCCAGTGAATATTCAAGAGAGCTACATTTGAAGCCTGTACAAAAGCTTATCCCTGTAACACATGTGCCATAATATACAAACTTCTACTTTTGTCAGTCCTTAACATCTACCTCTCTGAATTTTCATGAATTTCTATTTCACAAGGGTAATTGTTTTATATACACTGGCAGCAGCATACAATAAAACTTAGTATGAAACTTTAAAAAAAAAAAAAAACCCCACCAATTCTGTGTAATGTAGAAACAAGACTAAGTAAGTACCATTCTAGAGTATCTGTCAATAACAGTATCATTTCTTTCAAGGATACACAGTAGAGTAAATCTAGGCAGACCAACTGTTTTTTCATACCATTAGAGATGAACAGAAGGACTACTTTCTATCAATAATGTTCCTAATGTGCTTTTAAAATCTTTCTTATTTTGTATTTTCTTCCATGCAATCTTACTACTATAAAATAAATCTGTCATAGTAAGAAAATGTCAGCACCTGGGAAAGAAATAAAACTCAGCCCAGAATTTCAGCACGCAAGCAAAAGTAGTCATTCAAAACCAACCGAATTAATCACAAATTGTAAACATACTGCCTAAACTTATTTCAGTATGCATTTTAAAATGTATACAGAACAAGTGTGAAAGAATACCAACAGGTAACTGTGCATGTTTCGTAACCAGAGTGTATTTGGAAGGCTATTTGCTATGTTGACATTAATATCAAACAATTATGTTTAACTGAAGTGACTGGAAAGGTGGTAAAAAGTAGGAAAAAAGGACCAAAAAAAAAAAGAATTGTAGACTGTGAAAGCATGGACAAAATCTGATCTTCTTATTTAACTCAGGTTAAGAAAATTCTTGGTCAAAGAGCAGTCCAAGCAATCAGTTCTATGGCCACCTTAAAGCACATCAGGGCTCAACAGTTCTACAACGTAGAGGTCTATGAAACACAATTGTATATTTCAAAAGCTTCAAAGCAAAAACAAAAACAAAAACAGAGCTGGGGGTGGGGGTCTGATTGAGATATTTCCCTAGATCCTGAAAGAGCTAAAATCAATTTTGGATTTAAGTTGCAAATTTTATCCCCAAAAGATGCTCATCCCACTTCCTTAGCATGTGGCTTTAGAGTACATTCAAAACTTCTTTCCAATCTACACAATAAACTATGTCCTGAAAACCTCCCTAGAAACATTAAAAAATGGTTAACTTATCTGCATACAACGCAATTTTAGAATAACAGACTTACCTGTTGAGATGCCTGAATATTTCCTACTGTCATTGGAGCAGGTATATTGCCAAAATTTCCAAACTGAGAACTCTGAAGATTTTTTTCATCAAAATAGTGTCCAGAAGCTCTGTTAAGTGGATTAGAGAAACTCTGGTTTCCAGGGCCATGTGGTCCATTAAAATTTGGTCCTTGAGGTGAATCAAATATTTGTTCATGTCTTTGGAACTGTAGTCCTTGGGATGGGGCATTAAAAGCATTGCCAGGTGGATCATTATATGGACCAGTCTGATTGAAAGATACTGATTCAAGCCTTTGTGAAGGATGATTGTCAAATCTTGTGCCTTGAAGACCAAGAGGAATATCAAACCTTGATGCTTGCTGATGTTGTGGACCATCAAATCTTTGAGGTACACCGTCAAATCTGGGTTGAACCTGCTGTCCAGGTGGTCCATCAAACCTCTGGGGGCCTGGCTGACCAGGAGTCCTTTCAAATCTAGGACCTGGCTGACCATGTAATCCATCAAATCTTGGCAAGAGTGACGGCTGACCTGGCTGCCCATCAAACCTTAAAGCATGACAACCTTCAAATCTTGGACCACCTTGGCCCAGAGGCCCTTCAATTCTCAGTCCACCTCCTGGTACAGAAGGACCCTCAAACCTCATTCCACCTCCTTGTTGGACTAAAGGGCCTTCAAACCTGATACCAACCCCTGGTTGACCATGTGGACCCTCAAACCTAAGGTTCCCACCAAGTTGATTATGTTGTCCCTCAAATCTCAGACCAGCTACTGACTGACCATGGGGGCCCTCAAACCTCATTCCAACCCCTTGCTGTAGCAAAGGGCCCTCAAATCTGATTCCACCTCCTGGCTGACCATGAGGTCCATCAAACCTAATCGCAGCCCCTGATGGACCATGACCCCCCTCAAATCTAAGTCCACCTACAGGCTGACCTCGGGGATTATCAAATCTAAGTCCACCCACAGGCTGACCATGAGGTCCCTCAAACCTTAGACCACCCACAGGTTGACCACGATGTCCCTCAAACCTCAAACCACCCACAGGCTGGCCTCCTGGTCCCTCAAATCGCAAACCACCTGCAGATCCCTCAAACCTCAGACCAGGGGAACCTTCAAACCGAAAACCACCTCCTCCTGCTTGACCAATTGGGCCCTCAAACCGCAAAGGTGTCCCCACTGGTCCTGGAGGACCTTCAAATCTCAAAGGACACCCACCTCCTAGCTGACCTTGTGGTCCCTCAAATCTCAAAGGGCCCCCTCCCCCCATTTGTCCTGGTGACCCATCAAACCGAAGAGAAGCTGGTGTGGGAGGTCCATCAATTCGAGGGCTTAATTTATTAGGTCCTTCAAAAATCATCTTTGTTGGGCCATCTCTTGCTACTGATGGCCTACTAGGTCCATCAAATAACGGTCTGTCTTCAGCTAAAGCTGTAAGTCGCTGATTTGTATCCAAGCCGGCAAATCTTGATGCTGGGCTATCTACAAATGGTTTATCTGAATCTTCATATCGAGGTCGCTTAAGTGGAAAACGATCATTGAATGGAGATCTCTGCTCTTCTCGCACACCTTTTAAGAAGGAAAAAAATTATTTTCACTAAATCTAAAGTTATCTTAAAATCTTCTATTTTCGTATGAATGTTTATCCAAAGATATAACTATCTCACTACATTAGAGGGACAGGAGACACAGATAGCATAAAGCAGCAAATAAGAGGATGCCCTCTAGAATCAGACACACCTGAGTAACAACAAAATTCCCATCCTATCAACATACTAATTATTTCATTTTGAGAGCAAGTTATTTAACCTCTCTTTTATTTCCTATCTGTAAAATGGGGAGAATATACACTTCATTGTGGTGTTGTGAGGATTACATGAAATTACATATAAAAAAAAACCTAATGAAGTACCTGACACACAACTGGCCTTAGAAATATTAGCTCCCTTCCCTTCCCTTTCCTTAAAGGGAAAAAACATAACAAAATAAATGGGAAAAAAATGGTAATCTGAACAGTCACAAAAATCCATCCCCACTTAGCTTGTTCATTTTCCCTTCACTGCTGTGTGATTCAATAGGCATAATCTGATTTAACTTTTTCTACCTTTAGCAGAGACTTGCTCGTCATGTCTTCTCCGGCCCTCATGGGGTGAAAGATTCTCAGCATAAGTACGACTCCCAGATATAGGAGAAAGACGTCTTGCTCTTTCACTAAATTGTTCTTTTCTGTCAAACTGTGCTCCACTATTCCTACTTGCATGTTTACTTTTGGATGGCTCACATTCTATTCCAGACAACAAGGCATCAGTCAAAGGGTAGTCAAAAATATCAGGATCTAAGAGATCAAGTCTTGGAAATGAATGCTGAACCTGTGTCCTTTTCAGTTTTGCTTTATGTTCATAGTAGGTTAATTCAGCATCAGATAAGAGAGGTTTCTTTTTTAATCCACCTTTATTTTCTTCTGTAGGACTATCCCGTACATTGCATCTATGTTTACCTTCTTGATACTGAAATAGCTGTCGAATTTGATGCACAACAACAAGGAAGTCTTCCTGTGTAATTTCACCAGATGCTAAACGTTCACTCGTCTGTATAGGGGTGATAAAAGGAAATAAAATATTTTAAATATAAAAAAATACCAAAAAAAACAGACGAAAGAGAATGATGACTACACGGGATTAATCATAGTAACTACCTTTTGAAGTAATTCTCTTTTGCTTGCAAGAGTTAACTCTTTAGGAATCTGAAGATTGGCATCTACACTTAATCGATGCTGTTGCTGCTTTGGGGCTCGAGGTGATAAAATTCCTTTAGTGCTTGACCAGCTCTCCCTATGCCTCAGATGAGGAGGTTTACTATGTTCATCAACCTGTTGTAAGCTGAAACCATAAAAGCAGTATGTTACATTGAAATGTTTTTGAAAAAATACTCAGGACCATATTTAAAGATTCTTTTCAAAGGATATGGTTAAAATGGGCATATGTAACCACAAAAAGTAATTAAATAAATGATTAAGAGCACAAAATATGAAATCAGCAAAAACAGATATGAATTCTGATTCTTGCATGTCCTGGACTGCAGCCTTAGGTAGATTAGTTAACCTTTCTAAACTTCAGTTTCCTGATCTGTAAAATAGAAATAATAATAGTATTTAACCCACAGAGACGTAAGAATTAGATGGAAAAAAAGTACTAATAGCACCTAATTTTTCCAATTTTTAAATTAACACTATCTTTTGAAACATATACACTTCACTTGACTTAAAATGTTAACATCATACCTTTTATTTTCTTCCCAACCAGATTTCCATCTTTTGGCAGACTTGGAACTTTGCCAGTTTTCTACATTCTCCTTTGGTTCAGTGCCTGACTTTGTAGAATGCTGATTTGTAGTTTCTTGTGGTCGCTCCTCTTCAGTCTTTTTCATTCGCCTTGGATCCCGAATATCCTGTTTAGTACTTCTCTTAGCATTTCTGTCTTCCCTAGAAGGTGGTGTAAACTCTTCCATATGTGACTGCTTAGTTCCAGATTGGCGAATCTTTCCAGCTTTAGGTGTCGATGATGGAGACATACTTCTTTGCCTTCGTTTGGGTGACCGCCTATCTCTTCTCTTTGGGGAATGTATAATTGGTGACCTAGACTTGGGTGATCGAGATCTTGATCGCTTTCTAGTACTCGATCTCCCTGGTTTTGTCCCCTGTTTTTCTGACTCTTCTATTATTGTATCCTGTTTTTGTACAATGCCATTTATGATTTTATTTCTACTTCCAGCCAGTCTGTGTTCAGATGACTTCGTGTGCTCATCTTTATCCTTTTTTTCTGCAGTTTTTCTCTTCTCTTTCACATCATCATCTTTGCCGTCGGTCTTATCCTGAAGATGTTTTTTTAATCTTGGATCTCTCTTGTTCATATCAGACAACCTCATACTTTCCGATTCTTGATTTTTCAAGTCTTTTGTGTGAGATAATTTGTTTTTCAAAGGTGATGGTGATTTCGATTTCGATTTCGATTTAGAATCTAATTGGTCAAGTTCTTTCTTGGTTATTTTTTCACCTGATTTACTTTTTTCTTGCTTGGATGAATTTAGTTTTTCAGAGGGTATAGTTTTACTTGTCTTAGTATCAGACTGGTTTAATGTGTTCATTAGAAATTCTTTCCTGTGACTTTGATCTTTTCCATGAGAATGTTGGCTTATCCTGTTCAGACGAGGATCCCGGTTAGTTCCTTTCAAATCCTGAATTTGTAAGGATGTTCCTGGACGGCTTTTCTCAGATTGCACAGGAACCTGATGAGGAGCTTTAACTGCCATAGGGGCAATCTGTGAAACATGTAATTTGGATGGTGCAGATCCAGGACCTAAATTGGATGTTTCCTGCTGAACACTAAGAGAAACTGCCTAAAACACAAAATAAATGTTCGTGTCAACACCGTAAAACATGCAGATTGTCAAGAAATTGCAAACAATTGAAGAAGATAATGCTTTATTCAATAAATATATTTACTCAATACTATATTTAAATTGTACGCTTATAATGTATAAATTGAGATTACAATGAAAAGAAAAAGTCCATGATTTAAGTTGCCCATTATTTCTTACTAGTATTTTTTGAGATTTTATAATATAATCTCTAAACAGAATGAAAAAAAATTATTTCTCTTCCTAATCATTCAGGATTCTGAGCCATACTGCTCCTAAGAAATTGCTAAATCACTATACTCCGGCTGCACAAGAATCAGAGTCATTTCAGCTAAATTCTAAGTCCTAAAATTTAGTTTCTCCCAAAGTGGTGCTATTAATGAACTTATAAAATTCTGCCTTCCTGCACCTCACTGTCGAATAAGCTCAGATGCTGAGCAAAATAACTTAGTATAAAGTCATTTATGTGTAGAAAATCTTCCTGGCCTCCTTAATTTTGTCATTTCTGCTTATTAAGCATAAGCTCATAAAACATTAAAGACTATGCAAAATATTTTCCACAACACGCCTACCATCTTGGGACTAAAATATTAAGTCCACATAATGTAATGATTAAACAAAATTAAGATGCTACTTTATAAGATAGCAATCTAACAGAAAACCATTTGGAGGAAATACTGTAGTTTTGTAGTTTTGGGGGGGTTTTCTTGAGACAGGGTCTTGCTCTGTCACTCAGGCTAGAGTGCAGTGAAGCAATCATAGCACACTGGAGCCGAAAGTGATCCTTCCAACTCAGCCTCTTGAGTAGCTGGGATCACAAGCATGCACTACCACACCTGGCTAATTCTTTTTTTTTTGGTAGGGCCTCACTATGTTGCCCAGGCTGGCCTCAAACTCCTAAACTCAAGCAATCCTCCCACCTCGGACTTCCCAAGTGTTGGGATTACAGGCATGATCCACTGCGCCTGGCCTATGCAGTTTTTAATCAAGTGAATTTTACAATAAAGATATAAAAGTATAGTCTAATAAATATACTGATTTGTAAAATAAAAGTGAAAAAAGAGTACACTATTAATAAAAGTAACATGTTAATAAAATTCAAACATAAACATTACTTCCCTATTGTTAGACAGGTTTAAAATATTTAAAATGCCAATCTCCCTTACTTACCAGTTGTGCCTTAGCTTGCTCTAGCTCAAGCTCCAGCTTTTTCTGCTGAAGTTCTAACAACTGTTTTTGCTTTGCCAGTAACTGTTGCCTTATTAGTTGTTCTTGTGTAAGATTCTTCTGTATATCAGGAACAATTGGAGGAGTGGAGATGCTAGGGGAACTGACCACTGTACCAGGTGTTGAAGGCTCCTCGGGCTATAAGAAAAGACAATTTGTTAAAGAAAAATATATCAGCTAAAAAGGAAGCTAGGAAGAAAATAAAAATTATCAGCTTAACTCTTCATATTATCCAAATTCCTATCACACAGAAAACTTAGCAGAAATTTAAAACCCAAAATAAATGTTACATAATACCTAAACAAGGTGAATATATTTCTAAATAAAAATTCCAAACATATACATACTATTTTTTTTTCTCAAATTGAACCAACTCACTACAGAGTATTCTATTTTGGCTTTCTGGCAGTAAGTTCTGTAGAAGAATTCAAAATGTGATACTTAAAAGTATGTTACTTACTATTCATATTAAAACTTACCGATTTATTTAAAAATTTAGGATTCACATGGATGCTAGACGTATTCACATTGGGGGGCAGAGGTTTAATAGGCCAAGCAGGATCTAATGAATTGACTCTGACATCCAGGGCATAAAGTTTCTTCAAAGGGAATATTTCATCCCATGTGGAACGTAACTTAAATAAACTTTTCCTAGTATTTTCATCCACCTAGAACAACAGAACAATTCTATGGCTTGTTAAGTTACTATAGAATATTTTACAAATATAAGTTACATAAATCTGCTCTACTTCACATATAGAACTGTACTACCCATTGCTAAGTATATACAACAGTAATAATTTATTAAAAGTGCATTTCTCCTTCAAAAACAGAATAATTAAAACCATTTTCACCTAGTCTTCATGCAAGCAACCAACCAGGTGAGCCTTTCTATATACAAAATGTTTCCACATCTTAGAGCTTAGTATAATATTCCTAACATTACTCT
This sequence comes from Hylobates moloch, assembly GCF_009828535.3. Classification (NCBI taxonomy): domain Eukaryota; kingdom Metazoa; phylum Chordata; class Mammalia; order Primates; family Hylobatidae; genus Hylobates; species Hylobates moloch. The sequence continues at coordinate 55,367,636 of NW_026652286.1, read as the reverse complement.
TTCTCTGGAAAAAAATATATAAAACAACTAGAAAATATAAAACTAAAAAATATAAAACAACTAGAAAAATTGATTACCTGATCGCTTAAATGTTTTAAATTATTTACACAGTAGTACAAAGTTAAAATTAAAGCAAAACTGTCTCAACTAACCAATGCTCAGCAATACTATATGGTTGGGTACATAGGAACAAGATATTGTGGTGTGGAAAGCACTTTAACAACTGAAATTCACAAAATCTTAACCACTGATAAGCCTTAGTTTTAAATAACTTATCTGTTCAGGTTTGTGATGGCGAAAAATTTTTAGAAAATTTGCCATTGCCAGGCACAGTGGCTCACGCCTGTAATTCCAACACTTTGAGAGGCCAAGGCAGGTGGATCACCTGAGAGAGTTCAAGACCAGCCTGACCAACATGGTGAAACCCCGTCTTTACTGAAAATACAAAATCAGCCAGGAATGATGGCTCATGCCTGTAATCCCAGCTACTCGGGAGGCTGAGGCAGGAGAATCACTTGAATCCGGGAGGCGGAGGTTGCAGTGAGCCGAGATTGCGCCATTGCACTCCAGCTTGGGCAACAAGAGTAAAACTCCATTTCAAAAAAAGAAATAGAAAGAAAATTCGCCATCAAGAAACCTAGGACTTGGGAAACCTGAGTTAGATTTTCAACATTAGGATAGACAGTAAAGCCTTAACTATATTCATAAGTCTTCAGATAATAATATATTACAAGGTCATTTTAATCAACTGTCACGTTAATGCCCAGTTAGATTCAGTAAAGGTATGCTACCAAACACCCAAGTGAATTTGAACATACTGAAACCGAAACCAAGAGGTTGGTTAAGCTTCTCCTTAAGACTATAGCCTCTGGTTAGCAGTATTCAGCAAATGTCTACAATATTCTATTAACAAGCATTTTAATGCTATCTGATATAGAGCTTTCCAAATTTCTTCTGCATATACTATTTCTTTTCTCTAAGAACTTAAAAACATTTCTCAAATAGCAACTATTTTCTAATAAACATGTAAAATCTAATACTGAATAGTTCTTCCAAAAACAATTCCAATTCTACAAATCTGACAACTGACACACAGGTGTTCATCTACTAAAATATAATAACTACCACCAAATATTGACGTTAGGAAACAATCTTTAAACCTAAATATCTCATAAGTGCCTTTTTGTTCAATGTGAAAGATATAGCCTGACAGGCAGAGAATTACCTCAGCAAATCCCTTGTCTTCCTCAGCATAATACTGCTTTAACCAAACCACCATGTTACAAAGTTATGGAAGAAATTTAATCTCTAGATATGAAAAATAAGCCTAATTTCTGAACACTAAGGTGGGGGGAAAAGTATTTCCAGAATAACCTACAGCAATTAACTGGTCCACCATTCACACATACCAACAACATTCACCTAAAACATACTTGAACAATGTAACAAAAGAGTAAACATTTCCAGAAAACAGAACAAAAAAACACAGAAGTTTCAGGAACCAATCACAGGTTGAGACACTGAGGGATTATGCTTTTTACTCCCCCAAGAGAACAGTCAACATCCTAACACCAGAAATGTAAACAATGAAATTTTAATTACTCTTGACGATTTCAGATCTTTTTGCCTGGTTTATAAGTGATGAAACAGATGTTCAAATGAACAAACTCAATTTTTTTAAAAAGCACAATTCTAAAAGCAAATCCATCTATTCTTAAATGGATAATGTAAACCCCTAGAATCTGTTCTAAAAATCTAACATAAAACATTAACTTCAGCCTTTCTTTGAAATGGTACTAATGATAAATGTCCAAAAGTATAAAACATTTCACCACCCAAGAAAACCCAACACAAAGCAAATATTTATTTAATCAGGAACACATTTAAAAAAAAAAAAACGCAAATGTTTCTAAATGCATATGTACCTTTTCAAACACACAAATAAATGTTGCAACTAGATTTTTAGTAAAGGCAGTGAGATACTCTCTTCCAACGTTTTTCACAATAGAATCCATAAGGTACATAACAGGAAGCTTCTCTGAGGAAGGAGCCTGAATAAAAAGAAACTGAGAAGTTTAGTATAATGAATTACCACCAAATAATTATTTAAAAGTGAGTTTTTAAACCTACAATAGACCTCTTTTTGTTGATACTAAATATTTTTGAAGTAATCTTTATGAAACTTAAGTGTTCAGTCAAGTTCTCAACTCTTACAATCCTTAGTTGAGCACAAAAAGCTCAGAATCACCAGGATGAACAACAACTGTAATCCCTAATATACTCATTTAACACTCAATGAAATTTCAAGTTCATGTGGTAAAAAGACCTGTGTTTTCAGTGACAAAAATAAAGAGGAAGCGAGGGAAAATTACTTTATGTAATCCAAGTGTCAGTTTTGTGACCCATATTAACTTACAATGGTGTGCCTACACTCAAAGCAGTTTTTAGACCTCTTGTAGAAACTAATTTCCATGGGCATATTTCATATGTTCAAGTCTATGAAGCTTTTGTTACCTGTAAAATCACTAGGATTACTTCTCTATAACCCAAATGAACAAAAATTAAAAACACTTCACCTAGGAAGTCAATGGCAAAACACTGAAACTTGCACATGAACATGCAGGAAGTTGCAAGTTTGTTACTCAGACAAGAAAAACTGGATGGAGCAGCCGCTGAATCATGTAAATCAGGTCGAACTTGACTCTGGAAACCAGGATTTGTCCTGAAGATTTTCTTCACAGCCTGGACTCTCCGCCGAGATATTTTCCTCTGACATGCACAAACCAGGGGTTATAAATTTGTGCAGAGCCAGTGTGGTGATGCTGATACAGGTGGCCCTTTCCAAAGTAAAGAAATGTTGCCCCAGTTCAACTGCAATGCCTACCCACCACTGGCTTTTAGAAGGCACAGCAAGCTTCCAGAAAGCATCAGCAGGTTCACAGACTTGTTGAGGAGCATTAAGACACACCATAATAGTTTTAACTCTGACTCCAAAGGAGCACTCATGATTTAAAAAAAAAAAAAAAGACAAAATAAAACAAAAAAAACTTAGGTTATCCCCATTTACCCACCCCATGTGTATAGGAATCTTAACGCTGAGTAACACTTAACCATAGCTGCCTGAAGCTAGGGTAGGCTCACAGTTCTGGAGTACACAATGCCATCATATATAATAAAACCAATTGCCCATACAAGTGTGTGGAAATGCTCTTGCTTCTGATAACACCTTTACAACCAAAAGTTGGCTAAGGAAAGCTTTGAGTAACTTTGTATGAAAAATTTCTTTTAAGGTACTGTCTAATAAAAGGGTTCACCCACTGCATGTGGGTGAACTATATTAAGTACGAACATGTCAAATGGTTTACTGCTGTGTCTTTACCTTACCATATCATGTTTTACACCATTTTAGTCATTATTGTACTTATGAAGATAAACAGGCTCTCTTAAACACCAAAGTCTGTTAAGTAGGCTAATTTTTTATTGTACAAGTGAAGTCCTTATATGTATTATTTTTCGCTACTGCTCTCTCTTGGGAGGAGTCAAATTAAGTGTGAATCCTTTAAGTTTAGTAACGCAGAGAAGCTAAATAAGGACACAAACATTCACTTCCAAAACACAAAACCAGGCCAGTTTGCTACCAAGTAACGGAAATCCCTCCCCTCACCCTCGATCCCAACCCAGATTAAAATAGTTCCCCCAAAGTGACTTTTACATCTTTTCCTCAATCTGGCTTTACAAAAATAACCAGGAAACGTGTGCCCCCAAAATTTCAGCTGTCTTTTACCAGCAAATAGCCCATCTATTTTCATCACTGTGTAGCGATATACAAACACAAGTTTTATGTGGTCACTATATTCAGCATTTAGTTTTCGGTTCTCGAAGGTCTTCCGGATCCATTAAAAACCAGCAAGGAAACTGTTCTTTTGAGTGACAACCTGAGCTGCTAAATATAAGGCTCTGTGGAATATTAAATCCCAAGATACGAGGTAATTAGATTTTAAAAATCAATGTTTTTGCCTTAAAAACACAAGTGCTATAAGGCATTTAATGTCAAGTTAAGCCTTCAACAAGGCAAAAACTAAGTTTTCATGTCCAAGATGTTTGTGGTATCAATAAAAAGCATGTTGAGTATGAGGAATGCTTCCTTTTTAAATCTTATACTTAAAAAAAATAGCTGTTTTACATACACTTTCACAGGAAAAAGTGAACGAAAACTTGTATCTTAGCTGTCAGACTGAGCATGATAAACTTGTTGAGGCCCTTAAAAAGAAAAAGGAAAAAAACCCTTTCTTTTCGTCCTCTTTAAATTATGAAAGGACCACCTGAAACCGTGTATCTTGTGAAGAGGTTTACCCAAAAGAGTGGATGGAACCTAAAGAAGAATGAACCCAAGTCACTTAAAGACTTTTGTTTAAAACACACAACCACGTAGATAAAAATAAGTCTTGGAAACAGATTCTACACCTTACAAAGGTAAATAAAAAAGACAAATACATATTTTATATGTTTTATTCACAAATTTTATAATACCAGTCACACATTTCAAAACCATTTATTAGAGTCAGACCACTCAGTTTTACACTAGACAGAAACCGTCTCTAAACAATATATTGGTGGTTGTTGTTAAAGTGGCCTTTAAAAAGGGGTTCACTCTGCTAAAAGGAGGCTCATCCTGATAACTGCAATCACTAACAACTAGAAAAAACTAAACCGTGAGTACAAGCTTGAAAAATAAAATGTAGCACTGGGACGCTATTAAAACTCATGGTAACTAAGTTTAACAGTAACTTTACTTAAATGACATATCGCTCCCATATGAATCCACAGAAGAGGAGGACTACAGGGAAATATAAGGTGGCAGAGGACCACTTCTGTCAAGGGGTAAAGAAAAACACTCCTTCGCTATCAGGGAAGGGAGAAAAAGAGAAAAGGAAGAGGAGGAGGGACTGAACTTTTCAGAGAAACTACAAGTACTTGTTACCCTCTGGGCCAGTTCTCCACCTACAGGTTGGATAAGATCTCCTCCCCCCACCCAAACCCCACCCTCAACCCCACTTGCCCCTATTTTGGGACAAATTAGACCCTCCAACAGGAGAATAAAAGTTTTATCTAGCCGCCCCCACCCCAAAATGGGGCTGACGGGAGTGAGCAGCTGCCTGGCTGGCAGGGAATGGATTCTCCTCTCTTCCCTTTCGCATCATGTGCTTTTCAGGCGCCATGTTGGGCTCCTAACAGGCGGCTGCTCCACTCGGGGCCAAATCCCTATTCCCACCCACCAACAGCTCGCTCCCAGGTCCCCCTTCACCTCCTTCCAACCCACAGAACACAATTACCAAAAAGGGTGCTGGGGGAAATTGGGAGACCCACTCTCCCACTTCCCAGGGGATTAAAATGGCTTATGTTAACTCTTACTTCCCCAAACCACAAACTGCCTTTAAGTCTCCCCCACCCCAAAGGGCTCTATTCAAAGCGTGTGTGTGTCGGGATATACAATGCGGTGGCCTAAAAAGGGAGTTGGAAAGCGGAAGTGGGACTCCACCCTTTATCCTCCCCACTCCCTCCCCGCCAGAGGCCCATGCTCGAAGCCTGGGCCAAAGACCGAGCCTGAGTTGGAGGGGGCTGGGGGGGTTGGAGAGAAGGAACACTGTCCCCCTTGGGATGGAAGCGAGACCTGGGATGAGGCTGACACTAAAATCAGGAAGTATTAGAAGTAATAGGAGGCTGCGGGGTGTATAAAAACCTTGGCGGTTTGGGCCTCGATGAGAGAGACGATCTCCTTGGCGAAGGGCAGGTTCTCCTCGGCTAGAATGGTCAGCATATTGATGTGCGGCTTGCTATTGAAGGTCAGGTCTTCGAGCGATGACTGATAATCCCGACAGGCGTCCTCCCGGGCCCCCGCAGCACCGGCCTCGGCCGGCGTCTGCTCTGACATTGCGCCGCGGCCCCCCTCCGAGGTCCGCCGCAGCTGAAGCTGAAGCCGCTTTGGATACCCCGCCTCCCTTCCGACTCCTCTTCCTCTCCCCAGCTCTCTCGCGGCTCCGGCTTCACCACATGCTGACCGCGGAGGGGGGATGGGGGACGACACAGGGGGAACCTCGGGTATGAAACGCCGCCGTCTCGCGGGTGATCTCCGTCCACTTCCAGCCGCCACAGAAGCTTCTTTCTCCACAGACACAAAATGGCGGCGGCAGTGGCGGCTCCAGCTCCGAAAATGTCTGTGTTTCCAACCGCTGCGTCGTGCGAAATGAACTAGGGGAGGGGAAATGTGCGGTAAAAGGGCGGGGCCGCTGATAAAACCAGGCGTGATTGGCTGGCCTGGCAACGTCATGAGCCCCGCCCCCAGCCCTTCCGCAGGGCGTCCTGGCACCGCCTTCTTCTCCGGCCTCTACCCGGACTTTCGCAACATCTACTGCTCGGAGGTGCACTGGAAAAGACGGCCCTTCTCATTGGCCAATTCATAAGGGACTGTTCGGTCATTTGTTACCATAACAACCCATTCAGGGAAGCCAATAGGCCTGGGAAGGCAGTTCCCGCGGCCCAACCCAACCACTTTAAGAAGAAGGCTCAGCAGTCCCCTCTTCGTCCCTCCCTCTAGCTTCCCAGCCACTGAGCGGGCCTGTCAATCATCTTTCCCCCCGCCTGCCCCGTAGCTGCTACCGACAGTGGGGGCTGGAGGGAGCCGAGGCTTTCTGCCGTCGCACCCCCTTTCCCTTAGCGTCTCAGGTGCTCTGGAGAGCCAGGGCGGGTCCAGCTGCCCCTCTGGGAACTGGGAAGTGGGAGGGAGGTGCCGAATTTACCCGGAACTTCGGAAAGCACTGCTGGAGAGTTTATTCCAGTACGCCGCTTCCCACACCCACAAAAATACCTAGGCTTGCTTGAATCCCCAGGAAAATGCCTTTTATTTAGAGGTTAAATGTGAAAGGCTTCTTCCTTGGGGGTTTGGAGGAGCTCTTTAAGGAGCCCACTCTGAGCTCTAGGAAGAGTTTTTCATAACAGCCACACCCAGCTGGACCTTAATATTTCCACTGTGAATCTGCATTTCAGAACCTCCTTAGCATACACTATCTGGGGCACGTAGGAAAACACACACGCGCATGCACTTTTTTAAACTTGTGGGGCTGTCTTCCCAGGTTGGAAATGATGCTCGCAAAACACACAAAGCTTTCAAATAGTTCACCGTGGAGCTGCGACGTAACACAAACCAAATGTAATTTTTTCAATGAGTAGCGATATTGACCTAAATATAAGCTTTTAAAATGTGTCAATTACGGGCTGGGGGCGGTGGCTCAGGCCTGTAATCCCAGCACTTTGGGAGGCCGAGGCGGGCGGATCACGAGATCAAGAGATCGAGACCATCCTGGCCAACATGGTGAAACTCCGTCTGTACTAAAAATACAAAAATTAGCTGGGCGTGGTGGCGTGCGCCTATAGTAGTCCCAGCTACTCGGGAGGCAGAGGCAGGAGAACCGCTTGAACCCGGGAGGTGGAGGTTGCAGTGAGCCGAGATCACGCCACTGCACTCCAGGCTGGTGACAGCGAGAGTCCATCTCAAAAAAAAAAAAAAGTGTCAATTACCTAAAATTGCTTTTCCATTGCCTTCCGTAGGCTACTAGGCATTTGAGAGATAATTTGTTGCTCCCCAGAAGAAATTGCTCTTAAAAAATAAACTTAGCCGGGCATGGTGGCGGCCGCCTGCAATTCCAGCTACTTGGGAGGCTAAGGCAGGATGACTTGAACCTGGGAGGCAGAGGTTGCAGTGAGCCGAGATCGCACCACCGCACTCCAGCCTGGGCGACAGAGTGAAACTCTCTCTCAAAACATAAACAAACAAGCAAACTACTCTTTATTTGTCCCATATAAAGTAACATTTTCATTTCTTCTTTTTGTTTCTTTGAGTTTTTTAGCATCTTTATTGTTGTATAATTGAAACATAATAAACTGCATAAAGTGTGCTGCAAAGGTTAAGTTTTGACATGTATTTTCCATTTTTTTCTTAGCATGATATCACACATGAATGAAAAGTAAAACCTGGGGAGGAAAACTGGTCTTCCCTCATTTGAAGCTAAGAAGTATTGTTAAATAAGTATTTATAATCTCAGTAATTTCACACTATTGTTAGTGGTGCTATTTAGATATACTAGAAAGTTTCAACTAATAACGTCCAAGGGTTTTATTTTCTGGAGGGAAATGGCCAGGGTGAAATAGTCCTCTGTTCATTTTCTTTTCATTTTAAAGGTGAATTTCATTATAGAAGTGTCTGCCTTTTACAGTTTTTAACTTTCTTTTAACAGCAAAGTGAACTTCTAAAAAAAAAAAAAAAAAAAAAAAGGCTCCAAAGCTCTGATTTGGCTTTTACTGTATCCCTCACAGACTATATACAGAGTAAACAATTAATATATCTTAGCACATAAATCAACAAACCTCTGTCCCCACAAATGACATGGAAAACTCAAGTGACTAGCAATCTTATTCAAATCATGTGCTGCACTGTAACAAGCATATTTTTTTCTCTAAATACTCAGGACAGAGCACAAACTAGATAACTGGAATTTTAAATACAAATAAGTGCACAAAACATCTCTCATAGATTTTCACTACCAGTTCTTTCGTCAGAATATGCAACAAATTTACTTTCCACCAACATTAAGCCCCAGTTATTTCCTATCTCTACGCTAGGTGCAGTGGTGAACAAGATAGCCCCTTGGCCATACCTTCATGAAATGTATACCTCAATCATAATCTCATGTAGTAATGTGAAAAAGTACTACATTCGTCCAGGAACCAGTGGTATCCCAAAACTATTTTCAATAATCAAATCCACTAATTAATTGTGTTTCTGCAGAATATGAAGCATTTCCATTGTTTTTGAGGAAAATAGTTATACCCTTCCCTTGGTTCACAGAGTATTTACAAGAGGAGTTAATTCCTCCTTTAAAAAAATCTCTCAGCCTGGGAGTGGTAATAATTATCAAAAAATAAATTAATTAAATTTTTAATTTAATTTAAATTTTAAAAACCTCTGTTCTATCTAATCAATAACTCTTCTCATGTAAATTTTTTATATCATTAGAAAGACAGAAGTGTGGATACTAAACACAAAAGTAGAAAGGACATAGGCCAGGTGCCATGGCTCATGCCTGTAATCCCAGCACTTTGGGAGGCCCAGGAGGGCGGATCGCTTGAGCTCAGGAGTTCAAGACCAGCCTGGCCATCATGGCGAAACCCCGTCTTCTACCAAAAATACAAAAAATTAGCTGGGTGTGGTGGTGTATGCCGGTAATCCCAACTACTCCTTTAAAATTTATAGACTGGGCGCCGTGGCTCACACCTGTAATCCCAGCACTCTGGGAGGCTGAGGTGGGAGGATCACTTGGGCCCCAGAGGTTGCGCTGAGCTGAGATCGTGCTACTGCCCTCCAGCCTGGGCGACAGAGCCAGACTGCGTCTCAAAAAAAAAAAAGGAAATAAAAATTGAAAGCCAATCCCTTTAAAATCAAATAGTTATCGAGCACTGTCAGCAGGTAGAATTTCCCCCTTTTATATGTAAACCCAGTGTGTGTAGATAATATGCAGCAATATTATTTACCTGTTATATATGCATATACATTTATTTATTCTTGCTAGAAATATGTACTTTACTTATATAAACTTTTTTTATTTTTGGAGATGGGGTCTCACTCTGTCACCCAGGCTGGAGAGTGCAGTGGTGTGATCTCAGGTCACCGCAACCTCCACCTCCAGAGCTCAAGGGATCCTCCCACCTCACCCTCCTGAGTAGCTGGGACCACAGGCCTGCACCACTACACCTGGCTAGTTTTTTGTATTTTTGATAGAAGATGGGGTTTCGGCATGTTGTCCAGGCTGGTCTTGAACTCCTGGGCTGCAGCAGTCCTCCCACTTTGGCCTCCCAAAGTGTTGGGATTACAGGAGTGAGCCACTGCTCCCTGCAACATTATTATTTACATGTTTTATAACCACAAAAGTAATGCATGCTTATTTTAAAGAATTCAAATACAAGTACACAAAGAAAAAATGAAAATTCCCTCTCTCTGCCCTTGGCCATAAGGTAACCACTGCTCACAGTTTAATATCTATCCTTCCATGCCTTTTTCAATGAACATACACATAAACACAATATGTAAAGCTTTTTTTGTTTGTTTCTTTAATTTCACCGCCTTTCTGACTGGGAAGTGTAAATCCTTTTATTTTTTATTTTTACAAAAACATAATACACGTGTGCTATATATCTATTTAATATTAATTACTTGCATGTATTTATTTATTTATTTTTTTGAGACAGAGTCTTGCTCTGTCACCCAGGCTGGAGTGTAGTGGCACAATTTCGACTCACTGCAACCTCTGCCTTCTGGGTTCAAGCAATTCTCCTGCCTCAGCCTCCTGTGCAGCAGAGATTACAGGTGCCCACCATCACTCCCAGATAATTTTTGTATTTTTAGTAGAGACTGCGTTTCACCATGTTAGCCATTTTAGAGAATAAAAAGTCTAAGCTAATAGAAAACTTCCAAAAATATTATTTCATAACAAATTGTATTTATAAAATATATAGTATTCTCTGGAATATATGTGTGTGTGTGTGTGTGTGTGTGTGTGTGTGCGCGCACGCATGTATTTGTATACATGTATTTAGAGAAAGAAAGAGAATAAAAGATTTCCTTGGGAAAAAAGTTGCTTCTGTTCGTTCTTTCATTTGTTCATTCAGTGTGGCCCATGCTCTCAAGGAGGTCATAGTCAATGGGTTGAGATAAGAAATTAAACCAGGGTGGGGCACCATGACTCACGCCTGTAATCCCAGCACGTTGGGAGGCCTAGGCAGGCAGATCACTTGAGGTCAGGCAAATATATAATATATAACAGGTAAATATTATTTGCCAACATGGCAAAACCCTGTCTCTACTAAAAATACAAAAAAAATTAGCTGGGCGCGGTGGTGAACGCCTGTAATTCCAGCTACTTGGAGGCTGAGGCAGGAGAATCACTTACACCCAAACTTAAGAGGCAGAGTTTGCAGTGAGCTGAGATCACGCCATGTGCACTCCAGCACTTCAGCCTGGGCAACAGAGCACGACTCGTCTCAAAAAAAAAAAAAAAAGAGTTGTCTGCTTTGTGTGCCTAAGTAAAATATAATGTTGCTTAATGAAGGGTGACAGAGTGGAAGTGTCATGGGGAAAGAGCAAATGTACTGTATATCATGTATTTGGTGGGGGTTGTAAGATTGTTTATTTTACACGCTGCCATGGTTTGAATGTCTATTTTTTGTTGTTGCTTCTTCTTTTTTTTGTCAAATATGTTATTTTGACATATGGGTTTGGTTATAAAGTTTATTCTAAAACTTACGTGAATTAGTTGTTTTTGTTTCTTTTGAGACAGAGTCTTGCTCTGTCGCTCAAGCTGCAGTACAGTGGCATGATATCTGCTCACTGCCAACTTCGGCCTCCCAGGTTCAAGTGATTTTCCTGCCTCAGCTCCCAAGTAGCTGGAACTATAGGCGCGTGCTACCACACCCAGCTAATTTTTGTGTTTTTAATACAGACAGGTTTCCACCATGCTGGCCAGGCTGGTCTCAAACTCCTGACCTGAAGTGATCCTCCCACCTCGGCCTCCCAAAGTGCTGGGATTACAGGTGTGAGCCACCTTGCCAGGCCTAAAAATTATGTGAATTAGTTATAACTGCATTATATTCTAAAATTCATTTCCTGGCTGGGCAAGGAGACCCCATCTCTATGAAAACAAAAAAAAGTTTAAAAAATGAAAAAAAAGTAAGATTCATTTCCCAAATTGGTGGTGGTTTCTGTGAGTCAAAATAAAACAGCTCATTCTCATCGCATAAGTGGTTTTCTGCTACTGGTTTTTGCTTGAGAGGCCTAGTTCATCTGCTTTCTCCAGAACTGTCCTGTGCCAGCAAATAACTTAAGCCAAGGCAAGCATAGAGCCTGTTATCAGACAAGTGAGTTAAACCAAAGGGATGTATACATGGATTATTGCGTGGAGAAACCATAATCAGAATAGTGGTTTAAAGCATGAAGTCTGATGAAATGATTGATTGTCTCTGCAGCAGCTTCTTAGCCTCATGACTCTTAGAAAGTTATTTAACTTCTGTAAGCTTCTGTTTTTCCATATTTAAAAAGAAAATAATGACAACTCTCACCTCTTAATGTTGTTATAAAGACGGAATGAGACGACATACTCTATTGTGAGACTTTACCATTGTATATTTGACCCAGCAATCCCACTAAAGACAGATTTACTCAAACACGGGGAAATAAAATAAAAGAATGAAGAAACTGTGCTACTGTAGAGCAATCTTTAAGATATATTTCATTTCAACTATACCACAAGGCAACCGTTAAAAAAAAAATTCATTGAAAAAATAAGTTAAAAAATAAAGGCAAGATACAGAACTGTTTATATGATATTCCGGCACTGCATTAACTAAAAAAAATTCAAGGAAAAAGAATATATACATATAAATATGTATTCGTATGTACATGTAATATCACTGGAAGAATATAAAAAAGAACTGGTAACAATAATTGCCTGTGGACCAGGCAACCAGAAAACAGGGCAAGAAGAAATCTTTTCAGTTAATTCTCTTTTTGGTGTTTTAAACTTTACCTTAACAGGCTGGGCACGGTGGCTTACGCCTGTAATCCCAGCACTTTGGGAGGAAGAGGCCAGCAGATCACCTGAGGTCAGGAGTTCGAGACCAGCCTGACCAATATGGTGAAACCCTGTCTCTACTAAAAAAAAGTACAAAAATTAGCCAGGTGTGGTGGCACGCGCCTGTAGTCCTAGCTACTCAGGAGCCTGAGGCAGGAGAATCGCTTGAACCCTGCAGGCAGAGGTTGCAGTCAAAAAAAAAAAAAGAAAAACAACAACAAAAAAAAACTTTCTGCCTTGTGAAAGTATTAACAAATCTTTTTTTTTTTTTTTTTTTTTTTTTGAGACGGAGTCTCGCTCTGTCCCCCAGGCTGGAGTGCAGTGGCACAATCTCGGCTCACTGCAACCTCCGCCTCCTGGGTTCATGCCATTCTCCTGCCTCAGCCTCTCCGAGTAGCTGGGACTACAGGCGCCCGCCACCACGCCCGGCTAATTTTTTGTATTTTTTTAGTAGAGACGGGATTTCACCGTGGTCTCGATCTCTTGACCTCGTGATCCGCCCGCCTCGGCCTCCCAAAGTGCTGGGATTACAAGCGTGAGCCACCACGCCCGGCCAGTATTAACAAATCTTAAAAATAATTTCTTTTTAAATAACGAGATTATATATGTATATATTTATGCTTTCCACATGCCTGGTAGATGTTCAGTTAATATAATGCCTTTTGATTCTGAGATAAAACCATTATTTAAAAAGCCTTTTTAACAATAGGAAAAATGTAAAACAATTGAGAGAACGTTTTATCCTGAATGCATACTTATTAAACTGCCTTGGAATTAAATACACAAAATCCAAACATCCTGATTATTGCAGTTATTTTAAATCTTTTATTAGAATGATCATAATAATTGTGGAGATAGACAAATATGGCTCTAAAAATAATGTCCAAGTCAATCAGGCAGTAAATATGAGCTATCTAGTCAATCCAATAGAGCCAGATCAGCATAAACTTTTAAAAAATGTTTTATAAGGGCTGGTACAGTGGCTCATGCCTGTAATCCCAGCACTTTGAGATGCCAAGGCAGGCAGATCACTTGAGATCAGGAGTTCATGACCATCCTGGCCAACATGGTGAAACCCCATCTCTACTAAAAATACAAAAATTAGCCAGGCATGGTAGCAGGCGCCTGTAATCCCAGCTATTCCGGAGGCTGAGGCAGGAGAATCGCTTGAACCTGGGAACTGGAGGTTGCAGTGAGCTGAGATTGCACCACTGCACTCCAGCCTGGAGGAGAGTGACACTCCGTCTCAAACAAAACAAAACAAAACAAAACAAAACAAAAAAAGGAAAATGTTTAATAAGAACAATTGATTTGAAAGTTTTTGCTGCCTATTAATCAAGTTTAAACTCTCAATAGCTTATAGCCACAAATATTTATTTCCCCTCTCATAGTTCTATAGATTGGCTGTGGCTCTGCTATGCTTGGCTGGAATCCACTGGGCTTGACTTCAGACTGCTGATTAGGTTCAAGGCTGCTCTACGTATTTCCTCATTCTCCTTGGACCAGTGGCTACCTCAGACATGTTCTTCTCATGAAGGGTCACTGGAGTCTAAGAAAGTAAGCAGAAACGTAAGATGCTTCTTGAGATGTTGGCCTGGAACTGGCACAGTTGTCACTTTGGCCCACATCTCATTGACCAAAACAAGTTACAAGGCCAAGCACGTCATTAGTTGGGAGGAGGAGAGGTATCCTCTGCTTAGTCATGTGAAAGACACTAAAGAGTTATGTGGTAAGGATATAGATGCAGAATGCTAATACAGGAAGGTCATGAAGCATTGGAATAATAATTCAATCTATCACATCATTTTAAAAGAGCTAAGCGTGGTCCTTAATGGCTCAAGAACAATGGCTCTGGGTATATGCAGCCCAAGACACAAAATCTCTGGTCCATAAACAACTTCATTCTGCTGAGCTGGTAACCCCAGGTTCCTTGGATTCGTAAATAGAGAGACAATGAAGTAAATCAAAACCATATAGGGATCATCTGTATGTATTTGGTATTTAAAGTCCTTATTGGAGGAGAAGGGAACAAGAAAGTGGCAGCAGTAGGGGTTTGTGGCCAGGGTAAGCTGCCACTTTGCTCTGTCACCCAGGCTGACTCTTCAGCCTTTCAACCTTGTTGAGTATGTCAGCTCAAGGTGTTGTTGCCCCCACACACTGAGTCATCCTGGAAGACGGGAAGATCCAGCAGCAGGATTTTGGCTCAGCGTGTGACAGAGCATAAAATTGAAACCCTCTATTATACATAAAATCTGTATTTCCCTGGAGACATTTGAAACCAAAGATGAGATGGAACTAATTAAAGATGCGGCCCATCCCTGACCAGTTCAACTATTGATTTAATCAAAGTGATCAGCTCCTTAGATTCTTGACAGAAAAAAAAAGGCATGTCCTGGGTCGGGGGTAGGAGGGTGTTAAATTATATACTTCAGTGCATAATTTGGTTGGCTGGTGGCATGTTTTGTTTTGTTTTGTTTTGAGACAGGTTCTCTCGCTATGTTGCTCAGGCTGGTCTCCAACTCCTGGTCTCAAGTGATCTTCCTGCCTCAGGCTTCCAAGTAGTTGGGACTACAGGCACATATTGAGTCTATGTTTTTTTAAACAATGTCTTGCAGGCAGAAATTAAAAATTAAAAAATTTAAGATGACACAGGCAACGTGACTAAAAATCAAAGGAGAAAGAAAGGTCAATAAAAGCAAATGATCCAGATGGATTAGTGTACAAGGACATTAATAAACTACTATAAATGTATTCAAGGAATTTGAGAAGATAAAAGTGAATGAATAGAAAAGAAACAATTTCAACAGAGAAATGAATCTCGAAAGCAAGAAAAAAGAACCAAATGGAAATCTCAGAAATAAAATTTAAAAATCTAAAGTTAAAAACATAATTCAGTAAACTTCTGGCCATTATATCCTAGTCACCTTCATTACATAAGTGAGATAGTTTGACATAACTGATAGAGACTTGAGAAACACCTTGATCTCATCAGCAGCACGTTAACATTCTAGCTCTGTAGTGAATCCTTTGCTCAGAGAATTTGCTTCCTTTTCTTTCTCTTGGTGCATATTTTACCTTTTACCAAAAGTCTGTTTTGGACTCATGACCTTTACATCTTCACTATCTAAAACATTTAAGAGGTATTTCTATAACAATGAAGCAAATACATGCATTTATTTTTTAAATAGTTTTTATGTTTTTAGATTAACCCAGAAAAAATCAGCTGCTCTGTGATCACAGAGGAGCCAGGATTTTCGTATGTTTCCATTTATTCACTTTATTTGTAATCAAAGAAAGATTCTGTTTGCAGGTTTCCATGGTCTTATCTGTACCATCCATGAAATGTTTTTACTTCTTCTGTTACAAATCAAATGCGTCAACAACCAAAGACTCTAAGAACTTGCTACCTCTGAATCAGAATTGTGACACTATACCTCAGATAATCTATATCTTCAATGATACTTTCAGAGACTCTTGTTGTATTTGAGATAGGTGGTGTTTAAATAGAGTATTATATTAATTTAAGCATGTCTTCTTAAAAAGTACTATTTATAATTTTAGATAACTTTGCGTTTTAGATAATCTGACACTTGACCTTCCAATTCACAATTAAAAATATGTAATTGAGTAATTGATTTGAGGCTTATAAAATAATTTTACTGTTTATAAATAGTATTCCAATATTTAAAAGAACTTAAGAACTTAGAAAGATTTTGCTTATGAGGCCAACCATTTAAAGTGCTTAAAAGCAAATAGAATGGGCTGGGCACAGTGGCTCACGCCTGTAACTTTGGAAGGCCGAGGCAGGCGGATCACGAGGTCAGAAGATCGAGACCATCCTGGCTAACACGGTGAAACCCCATCTCTACTAAAAATACAAAAACAAAATTAGCTGGGTGTGGTGGCAGGTGCCTGTAGTCCAGATACTTGGGGGGCTGAGGCAGGAGAATGGCGTGAACCCAGGAGGCAGAGCTTGCAGTGACCCAAGATCGTGTCACTGCACTCCAGCCTAGGGGACAGAGTGAGACTCCATCTCAAAAAAAAAAAAAAAAAGAAAAAGAAAAGAAAGTGTATTGAATTTATAAATGCAATTTAAGTGTTTAAAGAAACTCAATTAAGTTGAAAATAGGTTTAATTGATAAAGATTTATTTATTCAAATTGAGTTGATTGAACATTAATAAGGTAAATTTAAATATTTTACAGTATGTAAATAGAATAATTAGCTTTATTTTAATTCAAAGTCCTTCAATTGTTGTCTTAATATATGGAATATTAAGTTTTTAAAACTCCATGAAAAGTCTTTCCTATTTATTTATTTTTTTATTTTTATTTTTTATTTATTTATTTTTTTTTTTGAGACGGAGTCTCGCTCTGTCACCCAGGCTGGAGTGCAGTGGTGCAATCTCGGCTCACTGCAAGCTCCGCCTCCCGGGTTCACGCCATTCTCCTGCCTCAGCCTCTCCGAGTAGCTGGGACTACAGGCGCCCGCCACCACGCCCGGCTAATTTTTTTGTATTTTTAGTAGAGACGGGGTTTCACTGTGGTCTCGATCTCCTGACCTCATGATCCGCCCGCCTCGGCCTCCCAAAGTGCTGGGATTACAAGCGTGAGCCACCGCGCCCGGCCAGTCTTTCCTATTTATAAAAACAATTCTAGGGCCAGGTGCAGTGGCTCATGCTTGTAATCTCAGCACTTTGGGAGGCTGAGGCAAGCGGATCACTTGAGGTCAGGAGTTCGAGACCAGCCAGGTCCAAATGGCAAAACCCTGTCTCTACTAAAAATACAAAAATTAGCCAGGAATGGTGGTGTGCGCTTGTAGTACCAGCTACTTGGGAGACTGAGGCAGGAGAATCACTTGAACCTGGGAGGTGGAGGTTGTAGTGAGCCAAGACCATGTCATTGCACTCCAGCCTGGGCAACAGAGCAAGTGAGATTTCGTCTCAAAAAAAAAAAAAAAATTCTAGAACAGTTTAAAAATTATCATTAACAAAATCCTTTGTTGAGTCAGATTTAGGTAATAAAAGTTAAAGGTATCTCTTATTATTTGAAAAGAATATATCTTTTTTTGTTTAAATACAACAATAATCAGCATGTTAAATAATGCAAGCTTCAGATACATTCCTGACAACCTGATATTCTTCACTTGAAACCATCAAAGAACTTGGAGGCTATGTAGTGTACTGTGGGTTCCTATTTATTCTGCAGCCAGAGCCATCATTCTAAACATCTGCGGCAAAAACTTAAAAAAAAATTTTTTAAATTTTTATCCACACTACACTGATATAGTGCTGCAAAAACTTAAACCCCTCTACAGCTTCCCGTTGTCCCCAGGATCAAGTCCCAAATCCTACAAGGTACCACTTACTCTGGCCATTGCCTATCCCTTAAATCTCAGGAAGCCAGTCTTCCTTGGTTCTCTCTCTATTCCAGCCATGTTAGCCTCTTTTTCACTAGGGCTTTAGCAATGCTATTTCCTCTGCTTGAACTGTTTCCCTCCAGCATTCCCTCCCCCAAACATATACTTGATTATTGTCACTTTCTCAAAGAGGATTTTCCTGATACTCCAGACTTAGGGAGGGACCCCGGGTTTAAGTTTTTGAAAAAGCTTAATGGAAATCACTTCTCTTTGTCATAGTTTGTTCAGGCAACCTTAACTCCTCCCTTCTGAAGTAAAATATATTTCAGTTGTTTATAGTATTTTGCTATTATAAACAATGACCCAACTAACACCTTTGTACATTAATCTACTACAACAGATGCTGTGGGTGCCCCACTGATAGTCCCTTGGCACTCATTGTTTCCTTAAACATAGTGAAATCTTTACTTCGACCACCTGTGACTATCCCTTAGGCTTTCTCAGTGGTAGGAAAGAGCTTGGTTGACAGGTGGGCAGGGCATTAACAACCCCCTCTCCCCAGCAGCCCACCATCCAATGATGGATAGGAATTTGTAAATATCCCAACTTCCTTGGGTAAGGCACCGCTGAGGCAATTTTTTTTTTTTTTTTTTTTTTTTTGAGACGGAGTTTTCCTCTCATCGCCGAGGCTGGAGTGCAATGGCGTGATCTCGGCTCACTGCAACCTCCACCTCCCAGGTTCAAGTGATTCTCCTGCCTCAGCTTCCCGAGTAGCTGGGATTACAGACACCTGCCACCACGCCCAGCTAATTTTTTATATTTTTAGTAGAGACAGGGTTTCACCACGTTGGTCAGGCTGGTCTTGAACTCCTGACCTCAGGTGATCCACCTGCCTCAGCCTCCCAAATTGCTGGGATTACAGGCATGAGCCATTGCACCTGGCCTGAGGCAAATTTTATATAGTCTCCTTGAGTGGGATTGAGCCTCAGTTTCCCACATTAGTAACCTTGCATTGTTGTGCATGGTCTTCCTTCCTTTCCCTTTCTCATTTCGCCACTCCTTCACCAGTGATTCTGGGGTCACTGTCCAAATAAACTACTTATACATTCAATGCCTTGTCTCAGGGACTGTTTCAGGAAGAACCCAGCCTAAAACACTATGTTTGCCTATTTAGAGTCACTCAATAATTACAAAGGTGGAATTGCCAGTTCAAGGGTTAAGCATTTTAAATTTTGATATGTAATGCCAAATGGCTCTCCATAAAAGTTGATGTAAGAGGCTGGACACAGTGAATTATGCCTGTAATCCCAACACTTTGGGAGGCCAAGGCAAGAGGATTGCTTGAGTACAGGAGTTTGAGACTTGTGTGGGCAATATAGTGAGACCTTGTATCTACAAAAAATTAAAAAATCAGTCAGGTGTAGTGGTGTGCACCTGTGGTCCCAGCTACTCAAGAGGCTGAGGCAGGAGGATTGCTTGAGCCTGGGAGGTCAAGCCTGCAGTGAGCCATGATTATGCCACTGCACTCCAACCTGGGCAACAGAGCAAGATCCTGTGTCAAAGAAAAAAAAAAGTTGGTGTAAGAAATGCCTATTTTGCAAGGACTACAACATTTTTATTATTTAAATGTATATTCTATTTTATTTCATATGGGATTCGAGACACGTTTCTAGCATTGAGCAACTGTTAGCCAAATTACTACTAGCGTCTTTTGGTAACCTGTTGAGCAAACAAGGGCTTTAGAGTCACAGAAACCCAGGTTAGAGTTCCACGTCTTACTTTTTAATTATGTGTTAATATGACTTCTTAACTATGTGACCTTGGCAAGTTATTAATATCTCTAAGCATGAGTTTCTTTATGTCTAAAACAAGCAAAACAAACAAAAAGCAATATCATAGATTATTTGAGGAATAAATGTGATGATATATTTTAAAAACAAAGAATGAAACTTAGTATAGTGCCTGGCAAGTAGTTAGAGCCCAATACATGGTAATTATTATTGTAGCAAAAGAACAATGACATTCGTATTCATGTCCCATAGTACTAAGGACAGTAACTAGGACCTAGAAAATGCTCAAATGTTATTGAACTGAATTACCTAGTCTACACAGTTATTGTAGAGATCATATGACAGAATGTGTATAAAAGTGTTTCAAAAAAACAGAAAATATTGGAGAAATGTGGTGCTACCTGTACCCTACCAATGAGTCAAAGCCTCAGTTTTTATTTTTCAGGAACAGTTGGCTAGATATGTGTCCCTCTTCCTGTTCCTCTCTAAAATCAATATTTTGAGGCATTTTTAGACTTCACTGTGTGAAACTACCATTTCTCTACCTATCCTGCTTGCAGCTGTCCCACTTACCTGTCAGGGGCAACTGCCTTCAGTGTGGAATCTTACTGCCAATCATCCTCAATCAAGCTCCTCTAAGCCAGTGGGTTCCTGCCACAGGCAGTCATATTGAAGCCAAGAGTATACAGTTTTGGTTTGGATATTTTGAGACAGTCTAAATTTCAAATATTCTGATATTTTATTTTATTTTATTTCTTTTTGAGACAGAGTCTTGCTCTGTTGCCCAGGCTGGAGTGCAGTGGTGTAATCTCTGCTCACCTCAACCTCCTCCTCCCAGGTTCAAGCAATTCTCCTGCCTCAGCCTCCCAAGTAGCTGGGATTACAGGCACGCATCAACACACCTGGCTAATTTTTGTATCTTTAGTAGAGACGGGGTTTCACCATGTTGGCCAGGCTGGTCCCGAACTCCTGGTTTTAAGTGATCCACCCACCTCGGCCTCCCAAAGTGCTGGAATTACACGCATGAGCCATCATGCCTGGCCTATTCTGATATTTGAAACCGATTTTTGTGAATTCTTATAATCCTTTTTATTTATTTATTTTTTTTGAGATGGAGTCTCGCTGTGTCGCCCAGGCTGGAGTGCAGTGGCGCAATCTCGGCTCACTGCAAGCTCCGCCTCCCGGGTTCACGCCATTCTCCTGCCTCAGCCTCTCCGAGTAGCTGGGACTACAGGCGCCCGCCACCACGCCCGGCTAATTTTTTTGTATTTTTAGTAGAGACGGGGTTTCACCGTGGTCTCGATCTCCTGACCTCGTGATCCGCCCGCCTCGGCCTCCCAAAGTGCTGGGATTACAAGCGTGAGCCACTGCGCCCGGCCAATCCTTTTTATATAAATTTACTATTATCAATGTATTCGTTCTCTCCTTGGATTTTTGTTGAATACCTATTATGAGATAAGCACTGTTACAATGTTGAAAAGACAGACATGATCCTTGTCCTCAAGAAGCAAGCTCTAGATGTGGTTTAATTTTTATGTTTTTGTAAGACTTTCTATATGAATAAATTCACAAACTGGAAAAAAGTTTTTCAAAGCTAGTGTCCAGATTTTTCATTTGTAAAAATGTGGCCACTTTTGCTGTGGAGAGACACAAAGAACAGTCCTCTCAGAAAATAGAAGAGGAAGAAAGAGAATTTTACTTTAAAACCAGGCACTTTACTTAAATTATCTAATTAAATCATAATAACTTGTGAAGAAAATGTTCTTATCTCCATTTTAAGAAGAACTGTGACTTAGGCTAATAGTCTTGCCAAAGTCTACCACTAACAAATGCCATTACTAAAATTAGAACCCAGTGTTTCCTGGTTCCCCAACCCAAGCTTTTTCTCCAACTGCATTCTACCCCAAAGCAAGCAACCAACTATTAAGCCAGATAAGTATTATGAAATGTTACTTACAATGGGTGGGATACAAAAGAACATGGTTATTAAACACAAGGGGCTGAAATCTGGTTGAGACACAAAAATAACATGAACTAAGCTAAGTGACTTCAAACATATTAAGAGTTCCTAGGAAATACACATGGGTATATTGAATAGTTAAGGAAGTTTTCATAGAAAATATATAAGTTGCCCTAAATTCTCCCAGACATCTCTATTTCCCGTACCACTAGGTGATTTCTCTGATCACATTGTATTCCATTTGTTTTTTCGTCTTTCTTCTCTCCAAGAATGTGAATTCTGTGAGGTCAGAAACCATGTTTGTGTATCATTAACTTTGTGGCCCCGTAATCTAATGCAATGCCTACTTCGTAATAGATAGTAGGAGTTTGAGAAAAGTTGAACTAAAGTGAGATGTCACTTGAGAACTGGGTATGAAAGCATGATTTAAGATTAACAAGAGAAGAGCATTCCAGGTGGAGGCACTAGTGGAGGAAAGAAATGAGGAAGTAAGATCAAATGTGTTATATGTGGTAGTAGTAATCTGGATGGAGCAGAGGTAGAAGTCTGAAAAATTTAAGGCCATAGCTATTCCAGTGTCGATGGGGCAACCTGTGAGCTGGAAGGGAAGACTTCCCAGTCCAGAAGGCAAATTTGAGATACTACAGGCCCCATAAGGGAAACGGGAAAAGGTAGCCACAACCATCGTGAGAACAGAAGGAGTAGGAGCACTGGAGAAACTTGCAAAGTGCTCATGATCTCCCAACAACAACACAGACTCTCTGGGTGCAGCCAGCCCAGAGGAATCAGACTGTGGCAACTGCTTCATCAGTGCTGCTAGACTGCATTCCAGGGCTGAGTTAATGATCCCATATTTCCATTTGATCCTATGTATAGCTCTGGGTGAGGTCCAAGAAAACATCCCTGAGTGCTAAGGGTAGCAATTAGAAAGCACCTCTTCTGGCCGGGCATGGTGGCTCACGCCTGTAATCCCAGCACTTTGGGAGGCTGAGGTGGGCAGATCACGAGGTCAGAAGATTGAGACCATCCTGGCCAACATGGTGAAACCCCGTCTCTACTAAAATACAAAAAATTAGCCAGGCATCGTGGTGCACGCCTGTAGTCCCAGCTACTTGGGAGGCTGAGGCAGGGGAATCACTTGAAACCTGGAGGCAGAGGTTGCAGTGAGCCAAGATCGTGCCACTGCACTCCAGCCTGGCGACAGGATGAGACTGCATCTCAAAAAAAAAAAAAAGAAGAAGAAGAAGAAAAAAAAGAAAGCACCTCTTCCATTGCAATCTTCCCCCGTCTCTTCATACACCCTTCCCACTAAATCATGACTGCCCCTCAGAACTCAGAATCCATTGGCTGAGTTGTTAAATTATTTAGCCTACTAGAG
This sequence comes from Hylobates moloch, assembly GCF_009828535.3. Classification (NCBI taxonomy): domain Eukaryota; kingdom Metazoa; phylum Chordata; class Mammalia; order Primates; family Hylobatidae; genus Hylobates; species Hylobates moloch. The sequence continues at coordinate 55,344,474 of NW_026652286.1, read as the reverse complement.
CAAATCAAAGTAAGACTCAAAAGACCAGAGAAAAACAAAATGAGTATGATGCTGTTTCTTTCTTTTTCTTTTTTTTTTTTTTTGAGATGGAGTCTTGCTCTGTCGCCCAGGTTGGAGTACAGTGGCTCGATCTTGGCTCACTGCAACCTCTCTGCCTCCCAAGTTCAAGTGACTCTCCTGTCTCAGCCTCCCAAGTAGCTGGGATTACAGGCGCCTGACATCATGCCTGGCTAATTTTCATATTTTTAGTAGAGACGGGATTTCACCACGTTGGGCAGGCTGGTCTCGAACTCCTGACCTCAAGCGATCTGCCCGCCTTGGCCTCCCAAAGTGCTCAGATTACAGGTGTGAACCACTGCGGCCGGCTATGTTTCTTATCATACTCTGAAGGGGCCCAATTTTGAGAGGCTGAGTGGAGGAGTCTTCCACATGCTGGAGTCATTTGGCCCAAGTTTCAAGCACAGAAAGGCCTCGGATTTTGGCTGCTGTTTGGCGTAGAATGTTCAAAGGGTAGGGAAAGGCCTTATTGTAAATATTTTTTTTTTTTTTTTTTTTTTGAGGCGGAGTCTCGCTCTGCCGCCCAGGCTGGAGTGCAGTGGCGCGATCTCGGCTCACTGCAAGCTCCGCCTCCCGGGTTCACGCCATTCTCCTGCCTCAGCCTCTCTGAGTAGCTGGGACTACAGGCGCCCGCCACCACGCCCGGCTAATTTTTTTTTATATTTTTAGTAGAGACAGGGTTTCACCGTGGTCTCGATCTCCTGACCTCGTGATCCGCCCGCCTCGGCCTCCCAAAGTGCTGGGATTACAAGCGTGAGCCACCGCGCCCAGCCGCCTTATTGTAAATATTAATCCTAAATAAATATGAATCCCTATGACAAGCTATGTCAAAGGGAAGAAGACTGATTCAAGATAAGGGGCCTCAAAATTTGAAAGCTGCTCCAGCTTCACAGAAGCTCTTTCAAGATCTAAGAATAGAGAGCAGACCAAAACTACTGCATATTTATCTATGTGCCTAGAGAAGTGGGAGGAGAATTTTATGGGGATTATTGTTGTCTTAAAAAGGACAAACTCTCCACTTGGACAGTTTTAAGTTTGTTCTTGCCTAATAGCATAGTTTACAAAAAGAGCTTTTGTCCACAGTTGTTGACTTGAGCTTCACAACAGCCCCGTGAGGTCTTTATGTCCCAGTTTATAGATGAGGGGTCAGATGTTCAAATAGGCTACCGTCGCTGGGTAGGAAGCTCCAGGATTGGGACCAGAATCCAGGTTGTCCTTCTCCTGGTGCAACGCAGCTTGAGGTTTTGTTTCCCACTAAACACGTAATCCAAAAGTGCCTTTACAGTTTTTATTTCCCACTAGCAGATTCAAATCACATCCTCAGATCTGTGATCTTACTAAGAACTTGGCAAACGTATACTGAGTCTGACCATTAGCCAGGCATTAGGCTAGGTCCTAAGAACACAGAGGTAAGTAACTCATATACTTTACCCTTAAGGTCCCAGAATCCAGTCTAAGAGGCAGACATACAAACAACTAGTTGTAATGTAGCATGCTAAGTGCTATAATTCAATTAAGAATTGGATACAGAGTTGAATAAAGAAAGATCAGCTCTACTTGTGGTGACTGGGGGACAGTCTCCTGGAGAAGGTGATGATTAAGGGAAAACTTTAGAAATAAGTAGGAGTGTGTCTGGTGGGCAAGGGGGAAAAGACATTCTTGGCTTATGAACAGTTCATGCAAAGGCACAGAAGTATGAGACAGTATGAATTCAGTGTTTTATTATACACTAATAGGTGCAAAAGTTATACTTCCTAATGTGACTCTTTTGAATCAGCAGTGCCCACTCCTTGCAGTGCAAACTGCAGTTTGCAGTTCCAGGCACCATTCATTCATTTAGAAAATATTTACTGGGCCGGGCGCAGTGGCTCACGCTTGTAATCCCAGCACTTTGGGAGGCCGAGGTGAGTGGATCACGAGGTCAGGAGATCGAGACCACAGTGAAACCCCGTCTCTACTAAAAATACAAAAAAATTAGCCGGGCGTGGTGGCGGGCGCCTGTAGTCCCAGCTACTCGGAGAGGCTGAGGCAGGAGAATGGGGTGAACCCGGGAGGCGGAGCTTGCAGTGAGCCGAGGTCGGGCCACTGCACTCCAGCCTGGGTGACAGAGCACGACTCCGTCTCAAAAAAAAAAAAAAAAAAAAAGAAAATATTTACTGAACCCCTACTATATGGTGAGCACTGTTCAAGGGGCTGGGGATACAAAAATCCAAGAAAAGTCCCTGCCCTTAAAAAGTCTAGTGGGAAGAAACAGGCAATAAAAAAAATAATAATACATTGGGGGTGATAAGGGTTTTGTAAACAGGTAGCTGCCACCACCACAGAGAATATCAGCTCTGGAAATACATTATTCAAGATTAGTTTGGCTACACACAACAGAAAAATCCAATACAGTAGAGACTTACACAATGCAGAATTTATTTCTCATGTAAAAGAAGTCTTGAGATAGGTGGTTATGGCAAGTTATCAGATTTTCAGAGGCCCAGGCCCCTTCTCTCTAGTCCACATCCTTACCAGGTGGCTTTAATCCTTATGTTCCAGGACAGAGGCTGGAACTCCAGGAATCCTATCATCATCTAGACAGCAGGATGGAGAAACAAAGAAGGGTGGGCCTTCTTCCTTTCAAAGAAATGTAAGAATTGGCCAGGCGCGGTGGCTCATGCCTGTAATCCCAGAACTTTGGGAGGTTGAGGCGGGCAGACCATGAGGTCAGGAGTTCAAGACCAGACTGGTCCACATGGAATACAAAAATTAGCCGAGCATGGTGGTGCACACCTGTAATCCTAGCTACTCAGGAGGCTGAGGCCGGAGAATTGCTTGAACCCAGGAGGTGGAGGTTGCGGTGAGCTGAGACCACACCACTGCACTCCGGCGTGAGTGCAGAGAGAGACTCTGTCTCAGGAAAAAAAAAAAAAAAAAGAGATGTAAGAAATCATATATCATTTCTACTTACTTCTGGCCCTACCTAGCTACAAGGGAAACTTGAAGAATAGGGTTTTTCTTTGTTATCATTTTTTGTTACTATTATTTTTTAAGATGGGTAGCAATGGGCCCAGCTAAAAATGAACATTCTGTTACACCTTATGTTTTGCATCTAGTCCTCTTTCTGTCTCACAGGTCTTCCTCCTCTGTATTCCTTCTTTAATTATCCTATACCTTCTCCCTACCTGGTGCTAATTATACTATTTTGACTCTTTCTGATTTGGGTTCTACCTATCCAAAAGACAACACTTCACTTCCACCCTCTTGATCTGGAACTAAACACTCCCTGACTCCGAAACTGTCCTCATGGGGTGAGCTCCCACTTTGATCTATTTATATCCTGGGAACAAGACAGTCCAAACTTCATAGAAATTCACAAAATCTCAAGTGTAGAGAGCTCATGAATAATGATGAAAATTTACTTTAAAGATCAGCATTCTTCAATTTCAGACTAATGACTAATTTCAGAATTTTGGTCATCATTTTGCATTTTTACTATTTTATTTCGAATCTGCTATTAATTGGAGTGTCCTGCTGGTCTTTTTTTTTAGATAGTTTAATTCCAGGTGTCAGCTAATAATAATTTAAAAAACCCATAAATACTTCCTCGGGCTTAACAATCACTGTCTTGGTGTTCCCTGCTGAAGGTACTGATAATGAATCCAATAAATAAGCCCTGGAAACAGGGAGGTCAACCCAGGCACAATATCTGATTATCAGATAAATATCAATGCATATGGGGTAACCACAAATCCTAGGAGAAAAACTTTGGATGCTAAGCAAAGATCTAGCATTTCTAAGAGTTCTCTCTTTTATGGTTGGTTTTTGTGGGCAGTCTGTGCAGTCAGTAGCTACAACTTCCACCACCAAAGCTGTTCATTTTTTCTAAAAGTAATACAATGATTTAAGGTTAACAAATCCTAAGATCATAATTATTTTATTTCTTGGAGAATAAAACTTCAGTATTTATATACTTAGAACAGAATTAGTAGAATTAGTTTCAATATGGTCCCAACCACTTTGTGTGACTTCAGGCAAATTACGTCACCTCCTAAGCCTCAATTTCCCAAATAAAATAATAGTAATAATAATCATATAATCCTATATCAGATGTGTCTCCATTTTTTATTTAGATGGCTTCCACAGGTGTATTAGGCCAAAGTATCCAAAAAGAAGGTAAAAAGTCCAAATGACAATAAGCAAGAAGGAAATATAAAGCTAAATTACCTTATACAGCAAGATAACACATTGAGAAACTGGGTGTACATTATGCAATCAATTTATCTTTAGTGATACATTCCGTAGGTGGTTTGCACAATGTGGACTACATTTTAAGGAGGGTCTTCTCTAGATAGAACCACCAGTTCACCTGGCATATTGGTTTCCAAATGCAGATTTCTGGGCTCCACCCTGGATGTTTTGATTCAGTTGGTTAAGAAGACAACTTTGGAATCTATACTTTAAAAGTGTATCCAGCCGGGCGCGGTGGCTCACGCTTGTAATCCCAGCACTTTGGGAGGCCGAGGCGGGCGGATCACGAGGTCAGGAGATCGAGACCACGGTGAAACCCCGTCTCTACTAAAAATACAAAAAATTAGCCGGGCGTGGTGGCGGGCGCGGCGGGAGAATGGGTGAACCGGAGGTTGCAGTGAGCCGTCGGCATGATCCAGTCCTGGGTGACAGACGAGTCTGTAAAAGTGTATCCAAAAGATAACAAAAAACTTTTCTGGGGTAAATTTTAAAAATTATTTTGCATTATAGCTCTGTTTTGTTTTCTAATTTTCCATGTTGACCATGTACAGTATTAATTTTTTGAAAGGGAAAAGAAAAACCAATATTTTATTTTTATTAAAAATAAGGCTTTCACGGCACAGAAAGGCAAACATCACATGTTCTCACTTATTTGTGGGATCTAAAAATGAAAACAATGGAACTCACGGACATAGAGTGTAGAAGAATGGTTACCAGAGGCTGGGAAGGGTACTGGGGGCTGGGTGGGTTAGGTGGGCATGGTTAATGGGTAAAAATAGATAAATAAGAAGAGTGAATAAGACCTACTATACGATAGCACAACAGGGTCACTATGGTCAATAATAACTTAACTGTATATTTTAAAATAACTAAAAGTGGCCGGGCGTGGTGGCTCACGCTTGTAATCCCAGCACTTTGGGAGGCCGAGGCGGGTGGATAACGAGGTCAGGAGATCGAAACCATCCTGGCTAACACGGTGAAACCCCGTCCCTACTAAAAATACAAAAAAAAAAAAAAAATTTAGCAGTGCGTGGTGGCAGGTGCCTGTAGTCCCAGCTACTCGGAGAGGCTGAGGCGGGAGAATGGTGTGAACCCGGGAGGCGGAGCTTGCAGTGAGCCGAGATTGCGCCACTGCACTCCAGCCTGGGCGACAGAGCGAGACTCCGTCTCAAAAAATAAATAAATAAATAAATAAAAATAAAATAACTAAAAGAATGTAATTGGATTGTTTGTAACACAAATGATAAGTGCTTGAGGGGATGGGTACCCCATTCTCCATGATGTGTTTATTTCACCATGCATGTCTGTTTCAAAACATTTCATGTACATCTACTATGTACCCACAAAAATTAAATTTTTTAAAAAATATATTTAAAAATATTATTAATTAAATAAAGCTTCCAGGTTATGTTCTGTAAGAATAGTTTTTGGCTATGTCAAGTATCAAGTTTAGTTGACTCATTCATTCTCTTAGGTGCTGGAGCAAACTTAGTTACTTTTTGAGAATACTCTGTAGCCATATCTACAGGGTACACTTTTGGTCTATCCCCTCTCAGATTAATCTCAATCAATTGACAGGTTTGACATTATTTTCTGAAAATTGCAAGACCAGATCAAGACTTGGGCCCCAGTGGGCCACGTCACCATTAATCTAAAAGCATTAAATGACTAAGGTAGGTTTAAAGTAGATGAAATAGGGGAAAGGTAGAGGGGTTAAGGTTCTCGATTAAATGAAACAGATAAGAATAATACATAATGTGTATAAATTAGTGTTTTCCAAAATACTTACTTAGAAACTATGATTTAACTTCTTAACTATAAAAAGTATATATAGTTCCAATTATAAGTTAATACACACACATTAAATACAATTTGGAAAATTCTGAAAAGAACAAATTGATTGGTTGCCTGTAGACTACAAACCAAAAACAACCACAGTTACATTTCAGTTCTTTCTTTTTTTTAACCATCAAGCTAGACATTTTTATTTTGCTAGGATATACAAATAGAATTACTACAACCATCCACACAGTCTATGATTTCTTTTTTTAATTTTTTTGGGACGGAGTCTCGCTCTGTCGCCCAGGCTAGAGTGCTGCAGTGCAGTGGTGCGATCTTGGCTCACTCCAAGCTCCGCCTCCCGGGTTCACGCCATTCTCCTGCCTCAGCCTCCCAAGTAGCTGGGACTACAGGCGCCCGCCACCACGCCTGGCTAATTTTTTGTAGTTTTAGTAGAGACGGGGTTTCACTGTATTCGCCAGAATGGTCTCAATCTCCTGACCTCGTGATCCACCTGCCTTGGCCTCCCAAAGTGCTGGAATTACAGACGTGAGCCATGTACTCGGCCCACACAGTCTATGATTTCTAAACATTGAAATATCAATGGTTTCTGGAAGATGCTGTTGTCCTTCATAGTTCATTGAAAGTTCACATCCCTTCTGTGAAAGCCAAACTTTTCTTCGACCCTATAACCTATAAAATTGTCTTTTCAGAAGTCTCATGGGATGTTTTGTTTGCTTCTCCATATTGATCCTTAATTTGATAGATTTCATTTTTTTTTTTTTTTTTTGAGACGGAATCTCGCTCTGTCGTTCTGTCGCCCAGGCTGGAGTGCAGTGGCGCAATCTCGGCTCACTGCAACCTCCACCTCCCGGGTTCAAGCAATTCTCTGCCTCAGCCTTCCGAGTAGCTGGGATTACAGGCACCTGCCACCTCGCCCGGTTAATTTTTTGTATTTTTAGTAGAGACAGGCTTTCCCCATCTTGGCCAGGCTGGTCTTGAACTCCTGACCTTGTGATCCACCTGCCTTGACCTCCCAAAGTGCTGGGATTACAGGCGTGAGCCACCGCACCGGCCACATAGATTTCATTTTCTAGTTGAACAATAGTCTGTTCAATCTCATAATTCTTACTGACCAGGGATACCCAATTTGACTCCATTTCTCTCAATTTAGATCCAGCGAGTTGCATGTTCTTTCTCTGCCCGTTAAACTCTTGAATACGTTTTCTTACCTTCTGAAGTTCTTTCTGTGAGTGTTCAATCATACGAACTAGATTTTCATTGTAAACTTTCTAGGCATTAGTTCCAGATTCTCAATTCTAACTGCTTGCTGCTTTAACTGGGCAATAAAATTGTTTACACATTCTTACCATGCAGTAGTGTCATTTTTTTGACGGGAGAAAGGGGCTGGAAGCTCGTATCATTTCATACTGAGCAATTCAATTAGTTGTCGAGCAGCCAGTCTTGCAAATTCATTTCTCATTACGTCAGTCATTATAATGGATTATTTTCCTTCCCCTAATTCTTCTCTGGGTTAAATGCTCTCTAGCATTTCAGATGCAGAATAATCCGGGGCTGTTAGGCAGCTCAGGTAGCTCTTAGTAGGTGAGTTTGCTCTTCCACCAGCACCTCAGCAGCTTTCCACACACCAGGGGCTTCATAACCTTGATCAAAATATGTCAACGCCTCCACCACAACCCCTCCAGCCACCAAACTTGTGCCTGCCATTCTGGGGACCTTATGTTGGCCTATGTTTTTTCCATTTCAGTTATTTCCATCCAATTTTAAATAATATACATAAAATCACATAAAATGTTATTTTATTTTTCTTACTGCTACTTTTTTTTTTCTCTTTATGGAGGTATAACTGACAAATACAAATTGTATATATTAGGCTGGGTGTGGTGGTTCACGCCTGTAATCCCAGAACTTGAGGAGGCTGAGGTGGGTGGATCACTTGAGGTCAGGAGTTCGAGACCAGGCTGGCTAACATGATGAAAACCCATCTCTACTAAAACACAAAAAATTAGCCAAGGGTGGTGGCGTATGCCTGTAGTCCCAGCTACTCAGGAGGCTGAAGCACTAGAATCCCTTGAACCTGGGAGGCAGAGGTTGCAGTGAGCTGAGATCATACCACTGCACTCCAACCTGGGCAACAGAGTGAGAATCCATCTCCAAAGATAAATAAATAAATGTTGTGTATATTAATATTATACAATGTGATATAAGTTGTCTTGATATGTATATACACTGTGAAATGATTGCCACAATTAAGCTAATTAATGTGTTCATCATCTTGCATTGTTACAATTTTGTTTTTGGTGCTAAGAAAATTTAAGATATACTCTTTTACTAAGTTTCATGCACACGATACAATATTATTAAGGATAGTTATTATGCTGGACTTATTAATCCAGACCTTATTCATCCCGTTTAACTGAAACTTTGTTCACTTTGATGAACATTTTCCCACTTCTCTCACCCCCAGCATTCTCCCCTCTCCTTCTATGAATTTAAACTTTTTCAACTCCACATAAAAATGAGATCATGCAGTATCTGCCTTTTGTGCCTGACTTATTTCACTTAGCATAATGTCCTCCAGGTTAATCCATGTTCTTGAACATGACAGGACTTCTTTCATTTTGGGGAGTGCGTAATATTCCATTATGTATACCACATTTTCTTTATTCATTCTTTGTCCCTCTGTTGATGGACATGTAAGTTGATTCCATATATTGGCTATTGAAAATAACACTGCAATGAACAGTACATACATATCTTTTCGACATACTGATTTCATTTCTTTTGGATGTATATCCAAAAGTGAGATTGCTGAATCATATGGTAGCTCTATTTTTAATTTTTTGGGGAAATTTCATGCTTTTCTTCTACAATGGCTATACCAATTTGTATATATATATAAAATATTTTTTTTTCCAGCCTGGGTGACAGAATGAGACTACTCAGTCTCAAAAAAAAAAACCACCTTTTATCAGATAAATGGTTTGAAAATACCTTCTGCCATTCTGTAGGTTGTCTCTTCACTCTGTTGATCATTTTCTTTGGTGGGCAGTATAATTTGTGCTGTATAGTTTGATGCAATTGTATTTATCTGATAAAAGGTTTTTATGGTTGTTTTTGCTTTTGTTTTCTGTTTTTGTTTTTTTGTTTTTTTGTTTTTGTTTTTGTTTTTAGTAGAGATGGGGTTTCCCCATGTTGGTCAGGCTGGTCTTGAACTCCCAACCTCAGGTGATCCGCCTGTCTTGGCCTCCCAAAGTGCTGGGATTACAGGCATGAGCCACCATGCCTGGCCTATTTTATTTTATTTTTTAAGACAGGGTCTTGCTTTGTCACCCAGGCTGGAGTGCAGTGGCACTATCTCGGCTCACGGCAAACTCTGCCCCAAGAGCTCAAGTGATCCTCCCACCTCAGCCTCTGGAATAGGTGGGATTACAAGTGTGCGCCACCACATCTGGCTAATTTTTATATTTTAGTAGAGACAAGATTTTACCATGTTGGCCAGGCTGGTCTCGAACTCCTGACCTCAAATGATCTGCCTGCCTCGGCCTCCCAAAGTATTGTGATTACAGGAATGAACCACTGCGTCTGGCCTGGTTTTGAGTTGCCTTTTGTATATGGTATGAGATAAAGGCTTCAGCCTCCCCAAGTGCTGAGATTACAGGTGTGAGCTACCCTGCCTGGCCTCTGTCTTTGACTTTTGAGAATTTGACTATCATGTGTCTTGGTGATGATCTCCCTTAGTTGAACTCATTTTGTTCATGAATTGTTTTCCTAATAATCATTTAGTTATCTGTGTTCTCTTATAGCTCCTTGAGCTTCTTTAAGATGATTATTTTGAATTCTTACAAATTTTCAAATAATTACAAATTATTTTGATATACAAATTCATGAAGTTTGCGTATCTCAATTTATTTTTTATTTATTTTTACTTTTATATTTTGAGATGGAATCTTGCTTTTGTCACCCAGGCTGGAGTGCAGTGGCGTGATCTGGGCTCACTGCAACCTCTGCCTCCCAGCTTCAAGGAATTCTCCTGCCTCAGCCTCCTAAGTAGCTGGGATAACAGGCACCCCCAACAAAGCCTAGCTAATTTTTGTATTTTTAGTAGAGACGGGGCTTCACCATGTTGGCCAGGCCAGTCTCGAACTCCTGACCTCAGGCGATCCGCCTGCCTCGGCCTCCCAAAGTGCTAGGATTACAGGCATGAGCCACCATGCCTGGCCGTGTATCTCAATTTTTTAAGGTCAGTTATTAGTGCTTTAATTTTTTTTACCAGGTGGTGTCATGCTTCCCTGATTATTATTTTGTGATTCTGGAAGGACCATCTGATGAGTTCAAGGCTTACTTCTGAAGTCCTCAGATGAGCTGATCTGGTGTCTGGGTCTGCAGAGGTGAATCTGCAACCCGGGTCTGTGGGTACAGTCCTTAATCCTGAGTCCATGGAGATGGCCTGGCACTGGAGTTCACTGGTGTGGTCTTGGTGACTGGGTCTGCTGGAGAGGGCCTGGAGCCTGAGTCTGCAGGAATAGGCCTACAGCCTGGGTCCACAGGGGCTGACAGGAAGCCCGGGTCCATTGGAGTTAACCCGGCCCTGGGATGGGTCTTGAGCCTCAGTCTGCTGGGGAGTGTGCTGGTGCTAGGGCAGGCCAGGTGTCTGGGTTCTCAAGGTGGGCCTGGTCTACAAGGGCTAGCCTGATGCTGGGACAGGTCTGGAACCTGATTCTGCAGAGCTGGGTCTGGGTCCTAGGTCCACGGGGGTGGTCCATGGGAGTGATCCCAGAGCCTGAGTCTGCTGGAACTTGGGGCCACAGGTTCCAGCCTCACGGCTAGGGCCATGGGGGCTGACGGCATGGCATTGGGGCAGTCCTGGAGCCTGGGTCTATAGAGCTGGTCTGGAGGCTTAGTCTGTGGGGGCCAGCCTAAAGCCTGGGGATATGGGGGCCAGCCTGGTGCTGGGTGAGCTTGGGTCTTTGGGATGTGGGGTCTTGCCTGGAGCCTAGGGATGCAGGGGATGGCCTAGAGTCTGGATCCATAGGGACCAGCCATCCACAAGTGTTCAATGCGGAGGGCCTGGTGGTGTGGTTCATGGTGAAACGGGTGTTTGCTCCTCTTCCTCCCTCAGAAGGCTTGGAAGACAGATAATGTGGGAAATGTAAAACTGTCCTTCCTACCCTCTTTAATGCATCTTTTCTTATTTCTGTGTTCCACCTACATACTGTCATCTCTTACCTGAATTCCTTAGCTCTTATGAAAGTATTTTTGCATGTAGATAGCTATTTAAATTAGTGTTTCTGCAAGGAGACAGGCACTAAAAACTCCTATTCTGCCATCTAGCTGACATCACTCCCAAAACCATACTGTATTTTAAATGTTCCTCTATGGTCTTAAAATTTTATTAATTTATACTCTGGGAAAGCGATTTCCAAATATTTCACCATCAAGTACATTTTTTGGTACACATAGATCCTATCCTTCCCATTATGGATCCCAAATTTTGAAAAGTATTGTCAGCAAAGCTATATTAATTCATAATTGTTTCATTGTTTTTTAAATAGTCAAGAACATTTCTGAGTGCCCATCAGAGCTAATCTGTCACTCTGAGTTGATCACCACAGCCCCTAAGTTAACACGTGACTTAGCCTGTACAGCCCCATTTGAGGCTGAAGTTTGTTCTGAAACCTCCTTTACCACTTCTACAGATCCCTTAAATATCCAGGAACCCCATGTTATGACTTAATATTTAGAAGAAAGGGTTTGCTAAGCCAAAGTATACTTACCCAGAACCCTGTCAAAATTATCTCTAAGTCTAAATAGATGATATCTACATTAATAAGAGTTCAGAATCCATTTGTTATCTTGCTATAAACTTGATCTTCATCTTAGAACTGGATAATTTACTCATTTAAAATATGCCTTAAGATGGAATCATTCTGGGTTTATTTTTGGATAGCATTTAGGTTCTCTTTAAAAATATAAATTCGGCTAGGCACAGTGGCTCATACCTGTAATCCCAGCATTTTGGGAGGCTGAGGTGAGCGGATCACTTGAGGCCAGGAGTTCAAGACTGGCCTGACTAACATGGTGAAACCCTGTCTCTACTAAAAATACGAAAATTAGCCGGGTTAGGTGTCCCATCCCTGGAATCCCAGCTACTTGGGTGTCTGAGGCACTAGAATCACTTGAACCAGGAAGGGGGAGGTTGTAGTGAGCTGAGATTGGGCCACTGCATTCCAGCCTGGGTGACAGAGCGAGACTCTGTCTTAATAAATAAATAAATAAATTCATGGCCGGGTATGGTAGTCACACCTATGATCCCAGCATTTTGGGAGGTCAAGGCAGGAGAATCGCTTGAGGCCCTGAGTTTGAGGTCAGCCTGAGTAACATGGTGAAACCTTGTCTTTACTTTAAGAAAAGTTAGTGTCCATAATGGTTTCGATAAGGAGCACCCACATCAGTGGTGTCAACAATATTCCTAGCCACATTCTCGAATATCCTAATGGGGCACTCACAGTAAAACCTAACCAGCAGGATGAAATGTTAGTAATACTGAAACAGGGTTAAATACAGTTGAGGTCCAGGGCTTTTACAATTCATCTTTTTATAGCAGTCTGAATCTTCAAAGTGTTTTGGTATCATTAATTTTGATGGACAGAGCCACAGACTGCCTGGAACAAAATGTTTTCTGCCCATTATCATATCCTCAAATCAGAGCTACTAACTTGGTGTCCTGAAGACTTACTCTAAATGTTCTAAGAGAAACTGTAATTGCCAGAGTTACACCCCTGATTGTTGGTTCAGAACAGAGTGCTTCTAAATTTTTTTTTTTTTGAAAAGTAGTTTCACTCTTGTTGCCCAGGCTGGAGTGCAATGGCACAATCTTGGCTCACCGCAACCTCCAACTCCCAGGTTCAAGCGATTCTCCTGCTTCGGCCTCCCAAGTAGCTGGGATTACAGGCATGTGCCACCATACCCATCTAATTTTTGTATTTTTAGTAGAGACGGGTTTTCACCATGTTGGTCAGGCTGGTCTCGAACTCCTGACCTCAGATGATCCACCTGCCTCGCTCTCCCAAAGTGCTGGGATTACAGGCATAAGCCACCGCTCCTGGCCCTTCCAAATTTCTTTGTTTTTGAGTCAGAGTCTCACTGTGTCTCCCAGGCTGCAGTGCAGTGGCGCCATCTCGGCTCACTGCAAGCTCCAACTTCCGGGTTCACGCCATTCTCCTGCCTCAGCCTCTCAAGTAGCTGGGACTACAGGCGCCTGCTGCCGTGCCCGGCTAATTTTTTGTAGTTTTGGTACAGACGGGGTTTCACCATGTTAGCCAGGATGGTCTCGATCTCCTGACCTCGTGACCCATCCTCCTCGGCCTCCCAAAGTGCTGGGATTACAGGGGTGAGCCACTGCACCCAGCTGGCCCTTCCAAATTTCTAAATGTTTCTTTCCTTCTTCTTCTTCTTCTTTTTTTTTTTTTTTTTTTTTGGTTTTGTTTAGAGATGGAGTCTCACTCTGTTGCACTAGCTGGAGTGTAGTGGCATGATCATAGTTTACTGCAATCACTTCAGCCTCAAACTCCTGGGCTCAAGTGATCCTCTTGCCTCGGTCTCTGAGGTAGCTGGGACTACAGGCATGCACCACCACATCTGGCTTCAAATGTTTCCAAAGAGAGATTCATACTCCATCACAGCACACCTTAGTTCACAAAGTAGTTGGAACTCTGAGTCTACAGGTGAGGTGCCTGGGCCAAGTGTTAATAAAGGGAAGATTTCCAGCACAACCTTATAGATACTGCCATTTCTAAGAGTAGGACGATAGTAACGTCATTAGCTTTGCAGAGTTCAAAGTTCAAATCCTATCACTTCCCAGTTTTGCTGACCTTGGGAAATTCAACATTTATGAGTCCCAGCTTCTCCAGTATAAATTAGGTCTATAAATGATACTTATTCATAAGGTAGTTGTGAGAATTAAATGAGGAAACAAATACAAAAAGAGCTTGCTAAATGAATTCTCTCTGAAAGAGATTGTGGACTCCAAAAAGACCATTAATAAAAAACGTCATTGATTCATACTCTGGACTGTTTATTATTACAGAGTCACTAGCCTTAGGGAAACCAGATCTTTAACAGTACAAGTTACACAATTTTTCTGTTTTTTCTTTTTTCTTTTTTTTTTTTTTGAGATGGCGTCTAGCCCTGTCCCCCAGGCTAGAGTGCAGTGGCGCAATCTCGGCTCACTGCAAGCTCTTCCTCCTGGGTTCACGCCATTCTCCTCCCTCAGCCTCCCAAGTAGCTGGGTCTACAGGCGCCCGCCACCACGCCTGGCTAATTTTTTGTATTTTTAGTAGAGGCGGGGTTTCACCATGTTAGCCAGGATGGTCTCGATCTCCTGACCTGGTGATCTGCCCGCCTCAGCCTCCCAAAGTGCTGGGATTACAGGCATGAGCCACAGCACCTGGCCTTTTTCCCTGTTTTCTTTGCACCAAACTGTATCTGAGTTTTAGACTGTGCAAAGCAGGCAACTGTTTTTATCAACGACTAGGTAAGATGTGCTTTTCTGGAATGTGTGGTGGTTATTCTTTGCTTTGGAAAAAGAAATTAGAGGAGATACTTGAAAATATTTATTGAGTTCCTACTCTGTGCAAGACATGAGTGAGAATAATATGATGTGGTTAGTTATGAGCATGGACACTGGTACCTAATTGTATGGGCTGTACCTCTTACTAACTACAGGACCTATAGGGATGTCAGTTTCCTCATCCTAAAATTGGGGTTATGGCCGGGCATGGTGGCTCATGCCTATAATCCCAGCACTTTGGGAGGCCAAGGTGGGAGGATCGCTTCAGCCCAGGAGTTCAAGATCAGCCTGGGTAACATAGCAAGACTCCATCTCTACAAAAAATCAAAAAATTAGCCAGGCGTGGTGGTGCATGCCTGTGGTCCCAATACTCAGGAGGCTGAGGTGGGAGGGTTGCTTGAGCCTGGGAGGTAGAAGCTAAAATTAGCCACGATCATTCCATTGTACTCTAGCCTGGGTGACAGAGCAAAATCCTGCCTCAAAAAAGGAAAAAAAAAAGATATAAATAAAGTTATAATAGTACCAGTTATAAAGATTAAATAAGACCATCCTTGCAAATTTCCTTTAGTGGAGTATATGACACATTTTAAGTCCTACGTGCTTAATAAATTCGTTTTGATTATGTTTAGTGTTTGTTTATGTAGATCTTGATTTTTCCCACTGGATTATAAATCCCCTAAGAAATGAATGAATCTCCTAAAGGGAAGGGGAAATTCACATTTCTCTTTATGTTAGATAGTATCCCTGCATCTACTCTGTATTAGATAGTTTCTTATATACTTTATACACATTTAACTCCCATCTTTTGTTATAGATGATATCAACTTTTTATAGACAAAGAAGGAAAATCCCAGAGAGGATAGGTGAATTGCCTAAGGTTGTATACCACTGGAGACAGAATTCACATCTGGTCTAATGCCAAGCCGCATAATCATCGACCTTAATAGTTATAAAGATATGGAGGGGAGAATCCAGTGTTTGTTGCATAATCACCTTCTGCTGTTGTTATAATCTCTTAGCAACTGTCCTAAAGTGTTTAGTGCATGTTTCCCAAATATTAAAAAGACATATATGCAATATGGGTTATAGGTAAAAAAGTATTCATTCTACTTTCCAAAAGCAAATATAGATTTATGTCAGAGAAAAGGAATAATTAGTAATTATATTTTCAGAGAGGAGGGCAAAGGAGTAGAAGGGACAAAAGGGGAAAAGAAGAGGAAGGGAAGGGAAGCTATTTTGCTGACCTGAAATACTATTAATTTAATTTACAACACTGATGAACATGAACATGCAAGAAGCATCATAAGAAACACAGAATTAGTTTCTGCCTGGAGGAAAGAGAAGGTCAGCAGACAAATAGGTCACAGATTACCAGGAAACGCCGACGTTAACAGAATCAAGTGCAGTCAAGCATAGGAAGCATTCCAAAGACAGATGAGTTTCAAGCAAAATACTAATAAAATAAAGAGTAACAGTAAGGAGAAAAGGGAGCCCATTGTCATTGCTGGTGAACTTTAGATAAGTCTGACAAACCAGCAGCTTTTGGAACTGGGTTTTATTTTTATTTATGTATTTTTGAGACAGTCTTGCTCTGTCACTCCAGCTGGAGTGCGGTGGTAAAATCACGGCTCACTGTAGCCTCGAATTCCTGGGCTCAAGCAATCCTCCCGCCTCAGTTTCCCAAGTTGCTGGAAACTATAAGCACATGCGGCCATGCCTGAAAAATGCTGTTCAAAGAACTTGTGAAAGATTGGTCCATAAGAAACAGAGTGTGATAAGAAGAAAGGGAATGAATAGGACAGTTGTGGAATAGACAGGAGGAAAGGAAAAGGGGAAGGAGAAAATGGGGTTAGTGAAGAAGAATATCAAAGGTAAAGAAAAAATCAGGGCCAGTGTGGTGGCTCATGCCTAGCACTTTGGGAGGCTGAGGTGGGTGGATCACCTGAGGTCTGGAGCTCGAGATGAGCCTGGCCAACATGGTGAGTCTCTACTAAAAATACAATAAAATTAGCTGGGCATGGTGGCAGGTGTCTGTAATCCCAGCTACTTGGGAGGCTGAAGCACAAGAATTGCTTGAACCCAGGAGGTGAAGGTGGCAGTGAGTCGAGATTACGCCACTGTCCTCCAGTCTGGGCGAAAGAGCGAGACTCGAGCTCAAAAAAAAAAAAAAATAATAATAACAATTATAATAAATCAGACCATCTAGCAGATATTTTAATTTTGTATCTACTACATGCAAAAGACTGAAACTATATGCTCTCTGAGGATACAACAAAATAATAATAAATAACACCACTTTTTGAATGTTTACAAAGTGCCAGGTATTGTAATAACAGGTTACACACTTTTTTCTGTTTTAACAGCTCACTGAGGTGAGGATCCCAGGCTTGAGAAGTCAGTTGCAGCTAGTTAGTGGCAATGAGGGATTTCTAAACCAGGCCTATCTGGTTAAGGAAAATGTACTTTCCTTCTCCTCCTGCCTTATCCTCCCTTCAATTTTCATAAGATTTTGAAAAGTGCATATACATATTGTGTTAATTATTAAAAAGGATACGTATTTATTATAGGAAAATTGGAAAACACTGTTAACAAATTAAACAATTAGTAAGGTTTTCCTAATCTATGCTATTTTAAAGAAGTATAAGAGGCCGGGCATGGTGGCTCATGCCTATAATGCCAGCACTTTGGGAGGCCAAGGCAGGCAGATGACCTGAAGTCAGGAGTTCGAGACCAGCCTGTACAATATGGTGAAACCCTGTCTCTAATAAAAATACAAAAATTAGCTGGGCATAGTGGCGTACACCTGTAATCCCAGCTACTTGGGAGACTGAGGCAGAAGAATCGCATGAACCTGGGAGGCGGATGTTGCAGTAAGCCGAGATCCCACCACTGCACTCCAGTCTGGGCAACAGAGTGAGACTCTGTCTCAAAAAAAAAAAAGAAAAAAAGAAAAAAAAAGAAAGAAAAGAAATATAAGAAAGAGCACTGCTAAAGCATGTAAGAAAAATCCTGTTCTTTCACTCTCATCAACATGGAGTATCAGTCTTTAAAAAATGTCTGATGAAAGAAAAAAGAAACTCATTCTTTTAATTTGTGTTTCTCTAGTACTACTGAGGTTTTGTGGTTTCTCATGTTTTTGGCCTCTTCTACTTCATGTGTGTGTCACACAAATATACCTGCTCTTCATTTTCTTTTGGAATGTCTGTTTCTTACTAATTTGCAAATTATATTAAGAATATTAACATTGTCTATTATATGTAGCAATTTTTTTCTAGTTCTTTTTGTTATGTTTACAGTACTTTTTGACATAAGGAATCTTTTCATTCTTGTGTAATCAAATCTACTAAACTTTTCCCTTTGCATTTTCCTCTTTTGTTTTCTTCTCTTTGAAAAGGCTTTCTTCACCCCAAGATTGGCTATATTATCTTCTAATAAGCTGGGTTTTGAAGGAGGTAAGGGACATGGATTGGCCCAGAGGAGGAGGGAAGGGATTTGAGTATTCAAGGCAGGAGCAATGATGGGGCTCACGCAGCCAGACGTAGGGAGGAGGCCCAGATCTGAGCAAATAGAAATTGGACTTTATCAGTCTATGGAAGACAGATAAGGTGAAGAAAATAGAAAGGCTGGGGGACCTTGAAGTCTCGGCTATGGAGCCTGGTATTGATTTGTTACATAGACAATCAAGATTTATGCCAGCTTTCCCCAAAGGGGAATCCCAGATGGGAAAAGGAGACTATATAAGGATACATTTGCTAGGAGGTGCACAGATGCAGGAAGCCAGAAGAGCTAAGACACTGTTGCTGCAATCTAGGCCTCAGGTGATGACATATTAAATGGGCAGGACAGGCTGGAGAAATGGAATGAAAGAGGAAGAGGGAGATATGAGAAGTATTCCTGTAGAGAAAACAACAGAAAATAAATAACTGCAATAAAAACAAACCCAGCACTTTGTAACTGAGTACACTAAGAAGCATACAAAGGAGAGAGTTTTAAAGGTGTCTGATGTTTGAAGAAGTAGGTAAGATTTCTATGTTTCAATGGCAGCAGCTGGGTGAGCTGGAAGGATAAACTGTGTCAGGAGCAACGCAAAGGAGGAAATCTACGCTTAGTGTTTGGATGCTCTTAATTTGGGCTCGGTGGAATATACACAAATATCTATCTCTCAGCTGAGAGGAGAGAGAGCAGCTCACTAGCTGAATGAAAGAAACTTCAAATCCAGGAGAAAAACTGAGGTACTTGATTCTCCCTTCCCCAACACATTACTCTGAGCAAGGCCTGTGCTTGAAGAAGATAAAGCAGCTTTCTCTCTCCTTAGGGTGTTTGGAACTGACTAATTAATGAGCACAGGGCCTAGGCTGGGTGTGGTGGCTTACACCTGTAATCTCAGCACTTTGGGAGGCCAAAGTGGGTGGATCATGTGAGCCCAGGAATTCAAGATCAGCCTGGGCAACAAAGTGAGACCCCCATCTCTATAAATAAATAAGTAAATAAATATCACAGAGCCTAAAAGGTGTAGTTATGAGAAATGACAACTTCTGTGTTAGTGTCAATACTTGTGGTGAGATCCTGTAAATAAGGTTGCCAGATAAAATGCACTGTTACATTTGAATTTCAGATAAGCAATGAAAATTTTTTTGGTATAAATATAACCCAAATGTTGAATGGGACATATTTATACCTTTACAATTTTTATTCATTGTTTATCTAAAATTCATTTTAACCTTGGTGTCCTATATTTTCATTTGTTAAGTTGGGCAACCCTTCCTATAAAGGGAGATTCCAAAAGTCTCCAAGAGTATGGCAGTTAGTACCAGTGGTTGGTGGAAGTTGAGAAGTGGAAAACACAGCAGGAAATTTCAACTTCCCAAAGAAGAGAAGACGCCAGTGAAGCAGGAGGAAGAGATGATAAATACGACACAGATAAATTAATCAATTTGTGTTTCTTCAGCATCTGCTATGCATTCTGCTAGGTACTTTGGGGGCTTGACTCAAGGAGATTACAGTGAGTTGTAAATTAATTCCTATAGGCAGTCATTGTACAAATATGTATTGTGAACACACTATGTGAACATACTATGTGCTAGGTTCAGGCTTTGGTACTAAATTTTCAAATAAAGAAGACAGTCTGGAGCTTACAAAAAAAAAAAGGGGACACTAGACTAACTCAAGAAAAACATTCAAAGAACAATTTGAGGTGAAACCTATTTGGAAACTAAAAATATGGCTTCTGCAAAGCATGCTGTTTCACCCCTGTAATCTCAACAGCTTGGGAGGCTGAAGCAGGATGTTCACTTGAGGTCAGGAATTTGAGGATATAGTGAGTTATGATTGCAACACTGTATTTCAGCCTGGGTGATGAAGTGGGACCTTGTCTCAAAAAAAAAAGTGTGCCTTTTAAGAACAACCGGGGGAACTTGGAAGATGTGTCTCCTCTAAATCTGTGGCTTTGCTTAGCTTCAAGAAGCAGCCATAATTCAAAGGAACTGGCAATCAACTGAGGGTCACACATTAATTAAAGAATGGAGGGTTTTAGCCAAGCCTTGAGTCACTCTGAAGCTTTTTTGCATGACAGCGCACTGCTGCTGTAAGAAATAGCTCATGAAACATGCTAATTATTTGCAATGGTATGAGGATGAAAAGTCTGCTCTCACTGCTGAGCAAAAGCATTCTTCCTCTAGCCCCTCTTTTTCCTTCAAGTTCTTGGATCCCTTAGAAAAGATTTCTTATGTGAAAATGTTGAGGGTACAGGTGAGCTTTTCTGATCAGGGTGAGAGATGGTGAAAGTTTCCTTGCTTGACTGGCCTGGGACAGCTGACTTTGAACTTTTTTTGTGTCAGAGTTCTCCTTTATGTCCCCTTCTACCCTGAAATGTCAGTGGCCTGGCATCTGAGATAAGTGTGGCTGTTAGGTCATGAGACCTTTGCAGCCCATCTGATGGGAAACCTGGCACCTTACCTTACAAGACTATATGTACTTTCTTAGGGCAAGACTGTTACAGGGCCAGAGACTGAAGGACTCACTACGGTTAAAAGTGTCACAATTTATAAAGGGCTATAACCCACGTTATTTCTCTTAGTACTCAGAAAAATCCTGGGACTCATTTTCAGATGGGGAACCCAAATCTCAGAGATGATATGTGATTAGTTCAAGTACACATTGCCTGAAAGTGTCAGGGTCAGAACTGGGGGCCTAGATTCTTCTAATCCTAAATCTCATGCTGTCCCCACATCACAGGTGCTTCTCTTCTAGGCAATTCCTTGTAAACATAGCAATAAAACACTGCTTCTGGCGACTGTCTGGGAACTCTGGTGGATAAGAGAAATTATTGTCAAGGGATTTGGCCTCTCTTTCTGTTCTTTCTCTGATAATAGAAACTATCACTGGCTGAGTGTGGTAGCTCATGCCATAATCCCACCACTTTGGGAGGCCAAGGCAGGAGGATTGCTTGAGGCTGGGAGTTTCAGACCAGACTGAGACCTTGTTTCTTTAAAAATAAAAATAAAAAAGCAGAAAAAAAGATTATTTACTGAGCACATTCTGTGTACTATGCATCATTGTGGTAAGTACTTAACAGTAACCATCTATTTAATCTTACAATCGTGTGTGTGAGTGTGTATCTGTGTGTGTGTAGTTGTACATGTGTATGACTTGTTCAGCCTCACCTACGAGTAATTGGTTGGGCCAGAATTCTAGCATTCTAGCCTAGGATTGTCTGACCCTAAAGCCACTATTACAGACTTTCATTTTCTCCCTTCTAGACTAATGTTTCTCTCTTTGAAATGCACAAACATGCTTTCGTGTTTAAATTTTTACATTTCTTTTCTATATGTTTTCTTCTGTCGCAGACATAAAACAGTTCAAAACTATGATCCCTAAGGGGACTCTCAAATTTATTTTACAAAATAAAATCCAAACTTAAGGGTCCTTTTGGGGATCATAGTTTTGTACTCTTCTATGTCTGTGGCCAAGAAAATCATTTGCAAATGTGTTTTAGGGTCATGTTTATATTTCTGTTGTAGGCTAAGATATGTTTGTTTAAACTAAGGTCTCCAAAGCTTAACCATTGATTTATTCAGACTTTAAGCATGTTTCTTTCTAAAGCAACATGAGACCTGCTCATCCACAGGAATGTTACAGTCTTTCTGGTGCCCAACTTTAATAGTCTACCACAGTTTCTCAATTAGATGTGCATGGCACGTGTTTTTGAACTTTGGATATAATTTTCAGGGTTGACATCTCAAGGAAGGCTCAGGTTTTTGTTTACATCCTCTCATCTTCCAGTGAAGACCTTCTGTGGATTTTCCTGAAGCTTTAAGTTGAGGAATGAAGTAGCAATGAAGATAGGGCGACAGGAGCAGACATGAGTGCGGGTGCAGCTCCTGACTGGGAACATCCAGACGAGAGCTCCTGGGTGCTCACCCCTCCATTTATTTGATTAACAAGTACTTACAACTACAGTGCCTACATACTAGCTGTACAGGAACTCTGACCATTTCCTCCTAACAGATAAGGACAGACAGACAAGTTAACAGGCTGTTTTCAGTTTCTTCTTCCTACACAAAATGCTTGCAAAGAATAGAGGGTCAGTACTCCTAATCTGCAGGTTGGAGACTGTTGAATTTCTTTTTAAGCTCACCTATGGGTTGTTACTATTTGCTTGGTGATGTACTAAATATTTTTATGTTTTTTATTTGTTCATTTGTTTGTTTGTTTTTGTTTTTGTTTTTGAGACGGAGTCTTGCTCTGTCACCCAGACTGGAGTGCAGTGGCACAATCTTGGCTCACTGCAACCTCCGCCTCCCATGATCAAGTGATTCTCCTGCCTCAGCCTCCCAAGCAGCTGGGACTACAGGCACGTGCCACCATGCTCAGCTAATTTTTGTATTTTTAGTAGGTACGGGGTTTTGCCATGTTGGCCAGGCTGGTCTCAAACCCCTGACCTCAAGCGATCCACTCGTCTTGGCCTCCCAAAGTGCTGGGATTACAGGCGTGAGCCACCGCACCCTGCTGTACCAAATATTTTTATATTCATCGTCCAAGATTCTGTTTCTTTCCCTGTAAAATAGAAGTAGCTACCTCATGGGTTTATATTAATGAGATGATGATAATAATAGCTACAATTAGTTGACAGGAACCTTGTGTCAGGCACCGCAGTAGACATGGCAATTATTTCATTTAATCCTTATGAAAATCATGAGGTGAGTACCCTTGTTAGCCACATTTTGCAGATGAGCACAATGAGGGTCAGACAGATTAAGAAAATTGCCCAAGCCCATACGGAAAATAAGTGACAAGTTTGGACTCTAATCTAGGTTGGTCAGAGGTTGAAGTCACGTGCTGAACTACTGAGCCACGGTGACTTCATAAGAAAAGTATAAAAGTTTCAAATGCACTGTTTGGCAATGGCCGCTGTCTGTTGTTTATCTGAAACCCATTTTGCAACACTATAGATAAATGGGTTTTAAAATAAAAATTAAACTTTTTCTCTGTTAAACAACATGGATAGGTCCATTATTGACTAAACAAACAGAAAAACAAGGCCATCTTTAGGGGCTTAGAAACTGAAAGTGAATACATTTCCACTTGTTTCCTCTTTGCTTTCAATAATTCCTTTTTTTTTTTGAGACAGAGTCTCGCTGTCACCCAGGCTGGAGTGCAGTGGCGTGATCTCAGCTCACTGCAACCTCCGCCTCCCGGGTTCCAGTGATTCTCCTGCCTCAGCCTCCTGAGTAGCTGGGATCACAGTCACGCACCACCATGCCCAGCTAGTTTTTGTATTTTTAGTAGAGACGGGATTTCGCCATGTTGGCTAGGCTGGTGCTTTCATTAATTCTTGTTTATTGTTTTTTTTTTTTTTTCTAGTTAAAAATAGGTCTTGGTGACCTTTAGAAGTGACCTTGAAGGGGAAAAATTTGCTGAAGGGCTACATATAGCCTGAACTGAAGGTGAGAAAGGCAGAGAGTGGGAAGATAATGAACATTTATTTATTTATGTATTTATTTTTAAATTCTGGCCTTTATCCCGATGAAGAATTAATATTTATTAAGCTCCTCTACATGCTTGTCATCTTAAGTATGTTATTCACTCATTTTGCTCAACAAGATTTATTGTTGCTGGAGGCTGGGTGTGGTGGCTCATGTCTGTAATTCCAGCACTTTAGGAGACCGAGGTGGGAGGATCACTTGAGACCAGGACTTGAGACCAGCCAGGGCAACATTGTGAGACTCTATCTGTACCCCCAAAAAATTTTTTTTTGAGACAGAGTCTCGCTCTGTTGCCCAGGCTGGAAGGCAGTGGCATGATCTCTGCTCACTGCAACCTCTGCCCCCAGTTCAAGCGATTCTCCTGCCTCAGCCTCCCAAGTGGCTGGGACTACAGGGGTGTGCCACCACAGCTGGCTATTTTTTTGTACTTTTAGTAGTGGGGTTTCACTATGTTGGCCAGACTGGTCTCGAAACCCCAACCTTAGGTGATCCGCCCACCTTGGCCTCCCAAAGTGCTGAGATTACAGACATGAGCCACCGTGCCCAGCCAAGAAATTTTTTTATTTTTATTTATTTATTTTTTTTGAGACGGAGTTTTTGCTCTTGTTGCCCAGGCTGGAGTGCAATGGCACGATCTCGGCTCACCGCAACCTCTGCCTCCTGGGTTCAAGCGAATCTCCTGCCTCAGCCTCCAGAGTAACTAGGACTACAGGCATGCACCTCCACGCCCAGCTAATTTTGTATTTTTAGTAGAGACGGGGTTTCTCCATGTTGGTCAGGCTGGTCTTGAACTTCTGACCTCAGGTGATCCACCCGCCTCGGCCTCCCAAAGTGCTAGGATTACAGGCATGAGCCACCATGCCCGGCCAAGAAATTTTTTAAAAAGTAGTCGAGCATGGTGACATATGCCTGTAGTTACAGCTACTTGGGAGACTGAGGTGGGGGGATGGCTTGAACCCAGGAGTTTGAGGCTACAGTAAGCCATGATTGTGCCACTACATCCCAGGCTGAGCAACAGAGCAAGACCCTATCTCTAAAAAAAAAAAAAAAAAAAGGCTTTATTGTCCCTGGAACTGTGCTGATGATGACCTACCAAATTTTCACAAGAATATTGCAAAATGAGGACACAAATCCTTGAAGAAGTTAGGTAATTTGCCCAAGGTCACGTGACTGGTTGTTGACCGAAGCTAGTTTTAAACTCAGGTTAATCTGCTTTCTATCTGTGCTATTTCCATTACACCTTTCTGCTTTGTCCAAGTGATCCTAGGAAAGGAATTCTCCGAGATTCTAAGTTGATAGGCCCAAAGGCTGAGTCTAAATTGATAGACTCATCTCCCCACTGTTCTTCCATTGGCTGACTCATGCTTTCAGAGAAGCTGGGAAATTAGGGGAGACCAATAAAAGAGTGCCTTTCTTACAGATTCAGGAAACTAAATATTGCTTTAAGCACCGTTCTAGAAAATTGCCAGTAAGTTTAGAGCGTCCTTTAAGAGCTCTTAATGCTCTGGAAAGTCTCTCAATACCAGTTTTCCAGAGGCTGGACGCTTTGCCGTTGAGCGTAGTGTCTGCAGCACATCGCAGAGGCAGGTCACTAGAGCTAGTGGGGACACAGACATCGCTGACATGTGATGGGAATCCTCCAGGGGCAAACAGGCGGGGGCCAGCTTCTGCTCTGAGCAGTCTAAATGGAGCTAGAAACAAGAGCCATCCAGTAAAACATTTCACAGGATAAAGTGCAGAGTCTGTTTCACACTTAGCCCTGTCAGTTCTGTGGAGAGGCAAGTGTTCATAGAAAGTTTTGAATTCTTCTCTCATGCCCTGGAAAACCAAACACCATCAAAGAAAACAGCCTGCTCCTGAATTTTGCGGCTGTAGTTTTTACACTCACCATCCTGTTTTTTCTTTCTTAAATTGCTTCGTGTGATGAGGACACAAATCAAAATAGTCTACCTTTTAGAAAAGATGGCAGATTGTGGCATTTACATCTCATAAGTATCTGATTGCTCAAAGAAAATCATCTAACTGTTCAAGTCAATAAACTTTTACTGAACACTTGTCATGTGCTAGTCATTGTGATAGTGGCGGTGATGAAGTGATGTATGGCTCTTCTTTCCAAGAAGCTTTCAGTCTAGTGGGGAAAGAGCACAGACATGAGTGATACTTGGAATACAATGGGATATCTTTTACAGCTGAGATACTTTCCAGGCAGGCTGCAGGGAGCTGGTGCCAGATAGGCCTGGATTCATAATCCCTATTGCTTCTAACAATACAAGGATTTCAACCAGATACTCAATCTCATCCATCATCAATTTCCCTCTCTGTTAGAGATAAACAATGCCACCTCATAGGACTGTTTTGGGATGCAATAGACATCAGGATTGATATATGAGATTTACCAGACTCATATCATCAATGTGATCTGCCATAACTTGCTTAACCATTGCTCTGTGCCTGATGAAAAGACTTTGCCAGAGTGGTCTCTCTACCACTCCGAATCCCTTGTCCCTCGCTCACCTCCTCAATGGCAACTACTCCCTTTAACCCCTGTATATTACTCCAGAGATATTTTAATATTTAATATATATGTATATATTTTTAAAGTTTTATAAAAATTATAACATACTATATACACTGCTCTGCACTTCGCTTTTAAACTTTATTTCAGAGATCTTTCCGTATCAGTACACGCACATCACTTTTTTTTTTTTTTTGGGGGGGACAGTTTCCATCTGATGCCCAGGCTGGAGTGCAGTGGTGCGATCTCGGCTCACTGCAATCTCCATCACTTGGACTCAAATAAGTCTTGTGCCTCAGACTCCTGAGTAGCTGGGATCACAGGCGTGTATCACCACATCCAGCTAATTTTCGTATTTTTAGTAGAGACAGGGTTTCACCATATTGCCCAGGCTGTTCTTGGAACTCCTGGCCTCAAGTGATTCGCCTACCTCGGCCTCCCAAAGTGCTGGGATTACAGATGTGAACCAGTGCACCCAGCCTGCATTATTCTTTTTAATGTGTCTGTAGGATTACATTTTACGGATACACTGCAGTTTACATAACCTATCACCCTGTTGATAGACATTTTGTCTATTTCTCATCTTTTGGGATGCTTATGTTATGATACTGCAATGAATATTCTTTGTATATATCTTTGCATGTGTATTTCTGTAGGATAAATTAAAAATGCTGGGTCAAACTTTTGGTCATTCTTGATAAATATTAAGAAATTATTCTCTAGGCCAAATGTGGTGGCTCATGCCTATAATCCCAGCACTTTGGGAGGCTGAAGCGAGGGCAGATAGCTTGAGGCCAGGAGTTTGAGACCAGTCTGGCCAACATGGCAAAACCTTGTCTCTACTAAAAATACAAAAATTAGCCAGGTGTGGTGGTATACACATGTGATTCCAGCTACTCGGGAGGCTGAAGCACGAGAATTGCTTGAAACTGGGAGGCAGAGGTTGCAGTGAGGTGAGATCAGGCCACTGCACCATAGCCTTGGTGACAGAGTGAGACCCTGACTCAAAAAAAAAAGAAAAAAATCTGTTATCTAAAATGATGGTTCCAATTTGTCCTCCAACTAACTTTGAGGATGTTTCCTCACATCCTGGCCAAAATAATTTATGGTCAAACTTGTTGATCTTTGCCAAACTAATGAAAGCTAATATCTTAGTTTTAATTTGCACATCCCTTATTTTAAGTGAACATCTTTTTCATGTGTTTTAAAGTCACTTATAGACTGGGCATGGTGGCTCATGCCTGTAATCCCAGCACTTTGGGAGAGCAAGGTGGGTGGATCACCAAAGGTCAGGAGTTCAAAACCAGCCTGGCCAACATGGTGAAACCCCGTCTCTACTAAAAATATAAAAATTAGCCAGGTGTGGTGGCACACACCTGTAATCCCAGCTACTTGGGAAGCTGAGGCACGAGAATCTCTTGAACCCGGGAGGTGGAGGCTGCAGCGAGCCAATATTGTGCCACTGCACTCCAGCCTGGGTGACAGTGCAAGACTTCGTCTCAAATAAAATAAAATAAAATAAAATAAAATAAAATAGGCCGGGCGCGGTGGCTCACGCTTGTAATCCCAGCACTTTGGGAGGCTGAGGCGGGTGGATCACGAGGTCAGGAGATCGAGACCACGGTGAAACCCCGTCTCTACTAAAAAATACAAAAAATTAGCCGGGCGCGGTGGCGGGCGCCTGTAGTCCCAGCTACTCGGAGAGGCTGAGGCAGGAGAATGGCGTGAACCCGGGAGGCGGAGCTTGCAGTGAGCCGAGATCACGCCACTGCACTCCAGCCTGGGCGACAGAGCGAGACTCCATCTCAAAAAAATAAATAAATAAATAAATAAAATAAAATAAAATAAAAAGTCAGTTATAGATCTTTTGTTCAGAAAGTTTGCTATAACCTAATCCAATCACAGAAAATGTCAGAAGCTGATAGAAGGGGGTGGTAAACATGGAACATGCTGTTTGACTATGGAGATTGCAAGATGAAGGAGACAAGATCCCTGCAATATAAAGATTGGTCATTAAAATTATTTAGGCAAGAAATGTTGACTCATAATGAAAACTGTGTTTTGAGAAGCTCTGGACAGTGTGGAAGATGGATTGGAAGTGGCAAGACTAGAGGGAGTGAAAAAAATTAGTTAAAAGGTCGTTGCAATCCTGAACTGAGGATTCAGGAAAGAATGAAAATTATGAAACCCGTTGGAAATGCATTGCAGAAGCCAAATCAAAAGAACTGGATGACACAATAAATGTCGGGTAAGGAGAGAGAGAAATTACTTAGGCAATGAATGGCTTAAAAAGAAAGGGAATACATGGTAGGGAATTTGCTCTCTGACATTACTAAACACCTACTAAGTAAGGGTTTATGTTAGTTATATATACATTTATGTATATGGAAATCAAATGAGTGAAAATAAACACATTGCATTTATGCAATTTCACAGCATCTTTATTAGGGAAATATTATAATCTATTTAAGTATGAAAAAATTAGAAAAGTAACATGTGCAAGATAAAAAAACTATTAGATTTCTCCAAAACATTCATATCAGAATTCAAAGTCTGAGATCTCTGATAGGATAACCAATGATTTTTATTTATTTTATTTTATTTTAGAGGCAGGGTCTCACTATGTTGCCCAGGCTGGTCTTGAATTCCTGGGCTCAAGTGATCCTCTCACCTCAGCCTCCTACAGTGCTGAGATAATAGGTATGAGCCTCCATACCTGGCCACCAGTGTTTTTTATACTAGTTCAAATTACCTAGATTCAAAGAAAACATTCAGGGAGAAAAATTATCTTACATCATGCAGGATGCAAAATGCCCACAACACTTGCACCAGGAATTATTCCCCGAGCTATCAGATCATCAGTTTAATTTAAATATGACAATTCTCAGAGGAATCATTATAACTCACAGCTGTCTCCAATTCTGAATTGACCAGGGTTACCCTCTTTACAGAAAACGCACTCTTCTCTCCTTGTCATTTTTCTGCAACTCATTTGGGAAAACACGTCAAATTGTATTAAGACTTTTGATACTGTAAATGTAGTCTTATTCAAATGTTGCATTAAAATGCTGTATCAAGAAGATAATATCTTCATTAAATATATTGACTGTTACATAGGATGAAGATTTTGAACACGTGATTAACATAACTATTAATACTTTGGAAGAGTAGTGGACTGTTGCCCATTTTAAAAAAAGGTTGATTATTTGGAAATGGATATTATAGTGTCTGTAAAAGCAGACTTTGTATCATCGCCTATCTTGGATAAATCAAATATTTCTATTTCACTTGTAACATTTATCAATATTTATCAACTTCCTTCCATATGTGTTATTACTTTTATTCCCAGCCTTTTCAGTGGACAAATACTTTTGTAATGCTAATCAGCTGAGCCTAGCAAGGTAATTGATTACATAGTTGTTTAGTATATTGTTTCCAAAGCTAGTCATACACTTGATATAATAAATTCCTAAAAAGACAGGTTTTTTTTGTTTTTTTTTTGTTTTTTTTTTTAGGTTGGGCCTGGTGGCTAATGCCTGTAATCCTAGCACTTTGGGAAGCTGAGATGGGAAGACTGCTTGAGCCCAGGAGTTCTGTGCTGCAGAAGGCCATGATCCCACCACTGCACTTCAGTGGGAACAGAGCAAGACCTTGTCTCTAATAATAATAAAAAAAGTATACATTAAACCAAAATGAAAGTATGAATTGATACCATCATTGCTTGGCCACTTTCCGGCGGACTGGAGTTGAAGGCTGTGAGTCAGTCATTATGGCAGATGAAGAAATTAATGAAGACTATCCAGTGGAAATTCATGAGTATTTGTCAATGCTTGAGAATTACATTGGTGCTGTGGATGATATGCTAAAGACCATGATGTCTGTTTCTTGAAATGAGTTGTTGCAGAAGTTGGACCCACTTAAACAAGTGAAAGTGGATTTAGTTTCTATGTACACATTAAATTTAAAGTTTTGAGTTTATTTGGCAACTCAAGGAATTAATACTAAGAAACAGCTAGTAAAGCAGGAAGGAATTGGAAAGAATCAGAATATATATGAACACAGTCAAGGAAATGACAGAAAAAGGCTGGCAAGCTGGACAGAGGTACATCTTCAAGATTTGTAAAAAACGACCTCTGGGAACTGAAACCTAAAAATGCATCATAAAACTGTAGGGACTAAACTCTCCAGTTACTTAATAAGTTAGTAAAACCTGGGTGCAGTGCATCATACCCGTAATCCCAGCATTTTGGGAGGCTGTGATCCCAGCACTTTGGGATTGCTTGAGCCTAGGAGTTTAAGACCAGCCTGGTTAACATGATGAGACTCCGTCTCTACAAAAATTAGCTGGGCGTGGTGGTGCACACCTGTAATTCCAGCTATTTGGGAGGCTGAGGCACAACAGTTGCTTTAACCTGGAGGTTGCAGTGAGTGGAGACTGTGCCACTACACTCTAGCCTGCGTAACAGGGTGAGATCCTGTCTCAAAAAAAAAAAAAAGTTGTCAATAGAGGCCTAGCACAGTGGCTCACGCCTGTAATCCCAGCCTTTGGGAGGCTGAGGCAGGAGAATCACTTGAGCCCAGGAGTTCAAGACTGGCCTGGACAACATAAGGAGACCCTGTCTCTACAAAAAATGGAAAAAATTAGCCAGACATGATGGCACGTGCCTGTAGTCCCAGCTGCTGGAGAGGCTGAGGCAGGAGGATCAGTTGAGCCTCGGAAATCAAGGCTGCAGTGAGCTTTGATGGTGCCATTGCACTCCAGCCTGGGAAACAGAGTGAGACCCTGTCTCAAAAGACAAAACAAAAAACAAGAAACAAACAAACAGTTGTCAATAAACGAAAAGGTAAACACTTAATTTTTGGTTTTGATATATACATATTCAAAAAGTATGTCATTTTTTCACAAAATAATTATGTGGCAGTGCAAGGTTTAAATGTCTTCTGTATTGAATTCATATGCAAATTTGCACTTTAAATTTTTGTTTGTTTGTTTTTGAGACAGAGTCTGGTTCTGTCACCCAGACTGGAGTGCAGTGGCATGAGTATGGCTCACTGCAACCTTGACCTCCTTGGTTTAACTAATCCTCCTATCTCAGCCTCCCAGAAAGCTTGAGCTAAAGGCATATGCCACCATGCCCAGCTAATTTTTGTATTTATGTATTTAATTTTTTGTAGAGATGCGGGTTTCACCATATGTTGCCCAGGCTGGTCTCCAACTCCTGGGCTCAAACGATCCTACTGTGTTGGCCTCCCAAAGTGCTAGGATTACAGGCATGAGCCACTGGTCCCAGTTAATTGAGAGGCTGAAGTGGAAGGATCTCTTGAGCCCAGGAGGTTAAGGCTGCATTCAGCCGTGTTTGTGCCACTGCACTTCAGTCTGGGCAACAGAGTCAGATTCTGTCTCAAAAAAGAAAAAAAAAACAAAAAACAAAAGCAAAAACAAAAACAAAAACAAACCAAAACAGACAAACAAAAAACCCAAAATTAACTCACAGAAACGTTAATAAGCAACATTCAAGCAAACAATGACTAGTTTGGAAACATAATGAAGAAAATAACTTTATCAACAATACCAACAAAAGGATAAATGCCTAGAAATAAATTGATAAGAAGTGCACAAGATCTATATTAAAGTATTAAGTGACACAAACAATTTAAACCATTAGAAAGGTTGCCAAGCCTGAGCCACATTGCCCAGCCAGGAAAGAGACTTTCCAAAAGTGTTGTCCATTTCTCTGAGCTTCTCCAGAGAAGGAAGTGAATCTTCATTACCTCCCCAGAGAAGGGAGTGGATCTTCATTATCCATGTTTTCTAGGGTCCCTCACAGTACCTGACAAAGAGCAGGGTTTGTGGAGTGAATTGAATAAATTGAATGGCTGCCCTGGGAGGTAGTGAGTTCTCTACCACTGGAAGTAGCCAGGAAATTGTAATGAAACTGAGAATGCATCGGGTTAGAGACTCTTGATTATATTTATGGTCTCTTCCAATAAACTATGATTCTTATATTCTAAGACTTCCACGAAGTTTCCAATCCTTAGAATAATATGATTAACCTTTCTCTGCCACATATTTGACCTCCAAAATATATCTCCCATCTCCCTACTTCTTTCTACCTCTACTGCCGCTCTCTTAGCTCAAGACACCATCTTTTGTTACTGGACACCTAAATGATTTTCTTGATTCCACCTTTGCAGCCAATGTAATCTTTTGATGTTGTGATCAGATTAGATTTAAGCAGGAGGGCTCTCCTGCTTAAAATCTCTTAATAGAAATCAGTGAAATAAAAAACAGGCAGGAAGAAGTAAATTACATGTTGTTTAAAAATTATATAAATTGCTTACCTGAGAAAAACAAGAGAATCAACTGAAAAACTATTACAAACAAGAAGAGAATTTAGTTCAGTGATTGGATTATACAGAATTAACTCACAGAATGACTGGTCACAGTGGCTCATGCCTGTAATCCCAGCACTTTGGGAGGCCAAGGCAGGAGGATTGCTTGAGCCCAAGAATTTAAGACTAGCCTGGGCAATATAGTGAGACCTCATCTTTATAAAAATTAAAACAAAAATATTTGCTAGGAATGGTGGTGTACGCCTGTGGTCCCAGCTACTTGGGAGGCTGAAGTGTGAGGATCTCTTAAGCCCAGGAGGTTAAGGCTACATTCAGCCGTGTTTGTACCACTA
>NW_026652286.1:54675004-54711617 GCF_009828535.3 Hylobates moloch | reverse complement strand
ATCTATCTATCTATCTATCTATCTATCTATCTATCTATCTATCTATCATCTATCTACCTATCTATCTATCTTCTCTCTCTCTCTCTCTCTCTCTCTGTCTCTGTCTCTCTCTGGGTGGCTTGTATTTTGTGAAATCCCAGTCACTCCCTCATATTCATCAGGAACTTTTGCTCCTGGGCATTATTTTCACTTCTATTCCAATTCCTGTTGTCATCCTACATAATTTCCATACCTAAGTGGGTGATCCATTTTAGCCTCAAATCTTCCTGTCCTTACGGACCTCAATAAATTTTTCCTTTATTCCAGCTATTTCACTCCCAAAGTCATGGCAGTGATTGCAGGTGTAACTACAACTCTTGAAATGTTAAACTGCAATGATGCTACCTTATCACTCTAGTTCTTTATTCTCTCTTTGAGGTTTCCGTTTCTTTCTTTTGCCTTTTTCCCCCTAGTATTTTCTTTCGTGACTTCAATTCTTTCTTTAGTTACCTTAGGCCAGTGGTACATCATTACAGCTACTTCCTTTCTTTTCAATACCCTTCCACCTTTTATTTCTATAGAAGCTATCCTGGGTGTACCCCAGGAACTTAAGATAAAAAGCATCCAACACTCAACTCATGTTTGTGACCAAACCAGTTCCTTCAGTATTTCTTATTTTGGTGAGTTGTGTCACATAACCTACAAATGTTGGTAAGATCATCCTTGGCTGTACCTTTACGTAACCCTCATATCCAATAAGAATTCAAGGCATGTTATTACTCCTCAACTTCCCTTCCATTTATTACATCCTCATCATTCCTTTATTCTTGTCCTAGTGAAGATTCTCATCATCTTTTGTCTATTACATGGAATTTTAAATTGTATTCTGTGCAAGTCTTGTTTCCTCTTCCTAGTTCCTTTCTTCTTTAAGATTGCTGTGAAATTTGGAACTGCTGACTGCTCATTCTTTTTTCTTAAAACTCTTTTCTCTGTTGGCTTTTAAGACACAGCTTTCTTTTGGTTTTCTTTTACCTATATGACCTTTCCTTTTCATCTTCTTCCAGGGTTTCTTTTCATCTTTCTGACTCCTATGCCATTTCTTCAGTATTGGTACTTAGTACTCAGTCCTCAGCTCTTTTTCCCTTTTCACTCTCCCTACCCTCTCTGGGCAAAGTTATCTATTCATGAGATTTTATCGACTATCAAATATGATGCTGTATCTCCAGTCTGGACCTACCTTCTGAGATCCTGTTACATTTATCTGGCTGCCTACTTCCCTTTCTCATAGATTTCACATAGCCTCTGAAGCCCATCATCCTGGAGAGAACTTGATGCCCTATCCCATAAATATATTCCTCCTTTATTCCCTATCTCAGTAATTGACATCCTCAAGCCACCAAAGCAGAAAGCTTTCCCTTTTGTCCTTCACATGTAGTCAGGCCTCAAACTTTATGTCCCCTTCCTCTCACAGACACATGCTCATCTGTTTATCTTTATTGCTACTGCTATAGTTTTTTAAATAAAACTTTATATCACCTTACCACACATGCTTCCCTTTGTTCCTAAACTGTATTCTCATTACACCAGTTGCAGTACTCAGGACAAAAGAGGATATAATGCTCTTTGACCCATCCATAGCCACCTATAGTTCCTTGTCCACCTGGCAATACCTATCCCCTTTTCAAGATTCGCTTGAGCATCGCTTATTTTCTGAAGTCTACTTGTACCTTTGCATAAAACTGGCTGTTTCATACATTGTGTACCTCTTTCTAGTATGATAATGAAGGCAAATGAAACCCATACTTTATTACACTCATTTATTTATAAGTCATTTTTCCTCACTGGGCCAGAAACTCCTTGAAGGTGCAACCATGACTTATTCACCCTTGTATCCCACTGCCTAAGACAATGACCACCTCAGTAACTGCTCAGTAGACTTTTCAAACAAATGGAATAGGTACTGTTTTTGAATAATAGACATTTATAATTTACTTGACATAATACAGCTGGCTAACATTGCATTTAACACATATTTACATTTTTATACAAATCCCTGTAGTTTTAACAAAGTTTCATCTTCTGAATAAATAAAATATCACCTTAAAATATTACAGCTTCATGATTTATGAGCAGATTCCTTCAATCACAGGTGTGCTCTTTGGCAAATGCATGGTTTTGCATGTATTATTTAGGTTCTTCTAATCCTAAGAGAAAGTTGGGAAGAAATTAATATATAATATGTAATAATCTTTTCCTCACTTAAGAATAGCTCCTATAACTACTGCACCGGAAGGAAGTTGCATATAAATTGATAACACTAAGTTTGAGAAGTAGTTTTTTCGTTAATATTTCTATTCTGTTTAGTCTAGCCAGAAGGTGGTTACTCCTTTGTAGGAAAGCATAGTGAATATGAATCAGAAGACAGAAGTTTGGGTTCCTGAACTGCTGTTTACTGGTTTTGTGACCTTAAGAAAGCTACTTAAATGTCCAGAGTCTCAGTTCCTTTATTCGATTATTTCATAGGAAATTTGGCAGAATCAAAGAGCATCATGTATATAAAGGGCTGTGCATCCCACAAATTGTGGGGCAACATTCTGTGAAAAAACAGCAAGGACAGGAAGAGCATGGGGCTGGCAGTCAACAGACCAGTTTAAAGTCTTTGTTTTGCCATATTCATGTGGTTTTGCGCACATTACTTAACTTCTTTGAACATATTTCCTCAATCTGTAAAATGGGGACAATAACATCTACCTCCTACAATTGTGGAGAAGATTAAATGCAGCAATGCATTTAAGGCATCTGGTGTATAATCATTGCTCTATAACTGGTGATGGCATAGGTGAGAACAGCATTCAGTTTTTGAAATCCTCTGTCCTCTATACGTGTTTTATGCCCTGTAGCATGATCAACAACCAGCAGAGATGAATCTCTAGTATGTGTTAACCCTGAGCTGGTATCCTCTGCAGAATCAGGCTCACCTAGAATTCAGCCTGGAGCTGGACTGTCCACACTCCTCAAGTTCAAACACATGTAAAGTATACTGTGCCTGGAACGCTCACATGATAGCAGTCATTATTATAGTTTCTGCTGATTACTCAGAGCCAGCCACTATCATAGTCACTTTATATACCTTATTTTGTTTAAACTTCACATAAATTCTAAGAGGTGGGGATATTATCCTGTCCATTTACAGATGATGAAACTTAGAAACTCACATAAAGGATAAGCTTCAGTTACAGGCAAGTAAGAGGCAAGAATAAAAAATTAACTGAGGGTTTCTGATAATATGCCCAGTGTTTGTTTGTTTGTTTTCTGCCCACACAACAATGACAAATAGGTCAAGCTCACTCTAGCACTTTTGGCTACTCCTTCAAAATCAACAGCATTTATGAGTTAAAAATGCAGCTTGACAAAATACCAGCTTTAATTTGCTTCTGTCACTGATCTTAGCAGGAGTCCTTACCTTTGATTTAGGCCCAACTCTCTAGGCATTTGGAATATTTTCTTACCCAGATTGGTAGCTTGAGCCATCCCATCCTTCCTGTGCAGAGATCCAGGTGTAATGGGGCCCTGTCTGCTTTACACCCAGGCAGATCCCCAGGCATTTGGAGCGCACACTTACCTGGATCAGTAGCTTGAGCTGCCCCACCCTTCCTATGTAGCAATTTGGGTGCAAGGGGACCCTCTCTGCTTCATGACTAGGCAGATCTCCAAGCAGTTGAAGCACACACTTGCCTGGTTCCAAAGCCTGACCCATCCCACTATTCTGTGCAGAAGCTGGTGCACCAGGTCCTCTCTGCTCCACAATCAGGCATATTTTCAGACACCTGCTCACCTTGATTGGCAGCCTGAGCTGCCCTACCCTTCCTGCAGAGAGATCATGGTGCAGTGGAGTCCTCTCAGCCCCATGTTCAGGTAGATCTCCAGGCATTTGGAGTGCCTGTTCACCTGAATCAGCAGCCTGAGCTGTCTCACCCCTTCTATGAAGAGATCTTGATGCAGCAGGGCCTTCTCTGCCCCATGTCTAGGCAGATGTCCAGGCATCTGGAGCACCCACTCTCCTGGATTAGGATTTTAGGCAACCCTCTTCCCTGTGCAGAGGACTTGGGGCCAAAGAGGTTTCCCATCTCCTTGCCTACGCACTACTCTGGGTGCTAGGTGGCTAGCCACTGGATTTTTCCCTTGGTGCTGGTGCTTGTGCCTGTCAGTGGGGGAACTTCAGGTGGGCATGCCCAGTCTGACTTCACTCATCTTGCTCCCAACCTGCAGAGCTGAGCAAGGAGCTCTGACTACTGTTCACCCCAAGAATCAGCCCATTGCCTGAGGCAACAGAGAGCTTCTCCTAGTAAACAAGGATCCAGTATATACCTAGCTTTTACCCACGAGTGCCACCTATGGACTCATAGGTTGAACCACACAGCCTAATATAAAATTTGCCAATGAAATTGCATAGTGTTAGCTATAGAAGCAAAGCCAAAAGATTCTACTCAGCATTCTCTACAGTTACACTCCCTAAGGAATTGGGGAAAGGTAAAAGGAAAAATATTATAGGAAAAAAAGAGAAAGAAAACATCAAAATAAAAAATAATCACAAAAGTTGGAGGTGTCAGCATTTCCAGATGAGAAGGAACCAATATAAGAATTATGACACCCTAGGCTGGGCGTGGTGGCTCACGCCTGTAATCCCAGCCCTTTGGGAGGCCAAGGTGGGTGGATCATGAGGTGAGGAGATCAAGACCATCCTGGCTAACACAGTGAAACCCCATCTCTATTAAAAATACAAAAAAATTAGCTGGGCATGGTGGCGGGCACCTGTAGTCCCAGCGACTCGGGAGGCTGAGGCAGGAGAATGGCGTGAACCTGGGAGGCAGAGCTTGCAGTGAGCCGACATCACGCCACCGCACTCCAGCCTGGGCCACAGAGGGAGACTCCGTCTCAAAAAAAAAAGAGAAAGAATTATGACACCATGAAAAATCTGAGTGTAGTAATAACACTAAAGGATCATACTAGCTCTCCAACAATGGTTCTTAAACAAAATGCAAATGCAGAAATAACAGGTAAAGAATACAAAGCATGGTTGCAAAGAAGCTCAATGAGATCCAAGACAGGTTTAAAATCAAGAAAGAACTTCTAAAGCAATCCAGGAAATGAAGGAAGAGATAAACATCTTAAAAAGAAATCAGTCAGAACTTCTGGAATTGAAAAACTCATTTTAGGAATTTTAAAATACAATTGAAAACTTTACCAATAGACGGGACCCAGGAGAAGAGACAATTTCAAAACTTGAAGACTGGTCTTTCAAACTAACATAGTTAGACAAAAATAAAGAATTTAAAAAAGAATATTAAAAAATGAACAGTCATTGAGAAATATGGAATTATGTAAAGTGACCAAACCTACAAATTATTGGCATTCTTGAGATAGAAGGGGGAAATAGTAAACACTATGGAAAACATCTTTCAGGGAATAACTCAAGAAAATTTTCCTAATCTTGCTAGAGAGGTAGATATTCAGATACAAGAGATCCAGAGGACATCTGCAAGATATTATACAAAACAAACATCACCAAGGCATATTGCCACCAGATTATCCAAGGTGTTAAAATAAAAACCTTAGCCAAATTAAATTTAACAGGGTTTAGTTGAACAAGGAATGATTTATGAATTGGGCAGCCTCCCAAGCCAGGGTAGGCTCGGAGAGACTCCAGCATAGCCACATGGCGGAAGAAGATTTATAGACAGAGAAAGAAAAGTGATGTATGGAAAATGGAAGTGAAGTATAGAAACAGTGTATTAGTTACAGCTTGTTGTTTGCCTTATTTGAACACAATTTGAACAGATGGCCTCCTTTGATGGGCCAAAACTCAGTGATTGGCACAAGAGTAGGTTAGTCTGTTTATACCTCCATTTAGATTATAGTTCACTATATACAGAAAAAGTTGTTGGCTGAACTTAAAATGCATAAAAAGGCAGCTTTAGGCTAAATCTAATTTAACCAAGGTCAACACTACAGAAAAATTTTAAAGACAGCTAAAGAGAAAGGATCAACTAATGCAAAGAAAACCCCAATAGACTAACAGTGGACTTCTTAGCAGATATCTACAAACCAAGAGAGATCGGCAGCTTATTTTCAGCACTCTTGAAAAAAAAAAAAAGAAATTCCAACCACGAATCTAATATCCTGCCAAACTAAGCTTCATACGCAAAGCGAAAATACGGTTTTTTTTTGAGACAAGCAAGCACTAAAGGAATTTGTTACCTCTAAACCAGCCTTACAATAGATCCTTAAGGGAGTTCTAAACATGGAAACAAAGAAACAATACCTGCTACCACAAAAACATAGTTAAGTACATAGCCCAAGATCCTATAAAGCAACCACACAATAGAAACCAGCTAACAACTTCAGGATAGGATAAAAATCTCACATATCAATATTATCTTTGGATGTAAACAGTCTAACCATCCCACTTAAAAGGCACAGAGTGGTAAGTTGGATTAAAAAAAAAACTAAACCCATCTATCTACTGTCTTCAAGAAATGCATCTCACATATAATAACACCTATAGTCTCAATGTAAAGGGTTGAAGAAAGATCTACAATACAAATAGACAAAGAGCAGGGGTCACTATTCTTATGCCAGATAAAACAGACTTTAAACCAACAACAGTAAAAAAGAACAAAAACAAGGGCATTGCATAATGATAAAAGATTTAATCTAACCAGAAGACTTAACTATCCTAAATATATATGCACCCAATAATGGAGCACCCAGATTCATAAAATAAGTACTTCTAGACCTATGAGAAGGCTTAGACAGCCACACAATAGTAGTGGAAGACTTCAACACCCCACTGACAGAGTTACACAGATCACTGAGGCAGAAAACTAGCAAAGGTATTTTGGATTTAAATTTGACACTTAACAAATTGGACCTAATAGTCATCTACAGCAGTGGTCCCCAAACTTTTTGGCACCAGGGATGAATTTTGTGGAAGACAATTTTTCCACGGACCTGTGTGGGATGGTTTCAGGATGAAACTGTTCCACCTTAGATCATCAGGCATCAGATTCTCATAAGGAACGCACAACTTAGATGCCTCGAATGTGGAGTTCACAATAGGGTTTGCGCACCTATGAGAATCTAATGCCACCACTGATCTGACAGGAGGTGGAGCACAACTTAGATCCTTCACATGTGGAGTTCGCACACAACTTAGATCCCTCGCATGCGGAGTTTGCAATAGGGTTTGGGCACCTATGAGAATCTAATGGCACCACTGATCTGACAGGAGGTGGAGCACAGGTGATAATGCTCTCTCATCTGCCACTCACTTGCTGCTGTGCAGCCTAGTTCCTAACAGGCCAAGGATGGGTGGTGGTCTATAGCCCCGGGGTTGAAAATACCTGATCTATAGAATACTCTACCTATCAATCACAGAATATACATTCTTCTCATCTGCACATTAAATATACTCCAAAATCAAACCACATGCTTGGCCATAAAGTGAGTCTCAATAAAAATTTAAAAAATCAAAATAATACCAACCATACTCTTAGACCACAGTAGAATAAAAATAGGAATTAATACAAAGATCCCCCAAAACCATATAATTACACAGAAGTTGAATAACTTGCTCCTGAATGACTTTTGGGTAAGCAATGAAATTAAGATAGAAATTAAAATTTTTTTTGAAACGAATGAGAACAAAGACACAACATACAAAGATCTTTGGATGCAGCAAAATCAGTGTTACAAGAAAAATTTATAGTGCTAAATGCCTACCTCAAAAAATTAGAAGGATCTCAAATTAATATCACCTAGTGAAGCTAGAAAAACAAGAACAAACCAACCCCAAAGCTAGCATGAGAAAAGAAAGAAATAAGAGCAGAACTGAATGAAACTGTGAACCCAAAATCCATACAAAGAATCAACAAAACCAAAGGTTGGTTCTTTGAAAGAATAAACAAGACCAAAAGAATGCTAGCTACATTAACAAAGGAAAAAAGAGAAGATCCAAATAAGCAAAATCAGAAATGACAAAGATGGCATTGCAACCAAACCCTCAGAAGTACAGAAGATCCTCAGAGACTATTATGAACATCTCTATCCATACAAACATCTCTATCCATACAAATCCATTGGAAATGGATAAATTCCTGGGAAGACATAACCTCCCAAGATTGAATCAGGAAGAAATTGAAACCCTAAACAGACCAATATCAAGTTTTGAAATTGAATCAGTAATAAAACAACCTACCAACCAAAAAGCCCTGAACCAGATGGATTCACAGCCAAATTCTACAACATGTACAAAGAGGAGCTGGTACCAATTCTACCGAAACCATTCCAAAAAATCTAGGAGGAGGGACTCCTCTCTAACTATTTCTATGAAGCTTGCATCACCCTAATACAAAAACCTGGCAAGGACACAGTGAAAAAAGACAACTACAGGTCAATATTTCTAATGCCTATAGACACGAAAAAAACCTCAACAAAATACTGGCAAACTGAATCCAGCAGCACAACAAAAAGTTATTCACCATGACCAAGTGAGCTTCATTTATGGGAGGCAAGGTTGTGTCAACATAGGCAAATCAATAAATGTGATTCACCACATAAACAGAATTAAAAACAAAATCATATGATAATCTCAATTGATTCAGAAAAAGCTTTTCATAAAATCAACATCTCTACATGATAAAAACCCTCAACAAATTAGGCATTGAAGGAAAATACATCAAAATAGTAACAACTGTCTATGACAGACTCACAGCCAACATCATACTGAATGGTCACAAGCTGGAAGCATTGCTCTTGAGAACTGGAATAAGAGAAGGATGCCTACTTTAATCACTCCTATTCAAAACAGTACTGGAAGTCCTAGCCAGAGCAATTAGGCAAGAGAAAGAAATAAAAGATATTCAAATAAGTAAATAAAATATTCAAATAATAAAATATCTCTCTTCACCAGTGATAGATGCTATACTAGAAAATCTTAAAGACTCTATCAAAAGGCTCCTGAAACTGATAAATGACTTTGATAAAGTTTCAGAATACACAGTCAATGTCTAAAACTCAGTATCATTTCTATACACCAATAACATTCAAGCTGAGAGCCCAGTCAAAAACACAATGCCACCTAGAATAGCTACAAAAAAAAAGACCTAGGAATACATCTAACCAAGGAGATGAAAGATCTTTAGAAGGCAAACTACAAAATACTGTTGAAGGAAATCAGAGATTATGGAAACGATTGAAAAATATTCCATGCTCAGGGCTTGGAAGAATTGATATCATTAAAATAGCCATATTGCCCAAAGAAATCTACAGATTCAATGCTATTTCTATGAAAGTACTAACATCATTTTTCATAGAATTAGAAAAAAAATCCTAAAATTCATACGGAACCCAAAAAGAGGCCAAATAGCCAAAGCAATCCTAAGCAAAAACAACAAAGCCAGAGGCATCACATTACCTAACTTTGAACTATACTATAAGGCTATAGTAACCAAAACAGCATGCTGCTGGTACAAAAACAGACATATATACCAATGGATCAGAATAGTGAACCCTGAAATAAAGCTACATACCTATAGCCATCTGATCTTTGACAGAGTTGACAAAACCCAGCAATGGAGAAAAGACTCCCTATTCAATAAATGGTTCTGAGAAAGCTGGCTAGCCATTTGCACAAAAATGAAACTGGACCACTACATATCACCATACACAGAAATTAACTCAAGATGGATTAAAGATTTAAAAGTAAGATGTCAAGCTATAAGAATGCTAGAAGTAAACCTAGGAAACACCATTCTGGACATCAACCTTGGCAAAGAAAAAATGTATGATTAA
Organism: Hylobates moloch; assembly: GCF_009828535.3. Taxonomy (NCBI): domain Eukaryota; kingdom Metazoa; phylum Chordata; class Mammalia; order Primates; family Hylobatidae; genus Hylobates; species Hylobates moloch. The sequence goes on along the minus strand of NW_026652286.1, from coordinate 54,701,786 downwards.
GTCCTCAAAAGCAATTGCAATGAAACCAAAAATTGACAGCTGGGACTTAATTAAACTAAAGAGCTTCTGCATAGCAAAAGAAACTATCAAAAGAGTAAACAGACAACCTACAGAATGAGAGAAAATATTCACAAACTATGCATCCAACAAAGATGTAATATCCAGAAACTATAATGAACTTAATTCAACAAGCCAAAAACAAATAACTTCATTAAAAAGGGAGTAAAAGACATGAGCGGACCTTCCCAAAATAAGGCATACAAGTGGCCAACAAATACATGGAAAAATGCTCAACATCACTAATCCTTAGAGAAATTCAAATCAAGTAAAACTACCATTCGATCCAGCAATCCCACTACTAGGTATCTATCCAAAGGAAAATAAATACGAAAATATGAAAAGAACACATGCACATATGTTTATAGCAGTACAATTGGCAATTGCAAAAATATGGAACCAACATAAATGCCCATCAACCAATGAGTGGATAAATAAAATGTGGTATATATATACATTGTGGAATACTACTCAGCCATAAGACGAAATGAAATAATGACCTTTACAGAAAAGTAGATGGAGTTGAAGGCCATTACTCTATATGAAGTAACTCAAGAATGAAAAACCAAATATCATATGTTCTCACTTATAAGTGGGAGCTAAGCTATGAAAATGCAAAGGTAAAAGAATAATAATAATGGACTTTGAGTACTCAGGAGGAAGGGTGAGAGGGAGTTGAATTAAAGACAAATATTGTGTACATTGTACACTGCTTGGGTGATGGGTCCACCAAAATCTCAGCGATGACCACTAAAGAACTTATCCATGTAACCAAAAACCACCTGTTTCCCCAAAACTATTGAAATAATAATTAATGATAATAATGATAAATATATAACTTGAGAAAAGAAAAAAACTAACAGTGTTTTTATAAAATTCTTTCTACAGTTAGTGGGAATTTGAGCTCAATCCCAAATATTAGCAAATATAAAATTTAATCTAGAAATGTGTATTGCTTATTTTTACAGTATTAAAAATTTATAGCTAAACTGAAGTAGGTTTCAAGTATAATAAAACATAAGTTATTCCTTTGAGATAATACCTTGGGAATATACAAAGTAGTTGATAAAGCTTGAAGGCATTTTACCTTAATGTGTTGACTTGATGGTAAATATGAGACTTCAGAATGTTAGTGAGTTTCTTGTAATTTTTTGTATCATCTGCCTCTCCCTCATGTTTTTATTTTGAATTCATGAAGAATGGACTGGCTGTTTACTTTCCTTGTAATTTCTCATTTTTCACAGTACCTAAGATGGATTCCTGGTCTCTCAAATAAAGTAGCTTTAAAAAATAATTTAAAAACCCACAATGAGGCCTGGCATGGTGACTCACACCTGTAATCCCAGCACTTTGGGAGGCCAAGGTGGGCGGATCACGAGGTCAGGAGATCGAGACCATCCTGGCTAACACGGTGAAACCTCGTCTCTACAGAAAAATACAAAAAAATTAGTGGGCGTGATGGAGTGCGCCTGTAGTCCCAGCTACTCAGGAGGCTGAGGCAGGAGAATGGCATGAACCTGGGAGGTGGAGCTTGCAGTGAGCCTAGATTGTGACACTGCACTCCAGCCTGGGTGACAGAGCAAGACTCTGTCTCAAAAACAAAACAAAACAAAACAAAACAAAACAAAACCACAATGAGATACCATCTCACACCAGTCACAATGGCTACTGTTAAAAAGTCAAAATGTAACAGGTGCTGGTGAGACTATGGAGTAAAAGGAATACTTATACACTGTTGGTGGCAATGTAAACTAGTTCACCCACTGTGGACAGCAGTTTGGTATGCTGAAAGAGATTAGGACTACCATTAGACCCAGCAATCTCATTACTTGGTATATATCCAAAAGAAAACAAATTATTATACCAAAAGACACATACTCGTATGTTCATTGCAGCAATACCCGCAATAGCAAAGACATTGAATCAACCTAAGTGCCAATCAACAGTGGATTAGATTTTTGAAAATGTGGTACACATACACAATGGAATACTATGAAGCCATAAAAAAGAACGAATTCATTTCCTTTGCAGCAACAAGGATGCAACTGGAGACCATTATCCTAAGCATATTAACACAGGAATAGGAAACAAAATACCACATATGCTCACTTATAAGTGGGAGCCAAACATCGGGTACTCACGGATATAATGATGAGAACAAGTTTGAAAAATTAACTATCGGGTAATATGCACACCACTGGGTGATGGGACCAATAGTACCCCAAACCTCAGCTTCATATAACACGCCCATGTAACAAACCTGTGTATGTACCCCCTGAATCCGAAATAAAAGTTGAAATTATATTTAAAAAAATTTGTAACATCATGTCTGTGCCTTGAAGTTTTCTAAGGATAATAGGATAAAAATTTCAGTCTTTTTCCTCATGGAACTCTAAATAAAATAGAGCAAAGTATATATTAGATTATCATGTTTTGTGAAGTCAGCAGGGATTATGATGGTGTTCTGGGAGTGGAAGGAAGGGCCACGGAAGATTTTCAAGCAAGGATGAACATTTCCTTGAAGACTTGAAGACTAAGGTGATTTTAAGAGGGGGAAAGAGGGAAAGAGGAACAGAACGAGTGAACAAACGCATGAAGGTATTCCACATTACAGCCCATTCAGAATTGTGAGAAGTTTAGGGTGGGAAGATGGCTAGAACATAGAGAGGCAAGAGAAGAGTCTGAGGGGATTGGCACAGGGTCACATCACAGTGGACATTATAAGTCGTATCAAATTGGAGTTAACGTTATAGGCAAGAAGCGATCATTGATATGTTTTAAGCATGAAAATGAAAGGATCAGAATAGCAGTTGAGACAGATTCATCGATAGAAAGTTGGAAGATGGATTGGAGGGTTAGGCCTGGAGGAAATATACCATGTATAAATCACCTAGGTTGGAGATGCCACAGGCCTGGTCCTAGAGGATAGCAGGTTATTAGAGTGAAGTGGTAGATGAAATCGAAAAGGCTGAATTGTTATAACTTAGTAACTTGGTGGTATGTGGAGTGAAGGACAAAAAGGTGTCCAGGAGGCCTCTTGGGTTTCTGTCCTCACTGATTGAAAGGATGATGGCCACAGTTTGTGAGACAGGGAGCAACCAGCAGGAGCAGATTTGGTGAGAAGATGAGGACCACATGGGACATTGCCATGGGCCTCATACCTGGTCTTCTTACCATTAGCCTCTCAATACTTTCGCTGTCAGGGTTCTCATGATTTCTTTATCACCTCATGCCCAGACTATTGCAGCAGGCTTATGGCTGGTGTGTAAACTCTTTAACTTTCCTTGAACACAGCTCTGATGTGTCACCCTTACACTTAAAGCATTTTAATATCTCCAAGGTGCTTGTAGAGGCCTAGAATTCAAGGTCTCACACAATCTCATCCCAACTGACATTTCCAAGCTGATTTTCTACCATTCCCTCTAAGCAGGAGCCTAATCTGTCATAGTTTCAAGAAACACGATGTAACTTGGAAAACAAATGTGTATGTGTGCGGTTTTGTCAAAAGAAGTTAGAGAAAGAAAAGAAACATACTTATTTGAGAAACTAAAAAAGGCATCAAGGATAAAATAGGACCTATCTTGGGTTTTCAGGTACAAATAGGGAAAATGTAGGTTACAAGGAGGAAGAAAGTGTATCTGGTGGGGTAACAGCATGAGTACAAACATGGAGACTGGAGATGTGGAAGGAAGGGGGCAGGAAAGGGGGTGGCAGGGAAGAAACTGGACTGACAAGAATAGAGGGTGGGCCAGAGTAGGCTATAGTTCTGGGGTCTTGGAAGGTGCAGTTTTTATCTTCTGATGCAGTAGTATAATTTTAAATGTGAATAGTTACTGATAATTCTGTATATATAATATCATGACTGGAAAATCAGCATGAAATAATATCAAAACACCTTGAGTTATTAAAACATCTTCAGAATTAAACCTTACATTTCCACACAGTGCCTTACAGATTACTAAACATTTTCAATGAGGCCCAGAGAGGAGCAGGTCTTTGACAAGGCAGATCTTGGATATAGGTCTTTTGACCCCAATTTTCCCACTAAAACATGGCTGCCTCTTTTAACATCTTTTAATGTCTGAACAATCATATAATCTTTTGGGGTAGATCAGACTACAAAGGTGGCTCAGATGGATTGTAATTAGTTTCTTGAGGATCTTGTTAAACATCTCTTTATTGACTTTTGTCCTCCAGCTGAGAAGAAGCCAAGAAAAAAAGAAAACAAACAAGACATGCCACAAACTGCTGCTATAAAGTTTCACAAATAAGGGCACACTGCTGAACACACCTGGAGAGGCAACACAAGACTTCACTATGGTTTTCCTCATAGATTGGAGTGCAACGAAATAACTTAGGGGCACCCTGATGCTGGTGTTTGAAAACTACTAATACTCCAAATTTCATAAGTGTAACATTTGTTCTGGAAGAATACCATCCCTGAATCCACTGGTCTCTCATTCCACTTTGAAGTGAAAGATGCTGTTTCATAGATGATTGTGTTAAGAGCATATCTTTTCAGCACTTTAACAAGAAGGCAATGTTATGTTTTGAAGCAGAGTGCCAGGAGGAAATAGCTCATGCCAAATCACTGGGATTCAAGTTGTACAACAAAGAGGAATCTATTGATTTTTTAAAGTAAATTTGAAAGGAAATTATCTCCTGAAAACATATTCTTCTCAAACAATGGGGGTTTGCATGAAAAAACCTAAGACTTCATAGAATTCCAGGAGTTATATGTCTGTCACAGGAAAGACTGTGCCTGAGTCTTTTCTGGACACACAGAGAACACACATGAAGTCTGTGATAGTGGCAAATATTTTGGTACCTGTGTGGAAATTGCTAAAACCTGAAGAGGGAAAGAAAAAAACACACAATCTGGATTGTGGATATGAGTGACAATATTCTCTCAATGCTTATCGAATAACTATTATGGTAACTATGATGGCAGTGCTGTAGTTACTATTGTGTTAGACATGGCACTCTGTGCATCACCTTGCAAAACACCCATTTCATTTTATTATCACTTATCCAATCTCTTTTTAAATTGATACATGATAATACATATTTATGGGTACAAGTGGTATTTTGATATTTTCCATACAGTGTGTAATGATCAGGGTATTGAAATAACTATCATCTCAAACGTTTATCACTTCTTTGTATATCTCCAGAAGCAGGGGCTGTGGCTTCCTTGTTTCCTATATCCCCAGTATAGTATCTGACAAGTAACAGGCACTCAATAACTACTTAGTGAATGAAAGAAGAAGTGTTTGAGATATGAAGATCAAAACAACAGTACATGGATACTTAAGGAGGCAAAACAGAGTGTATATAAGTTAGTTAAAAAACCTTTTTATTGAGATATATTTCACATTTCATAAGATTCATACATTTAAAGTATATAATTTACTGATTTTAAGCATATTCAACCCTTAATACAATCTAATTTAGAACATTTTCACTACCTCCTCCCAAAAACTTCATACCCATTAGCAGTCATTCCTCCCCAAATACACACAAAACCACTAATATAGCTTAGTCCTGGCAGATAGCATGTAACATGATTCATAATTTTTTTAACAAAGAGTCGTATCCTTCTGGAGCTGTGGATATTCTTAAAGAAATTCTTCAGTATCTGACATGGGGAATAAGAGGGACCTGAACTCGATGTCTTATCTAGGGCCGAGTCTGTTGAGATGTTGCTGTTGGACAGATAGTAGGAGAGAAGCAAACCAGAAGCAGGAGTAAGAACATTCAGCCAGGAGTTAGTCAATCAGCCGAGTGAAGTTTGTTACTGAATATGAACCTACCTTTGGCCTACAAATGTGGAATACAGAGTCTGGGAGCTCAGACAGAATCAATAAAAGTGAAAGTTGTGAGTAGGAGATGCTGGAAATGAGCTCTGATTTCAAGATTTAGACCCTTTGCTCTGCTTTCTGGAAGTCACTGGCTCCTGACCTTTAGGGATTAGTCCAAGGCAGGCATTCAGAGAACATGGGAAAAGCATCTCAATACTCTAGTAGGAAGTATGGACTGTTTTAGAAGCATTTGAATTGATGGAAAGTCTGAGAGAAAAATAAATGAAGAGAAATGTTAATTTTATTTGTTCAACAAATATTTATGTTTCACGTACTAAAATCCATGCTTTATTCCAAGTACTGAGAATGCAACTGAACAAAAACAATGGGCAAAAATTTACCCTTAAAAATAATTTACATTCACGAGGGAAATACAGACCATTACAAAACACACACACACACACAAACACACACACACACACACACAAAAACAAACATAGTGTGTTAGATGATGAAGAAGACTAAAAGGGGAAATTAAAGCAGCAAAAGAAATTGGGGAGCAGGGCAGGAAGGAAGTGATTTTATATGGCGACCAGGGAAGGTGATATGATTTGGGTCTGTGTCCCCACCCAAATCTCATCTTGATTTGTAGTCCACACTGTTGAGGGAGGACCTGTAATCCCTACATGTTGAAGGAGATAGGTGACTGGATCGTGGGGGTGGTTCCCCCATGCTGTTCTTGTGATAGTGAGTGAGTTCTCAAGAGATCTGATGGTTTTATAAGGGGCTTTTCCCCCTTTTACTCAGCACTTCTCATTGTTGCCGCCATGTGAGGAAGGACAGCTGTTTTGCCATGGGGTCCCTCCATTTCGTTCTATCAGGTACCTCATCTAATGGCAACTAAGTAATCTAGCCCCATGACCTTCCACTTCTGTGATCTTGGGCAAGCCACTTAACCCATCTAAGTTTCTCGGTATTTTATCTTTAGAATAAGGTTGTTATAACGTCAATAATGCACTAGATAATAGCATAGTTTATGGATTATTTTAATCACTTAACATTTATTTGCAATTTTTATTGTTCTTATTAATGTTATTAATATTATGGGGAGATTTACAATAGTAAAAATTAAGAAGCTGTATAAATGTGTAACATGGTGAACTCTAACCTAAATGGTGGTATAAACAGGCTAAACTACTCCTGTGCCAATCACTGAGTTTTGGCCAATCAAAGGAGGCCATCTGTTCAAATTGTGTTCAAATAAGGCAAACAACAAGCTGTAAATAATACAGCTACTTCTATACTTCACTTCCATTTTCCATACATCACTGTACAAGGACTAAAACAGCATGGTACTTGTACCAAAACAGACATATAGACCAATGGAACAGAACAGAGACTTCAGAAATAACACCACACGTCTAGAACCCTCTGAGCTTCGACAAACCAGACAAAACAAGCAATGGGGAAAGGATCTCCTATTCAGTAAAAGGTGCTGGGATAACTGGCTAGCCATATGCAGGAAACTGAAACTGGACCCCTTCCTTACACCTTATACAAAAATTAACTCAAGATGGATTAAAGACTTAAATGTAATACCCCAAACCATAAATATCCTAGAAGAAAACCTAGGCAATACCACTCAGGACACAGGCACTGGCAAAGACTTGATGACTAAAACACCAAAAGCAATGGCAAAAAAAAGCCAAGTTTGACAAATTGGATCTAATTAAACAAAAGAGTTTCTGCACAACAAAAGAAACTATCATCAGAGTGAACAGACAGTCTACAGAATGGAAGAAAATTTTTGCAATCTATCCATCTGACAAAGGTCTAATATCTAGAATCTACAAGGAGCTTAAATATATTTACAAGAAAAAAACAACCTCATTAAAAAGTGGGCAAAGGATATGAATGGCCACTTCTCAAAATAAGACATTTATGCGGCCAACAAACATACGGAAAAAAGCTCAATATCACTGATCATCAGAGAAATGCAAATCAAAACCACAGTGAGATACCATCTCACACCAGTCAGAATGGTGATTATTAACAAATCAGGAAACAATATATGCTGGAGAGGCTGTAGAGAAATAGGAATACCTTTACACTGTTGGTGGGAATGTAAATTAGTTCAATCATTGTGGAAGACAGTATGGTGATTCCTCAATGATCTAGAACCAGAAATACCATTTGACCCAGCAAACCCATTACTGGGTATATACTCAGAGGATTACAACTCATTCTACTATAAAGACACATGCACACATATGTTTATTGCAGCACTATTTACAATGGAACCAACCCAAATGACCATCAATGATAGACTGGATAAAGAAAATGTGGTACATATACACCGTGGAATACTATGCAGCCATAAAAAGGAATGAGATCATGTCCTTTGCAGGGACATGGATGAAGCTGGAAGCCATCATCCTCAGCAAACTAACACAGGAACAGAAAACCAAACACTGCATGTTCTCACTCATAAGTGGGAGTTGAGCATTGAGAAAACTCATGGATACAGAGAGGGGAACAGCACACGCCAGGGCCTGTTGGGGGTTGGGAGTTGAGGGGAGGGAACTTAGAGGATGGGTCAATAGGTGCAGCAAACCAGGAAGGCAGATTTATACCTATGTAAAAAACCTGCACGTTCTTCCCATGTATCCCATTTCTTTTTAGAATAAATAAGGAAAAAAAAATAAACTATGGGCTGTTGATATGAGACTATATTTGAGATCAAATATTGGGTGAAAAAAGTTGATTATGACTTCTCCCAGTAATGGTAGAATGAGTAATTTGGGCCAATACTACAACTGAAGATACCTAGAAGATCTAGATAAAATATAAACTTAAGTCTGCTTAAGGATATTGAAGACCTAACAAGACAGTGCCAAATTAACAGTTGGGCAGTGCAGAGGACTGATACCCAGATAGTTCAGCCTACCATTTGGGACCATTTCTCCATGGGGAGTTTGTTTTTTCTAGAGAGGTCTCGACAGTTAGAGAGCCAAACAGTTTTTTGTGTCCTTGCAGGTCACACTGCCCTTTCTTTGTGCAGTAGCTATACAGCAGTAAAAGTAAAACCAAGCTGGGCCTTGGAAAACAGCAACCAAAATTCCAGCACTCTAATACATAAGAACTTCTTTTTGTTTTAGTTTCCTCATCTCCAAAATCAGAATATCAGGATATATAATACTTAGTGCTGGAAGCTTTTAAATAATTCAATATATGTGAAAATTCATGGTCTGATGCCTGACATATTAAATAATTTATTTTTTGCTTTTTCAGTTTAAATTATTACAAAGCAACATAGGAAAACATGTAGTTAATCAATGCAAATCTATAACCAAGGATTCAGTAAAAGTCATTAGAATGATTTATTCACAAACTTCCAGTTTAAAGGTAATGCATTCACAGAGAAATGATATATACTTGAGGTGATGCATATTCTAAATACACTGACTTGAGGCCAGGCACAGTGACTCACACCTGTAATCCCAGCACTTTGGGAGGCTGAAGTGGGTGGATCACCTGAGGTCAGGAGTTGGAGACAAGCCTGACCAATATGATGACACCCCGTCTCTACTAAAAATACAAAAGTTAGTCAGGTGTGGCAATATGAGCCTGAAGTCCCAGCTACTCAGGATGATGAGACAGTAGAATTGCTTGAACCCGGGAGGTGGAGGTTGCAGTGAGCCAAGATCATGCCACTGCACTCCAGCCTGGGCGACAGAGCGAGACTCCACCTAAAAAAAAAAAAAAAATTAAAAATAAATTAAAGAATAAAACTAAATAAATAAATACACTGACTTGATCATGATCATTACACATTCTATGTTTGTAACAAGATATGACATATATCCTACAAATATGTACAAATATTATATATTAATAAAAAATTTAAAAAGATAATGCACTGATTAGCATTGCACTTCGTAAATTAAGAATTTATAATTTATGTAAACACTAAAATTATTGACAATTGAAAACATGTGAAGGGGAAATGAAATAATAAAATTAGTAATCTGACAGGATAAATAAAAACAGACCGATAGGAACATGGAATTAGCTGGAAAAATACAAATCACTGAGTAACACTGTAAGCTTAGACCTGCATGTATCAATAATTACTTTCAATGTAAATGGTCTAAGTGTTCTTATCAAAAGATTGATATTTTTAGACTCAACTAAAATACACTTAACATATTCAATTTTAGAAATCTTGTAAGAAACACAAGGTGGCAAAATGTTTAGAAGTAAAATGATGAAAAAGTGTGCATTATGCAGACACTAAGTGAGAGTGTTTTTGTAGCCATATCAATATCAAAGACTAAGAAATTATAACATAACTGGGAATGCTTTTCTCAATTAGAAAAGGTTCAATTTATGATGACAATATAACAATTCTAAATTTGTATGCACCCAACAAAATAATCCTAGAATATATAAAGAAAAATTTAACAAAACTAAAAGCAAAAACAAATAAATTCATAATCATATGGGAAAATTTTCAAATTATTTTCTCTGTAATTGACAGAGCAGATAGACAAAAATCATTAAAGCTAGAGATTATTTGAACACCTTAACAAAAGTGACCTAGTTGACTTATACAGCACACTGAAGAATGCATGTGTATTTTTCAAGTACCCACAGAACTTTACCAAAATTGACTTTGCCTTGTGTTGTAAAACTTTTTTTTCTCTCTTTTTTTAAACTTTTATTTTAAGTTTAGGGGTATAAGTGCAGGTTTGTTACATAGGTAAACTTGCATCAAGGGGGTTTATTATACAGATTATTTCATCACCCAAGTGTTAAACCTAATACCCATTAATTATTTTTCCTGGTCTTCTCCCTCCTCCCACCCTCCATTCTCCAAAAGGCCTCAGTGTGTGTTGTTTCTGTCTATGTGTCCACATGTTCTCATCAGTTTGCTCCCATTTATAAGTGAGAACATATGGTATTTGGTTTTCTGTTCCTGTGTTAGTTTGCTAAGGATAATGGCCTCCGGCTCCATCCATGTCTCTGCAAAGGACATGATCTCCTTCTGTTTTATGGCTGCATAGTATGCCATGGTGTATATGTACCACATTTTCTTTTTCCAGTCTATCATTGTTGGGCATTTGGGTTGATTCTCTGTCTTTGCTATTCTGAACAGTGCTGCAATAAACATATGTGTGCATGTGTCTTTATAATAGAATGATTTATATTCCTTTGGGGTATATATCCGGCAATGGGTTTGCTGGGTTGAATGGTATTTCCGTCTCCAGGTCTTTTAGGAATTGCCAAACTGTCTTCCACAATGGCTGAACTAATTTACACTCCCATCAACAGTGTATAGGCGTTCCTTTTTCTCCAAAACGTCACCAGCATCTGTTATTTTTTGGCCTTTTAATAATAGCCATTCTGACTGGTGTGAGATGGTATCTCATTGTGATTTTGAGTTACATTTCTCTAATGATCAGTGATGCTGAGCATTTTTTCATATGATTGCTGCTTGCATGTATGTCTTCTTTTGAAAAGTGTCTATTCATGTCCCTTTCCTGCTTTCTTATGGGGTTTTTTTCTTGTAAATTTGTTTAAATTCCTTATAGATGCTGAATATTAGACCTTTGTTAGATGCATAGTTTGCAAAAAGTTTCTCCCATTCTGTAGATTGTTTACTCTGTTGATAGTTTCTTTTGCTGTGCAGAAGCTCTTTAGTTTAATTAGATCCCATTTTTTAATATTCGCTTTTGTTGCAATTGCTTTTGGCATCTTTGTCATGAAATCTTTGCCAGTTCCTATGTCCTGAGTGATATTGCTTAGGTTGTCTTTTTATAGTTTTTATAGTTTTGGATATTACCTTTAAGTCTTTAATCCATCTTGAGTTAATTTTTGCATATGGTGCAAGGAAGAGTCCAGTTTCAATCTTCTGCATATGGCTCACCAGTTATTCCAGCACCATTTCTTGAATAGGAATCCTTTCCCCACCGCTTATGTCAGTTTGTCAAAGATCAGATAGTTGTAGATGCGCAGTCTTGTTTCAGTGTTCTCTATTCCGTTCCATTGGTTTATTTGTCTGTCTTTGTACCAGTATCATGCTGTTTGGGTTACTGTAGTGCTATAGTTTGAAGTCGGGAAGCATGATGCCTTGGCTATACAAGCTCTTTTTTGGTTTTATACATTTTTAGAGAGGCATGAGATATCGATCAACATATGCAGACGTACATTGGTTCCATCTGGAAAGGCAGGACAACTTGAAGCAGGGAGGGCCTTCCAGGTCACAGGTATGTAAGAGCCAAAGTTTATATTATTTTGAGTTTCTGATTAGCCTTTCCAAAGTAGGCAATCCAATATGCATTTATCTCAGTGAGGAGAGGGATGACTGAATAGAATGGGAGGCAGGTTTGCTCTAAGCAGTTCCCAGCTTGACTTTTCCCTTTAGCTTAGTGATTTTGGGGGCCCCAAGATTTATTTTCCTTTCACAGTTCCATATTAATTTTAGAATAGTAAAATTTTTTTAACATATTTTAAAAGATTGAAATTACATAGAGCATAATTTTTGTCCACTATAGTAGAAAAAATCTAGAAATCATTAATAGAAATATATCTAGAAAATATTAATTACTGTATGTAGTACAAATCAAGTCCTCTTTTTCTAAACAACTCATGGTCAAAGAATAATTTATGAGATAAAGAAGAAAATATTTTGAACTGAATAATAATAAAATATGATATCTTAAAACTTGTACACTTCAGGTAAAGCCATGAACTAGGGGAATTAATGACTTTAAATGCATACAATTGAAAAGAAGACTGAACATTTATGACGTTAATATCTATTTTCAGAAAATAGGAAAAAAATACATTTCTTGCAAATATACCCAACAAAAATTTGTACACGTAGGCATCAAAAGACCTAACCAGGAGTGTTTATGATAGATTTTTTTTTAAATAGCAAAAACTTGAGAATAAGTAGTATTCATCAACAGCAAAATGAAAAACTTAATTGCAGTGTATTTCCCTAATAATGTACTGTACAGCAATGAGAATAAACAAACTACTGTACATACCACTATATAGATGAATTTTATATTCTTAACGTGGTGTAAAAGAATTTAGACACAAAATAATTGATATGGTTTTATTTATACCAATTCCAGATGTACATGAAAGTAAACTATTATTTTAGAAATCTACTGGGGAGAAGCGACAGTGTGACTGTATGTACTCTGGTAAATGAATAGAACTGACAAGTGTGCTTGTACAGTTCTCCATAGGTATGCAATAATTCAACACAAGCTTTTTTAAAATAATTATGGGATGCCAATAATACCATTACTAGAGAGAAATTTATGGCTTAAATAATCTATTACACAAGGAAAAAGACAAAAATCAGTAAAATAGGTATTCATTTCAAAAAGTAGAAAGATGACTAGAGTCACCCTGTTGTTGCCATTAAATTCTATGTCTATGTGATTATTATGCATTGCATGCCTGTATTGGGGTGTCTGATGCACCTCATAGATATGCACACTTATGTACCTACCAAAATAAAAAATAAAATAAAATGTAGAAAAATGATAACAAATTAAATTTCAAAAGCAGAGTGTGATAAATTAGAAAGGGATGAGCAAAAATTAAAGAAAAAGAAAAAGAACATTTGAGAGATCAATGAACCTAAAACTGATCCTTTAATAAGACCAATAAAATTGACAAGCTGCTGGTGATACTGATAAGAATGAAAGAACAGGCTGGGAGGGGTGGCTCACACCTATAATCCCAGCACTTTGGGAGGCTGAGGCAGGTGGATCATGAGGTTAAGAGATTGAGACCATCCTGGCCAACATCGTGAAACCCTGTCTCTACTAAAAATACAAAAATTAGCCGGGCGTGGTGGCAGGCGCCTATAGTCCCAGCTACTCGGGAGGCTGAGGCAGGAGAATCGCTTGAACCCGGGAGGCAGATGTTGCAGTGAGCAGAGATTGCACCACTGCACCCCAGCCTGGTGACAGAGTGAGACTCTGTGTCAAAAAAAAAAAAAAAAAAAAAATGAAAGAACAAGACACCCAACAATACCAGGAATGAGAGTATAATTTCCATCTGAACAGACTTTCAAAATAAAAATTTTTATACCAATAAATTTATATAAAATGGAGAAATTCCTAAAAAATACATCTTACAAATTTTGACACAAAAAGAAATAGAAAATCTGAATCATCTTAGAATTACTTAAGACTTGAATCCATAATTTAAAAACCATCCTGGACAGAAGATACCTTCATCTATAAAATGTGTAATATGTTTAAGAATAAATAACAGTTTGAACTTTTTTTCCCACAGAAGATAGAAAAAGAAGAAAGACACTGAAGCTCAGTTTATAAAGGCAATATAATGTTGACATGAAAGCCTATAGGGCAGTTAAGAGAGAGAAGACATAGAATCCCAAACCCTAAAAAAGTGTAAGGAACTGAATTATGCAATATATTAAAAAGATAACGTATCATAATTAAGTTGAAATTACTTTATAAGTGCAAACTTATTTGAATATTCAAAAATCTGTCTGCTTATCAACAGAGTAAATAAACAAAATAATTATATGAATACATCAATTGACACAAAAAAAGCATTTGACAAAATATAACATCCTTTCAAGATAAAAACTCTCAGTACACTAGAAATAAAGAGGAACTTACTTAATCTGGTGAAGACACCTACCTAGAGCTAACATCATACTCAAACATGACAAAAACTGAATACTTTCTTCTTAAGCTCAAGAGTAAGGCAAAGATGTTGCTCTCTCACTGTACACATATTTAACAGTGCTGGAAGGTCTAGCCACTGCAATGTGGTAAAAAATAAATTAAATAATTGAAAAGAAAATATATGACTGTCCTTATTTTCAGACACTAATGCTTGTGAAGGTACAAAACTTCATGGAATATACATACACACACACAAAATCCTGTAACTAGCAAGTGAATTCAGTAAGACTACAGGATACAAGACCAATACATAAAAATCAATTGCATTTCTACATACTGACAACAAACAAGTGGAATCCAAAAAAATAGCATTTATAATTACACTAAAAATGAAATATTAAGGTATAACTCTTGTAAAACATGATCAAAATCTGATAAAAGAAATAAAAAAATTACCTACATATTTGGGAATCATGAATTGAAAGGCTCAACATAGTATACATGACAATTTTTCTTAAATTGATATTTAGTTTTAATATCCATTGTCAGAATTGCAAGTGTTTTTGTAGACGTAGACAGCTTATTCTAAAATTTGTGTGTAAATGGAAAGGCCCTAGAATAGCTCTAACAACTTTGAAAAGAAGAATGAAGTGGGAAGAATTACTTTGCCTAATAATAAGCCTTGCTATATAGTTTTAGTAATTAAGACATTGTGGTACTATCACAGAAATAAACACATTGATCAATGGGACACAATAGAAAACTCAAAGATAGATCTATACAAATGTTCTCAATTAGTTTTTGACAAATGAACACACACAATTCAATGGAGGAAGGATAAGACTTTCAACATACAATGCTGTGGTAATTGGGCATCCATCAGCTACTCCCCAACCCCCTCCTCTGCAACAACAAAAACGACAAAAAAAAAAAAAAAAAAAAAAAAAAAAAAAAAAAAAAAAAAAAAAAAAAAAAAAAAAAAAAAAAAAAAAAAAAAAGGAAAAGAGAGAACCTTAAACTAAACCTCATGCATTATACTGAAATTACCTAAAAATGAATTATAGACTTAAATATAAAATGTAAACCTATAAAACTATTAGAAAAGACCATAGGAAAAAAATTTTCAGGAACTAGAAGTAGGTAAAGGGTTCTTAGGTTAACATCAAAAGCGCAATCTATAAGAGGAAAAATTGATTGATTATTACAACGAAGAAAAAACAAATTATAGAGTTGAAGAAATATTTGCAAATTACATATCTGTTAAAAAGCCTTGAATCTAGAATACAAAAAGAACTCTCAAAACTCGACATTAAACAATCAAGTTATGTGCAAAAAATGTATGGAGATTTCACTGAAAATGATGTATAGATGATAAACATGAGAAAAATATCCAATATTATTAGCCATTAGAGAAATGCAAATTAAAATTACAATGTGATATCCACCCACTAGTGGTACTGAAATAAAAAATAGTGATAATACCAAATTCTGGCAAAAATGTGAGAAACTGGATCACTTATACATCCCTGGTAGGAATGAAAATGGTGCAACCCATCTGAAAACTAGTTTGGCTGTTCATTTCAAAACTAAAAATGGACTTATAAAATGACCTAGCAGTTGTATTTGGGCATTTATCTTAGAGAAATGAAGACTTATTTTTCACACAAGAAATTATAAATTAGTCTTCACAGAAACGTTATTCCTAATAGCTACAAATTAGAAACACTCCAAAAGTCCTGTAATGGGTGAATGGTTAAACAAATTGTGATGTATCCATGCCATGAAACTCTACTCAGCAATTAAAAAGGAACAAACTTGATATTAATACATGCAATAACTTGGATCAACCTCAAGGAATTTCACCTAATAGAAAAAGTTCAATCCCAAAAGGATACAAACTGGATGATTTCAGATAATGTAACACTGATGAAATAGAATAGTTATGGGTATGGAGAACAGATTCATGTTTTCTAGGAGTTTAGTATTGGGGAGGGAATAGGGAGGGCTACAGAGAGATAATGTGAGAGAGTCCTGTGTTGATGAGTATCCGCTGAGTATTAGGATAGTGATGGTTGTTACAGGAGGATATCTGTGTGATAAAATTGCAGTTGTTCACACATGAATGAGTGCAAGTATGATTGGTGAAATCTGAATAAGCTCTATAGCTTATCGCAATGTAAATTTCTTGGTTTTGAAATGTACTAGATTTGTATAAGATGTTAACACTGGGGAAGCCTGGATCAAGCATATGCAGGACATCTCTGGGTATTTCCTTGCAACCTTCTGTGAGTCTATAATTATTCAAAATAGAAAGTTTAAAAATCTATGTAGTTAATCTCATTAACAAAATAAAACATGAAGTTTGTGTGATCATCTCAGAAGATGGAGAAAAAGTTTAAATAGATTCAACAGGAAGTTATATTTAAAAAGAAAATTATTAGGTAACTATTAATAGAGGGAACTTCCGGCCTGGCGGGGTGGCTCACGCCTGTAATCCCAGCACTTTGGGAGGCCAAGGCGGGCGGATCACGAGGTCAGGAGATGGAGACCATCCTGGCTAACATGGTGAAACCCCGTCTCTACTAAAAATAAAAAAATTAGCCGGGTATGGTGGTGGGCGCCTGTATTCCCAGCTACTTGGGAGGCTGAGGCAAGAGAATGGCGTGAACCCGGGAGGCGGAGCTTGCAGTGAGCCGAGATCGCGCCACTGCACTCCAGCCTGGGCGACAGAGCAAGACTCCGTCTCAAAAAAAAAAAAAAAAAAAAAAAGGAATTTCCTTAAATCTAACAAGGGGTACCTTTAAAAAAGCTTATAGAAAACATACTAAGTGGTGAAATATTGAAAGCTTTTCTTTTGAACAATACGAGATACTCACTGCTGTGGCTTGAATGTTTGTAACCCCTCCAAAATTAATGCAGAAATGGAATCCCCAAAGCAATAGTATTGAGATGTGGCTTTCTGGAAGGGATTAGGTCATAAGGGCTCTACCCTCATGAATGGAATTCATGACTTTATAAAAGGGCCAGGGGGGACTAGATGGGACATTTTTGCCCTTCCATCATGTGAGGACACAGTGTTTGTTCCCTCTAGCGAACACAGCAACAAGGCACCTTCTTGGGTCCTAGAAGACTGGGTCCTCACCAAACACCAAACCTGCTGGCACCTTGATCTTGAACTTTCAGTCTCCAGAACTGTGAGAAATATTGTCTTCTATAAATTACTCAATCTGTGGTATTCTGTCATAGAAACAGGAACAGACTTAGTAACCCAATCACTACTTCTATTTGATATTGTATTGGAGATCCTGGCCATTGCAGTAAGACAAGATGAGTAAAAGTTATGAAGTTTGGAAAGACAGAGGAATCATTGTGAAATAATAAAGAATTGCCTTTATTTTCAGATGATTAGATTGAGTAAATAGGAAATAAAAAATACAGATAAATTACTGGAATTAAATGATTAGCCTTGCTGGTAATATGACTAATATGAAAAGATAAACAAAATATGACTATTTTGTTTGTATGTGCTACTGATAAAATGTTAGAAAACAAAATTTATAAAAAGATTCAACTTAGAGTACTATCAAAAATATGTATATAAGTATATTTAAAAATGATGTACAACACCTTTTAATAAAAACTGCCAAATATTAACAAGTTAAACTAAAATGACGTTAATATTAATGAATGAAATCAGTCTAAATATTGACAGTTATCCTTGAATTGATCTATATAGATTTGATACAATCTGAATCAAAATTCTAAAAAAATTTTTGGTGTAATTTGGAAAACTAAACCTGAAATTTATATATAAATGCAAAGGATCAAGAAGAATTGAGACACTCTTATGGAAGAACGAGGTAGGAAGACTTTTTCTACCAAATGTTGAGCCTTGTTATAGAGCTACAGTTTGGTGTAGGCCTAGAAACAGAGAACAAGACCAAGAGGGTAGTATTAAGAACCCCAGGAACAAATCCATACTTATATGGACACTTGGTTTTGCATAAAAATAACATTGCAGAGTGGTATAATAATGAAAGTTGATTATCAAGTGAATATTCATATTAAACAAAGGAAATTTGAAACCTATCTAATGACATAAATAAAATTTAGTTAGATTGTAGCTCTAAATATGAAAACAATAAAACTTCCAGAACATAATATAAGAAAATACCTTTACGATCTTAGATTAGATAAAAAATTTATTTAAAAAATCACTGATTACAAAAGCAATGATTTTTAGGTTGGACTGTATTAAAATTAAGATCTACTGCTATGTATCCACAAAAATATTTTAAAAAGCATCATCAAGAGAATGAAAATACAAGGCACAAAATGGAGGGAACTTTTTGCAATACATATTATAGCAAAAGATTCATATTCAGAGTACATAAAAAAATCTGCAACTTAATAAGTAAAAAGGTAAAAACAAATTCAGTAGAAAAATTGGCAAGAGCCCTGAACAGAAATTTTAGCAAAGAGGCTATACAAATGGCCAATAATCATACATATTTAAATTGACACCATGAAAATGAACTACAGTTAAAATGCTGGCAATATCGAGTGTTGTTTGAGATGTGAAACTCAGTTGAAACTCACATACACTGCTGGCAAGAATGTAATTTGGTAAAGCCAGTTTGGAAAACTATTTGGCATTGTTTGATAAGCTGCACATAGGCCTTATCTGTAATCAAACAATTCTCTCAGTTGTATAATAAGCAGAAATGCGTGCATTTGGGCACTGAAAGACATCTACATAAATATTTATATGAGTATTCTTAATAACAAACTGGGAATAATCCAAATTTCCATTAAAAATAATTACGATATATTGACATTATCTAATGCTCTGCAACATCAAAAGTTAGTGAACAATATGAGTATATTTCACAAAAATAATTATGTGTTGAAAGAACGCAGGGAACCAATAATATATATGATTTCATTCCATTTACACAAAGTTTAGAAAACAAATTGCCTATAATTTAAAAAAATTATTTTGAAATAATTTTAGATTTTCAGAGGAGTGACAAATGTTCCCTTCTTCTAGGTTCCCTTCATGTTAACATGTTATATAGCCATAGTATATTTATCAAAACTAAGAAATTAACATTGGTCTAATACCATAAACTAAACTATAGACTCTCTTCAGATTTCACCTGTGTTTTAAAAATTTTATTTAATGTTGACAAATTATAATTGCATATATTTACGGGGTACAAAGTGATATTACCACATATGTATACAATGTGGAATGATTGAAATCAAGGTAATTAGCGTATCACCTCAAATACTTTTCATTTATTCCTTCTGTCTAATGGAAACCTTATATCCTTTAATCAACACCTCCCTATTCCCACCTCTAGCTCTCTAACTTCCGGTAAACACCATTCTACTCTGTTTCACCTGTGTTTTTGAACTAATGTGCATTTTCTGTTCCAGGATACATTTAGTCATCGTGTTTCCTCAGTCTGTCTGTGTTTATCATGACTGATATTTTTGAAGAGAATTGGCCTGTTATACTGTAGAATTTGCCTAAAATTGAGTTTGTCTACTTTTTCTTAATTAGACTTGTGTTATAGACATTTGGGAAGAACACCACAGAGGTAGAGTGTCATAGCTGGGGAACACTCATTGAATCATAGCAGGGGATGAGGGGGATAATATTAACAAGACTTATTACTGGTCATGTTATCCTTGATCACTTGGTTAAGGTGGTGTCTGCCAGGTTTCTCCACTGCAAAGTTGCTACTTTTCCTTTACTATAAGCCATTATTATTATTCCTTTTTTGGAGACAGAGTCTTGCTCTGTCACACAGGTTGGAGTGTAGTGGCGTGATCTCGGCTCACTGCAAGCTCAGCCCCCCAGGTTCAAGCGATTCTCCTGCCTCAGCCTCCCAAGTAGCTGGGACTACAGGCAACCGCCATCATGCCCAGCTAATTACTATAAGCCATTCTTTAGAAGCAAATCACTAAGTCCAGCCCATATTCAAGGACAGAAAAATTAAACTTTACTTCCTAGAAGGAGTTTGTGGACATGAGTTAAAACTACCACAGTAACCAAAATATTTTGGAAGAGATATTTTGAGGCACTGGAAATATCCTGTTGCTCCTTAAAAAGTTTTGCCTACTAATTTTAACATTCATTAGCATATCTTTTATGCAACAATTATTATTGTGGTGGTGTTTTATTGGTAATTTTTATTTCACTTATTCTTTTTATATTTATTATTTGTAATTCTTTTGTGAGGAAGATTTGTTCCTCCTCCATTTATTTATTCAATAATTTATTTATATTAATATAGGCTCATGGATATTTATTTTATTTTTAGCTTATAATCAAATACTATCATTATTTACCTTGTGGACAAAATTGTTCCAGATGTGGTCACTGGGAACTTTCAGGTTGGCTCCTCAATCTTTTTGAGGAGTCTTTTTTTTTTCTCTCTCATTTTGAGCACTACCTTATTTTTATTTTATTTTATTTTTTATTTTTATTATTATACTTCAGGTTTTAGGGTACATGTGCACAATGTGCAGGTTTGTTACATATGTATCCATGTGCCATGTTGATTTCCTGCACCCGTTAACTCGTCATTTAGCATTAGGTATATCTCCTAATGCTGTCCATCCCCCCTCCCCCCACCCCACAACAGTCCCCAGAGTGTGATGTTCCCCTTCCTGTGTCCATGAGTTCTCATTGTTCAATTCCCACCTATGAGTGAGAACATGCGGTGTTTGGTTTTTTTGTCCTTGCGATAGTTTACTGAGAATGATGTTTTCCAATTTCATCCATGTCCCTACAAAGGACATGAACTCATCATTTTTTATGGCTGCATAGTATTCCATGGTGTATATGGAGCACTACCTTATTTGCTGACATTACACAATGCTCCAGGCTCATCTTTTTTTCACTGGTTATCCCAGCCCTATAATCAGTCACTTCTCCAAGGATCTCTGGTTTCTTTCATTGAATAATAGTATTTAGATTTAAAGATCTGGGTACTATGTATATTTTTTGCAACTGGGGTGTTACAGATTCTCAGCTCTCTTAGTGGACAAAGACAGTCAATATATGTCTGTATACTAACTCATGTATACGTACATATTTATCGCTATCTATCCATCTATCTATCATTTTCCTATCTGTCTTCCTATCTAGCCTCCTATCTATCTAAATGAATATGAGTTCATGCTGA
This sequence comes from Hylobates moloch, assembly GCF_009828535.3. NCBI lineage: Eukaryota > Metazoa > Chordata > Mammalia > Primates > Hylobatidae > Hylobates > Hylobates moloch. The sequence continues at coordinate 54,680,042 of NW_026652286.1, read as the reverse complement.
TATCTCGGCCTTTAATCCAGCACACCAGAGTCCTTTCTAGCCTTCCTCATTTGTTTATTTATAACTTTCTCTTACAGTGAAAAACTTTGGTCTTATTGACAAATGACTTACTTATGTGTTGAATCCTAGAACACATGTAGTTTCAGAACTGCTAACCCACACCCTGATGAGAAACACATTTATCAGTGAAAGTAATGTGTTTATGTATAGTTTTATTTAGCTTATTCTTTCCAGTGAAAACATTGTTTTCGAAAGTTACTTAATTCCTCCACCCTTCCCCCGCTTACTTCATTTTACATTGTTAGTACAGTTAAATTCTTCTTCACGGTCTACATTCCATCCTGGGATCCTCAGTCATTCTGGTGGATAACATTTATACTTTTAAACGTTCTGTATTTAGTGGGAAAAATAGCTATGAAACTAAGAAAGTAATTAAAATTAAAATAACTAATTATTGCCTTTGGGGAGATGAGAGAACATAGAGATTTTCTGGAGTACTGGCAAAGTTTGTTTGTTTTTAACTTAGGATGGTCATTACTTTTTTTTTCATTCAGTAAATCATTGAGCTTTAGTTTTTAAGTGGACTTTTATTTGTATGTGTCATATTTTACAATATGACCATTTGTTCTTTCATTTTACAAATATTTATTGAGTACTTACTATGTTACGGGATAGTGTAGTGGTTAAGTAAATAAGATCTAGAACCAGGACTTCTGTGTTTGAATTTTGAATAGTTGTTCTATTACATGGAAGGTGTGTGAACTTGAGTAGCTTACTTAAGCTCTCAGGGCCTCTTATTAACATTAGATTTCATAAGTCAAGGATATTTATTATAATTATATGTTAACTTTTAAAAGAATTGATTTTGTTGCAGTTGCTTTTGGGGACTTAGCCAAAAATCCTTTGCCAAGGCTGAGTTCTAGAAGAGTATTTCCTAGGTTGTCTTCCAGGATTTTTATAGTTTGATATATTAGTGGGAACTAATTAAACTAAAGAACTTCTGCACAGCAAGAGAAACAATCAACAGAGCAAACAGGCAACCTATGGAATGGAAGAGCATATTTGCAAACTATGCATCTGACAAAAACCTAATATCTAGAATCTATAAGGAACTGAAATCAACAAGCAAAAAACAAATAACTCCATTAAAAATGGGCAAAGTACATGAACAGACACATTTCAAAAGAAGACATACAAGTGGCCAACACACATGAAAAAATGCTCAACATTACTAATCATCAGAAAAATGCAAATCAGAACCACAGTGAGAAACGACCTCACACGGGTTATAATGGCTATTATTTAAAAGTCAAAAAACAACAGATGCTGGCAAGGCTGCAGAGAAAAGAGAACGCTTATACACTATTGGTTGGACTGTAAATTAGTTCAGCCTCTGTGGAAAGCAGTTTGGAGATTTCTCAAATAACTTAAAACAGAACTACCATTAAAACCAGCAATCCTATTACTGGATATATACCCCCCCAAAAAATCATTCTACAAAAAGACACATGCCCTTTTATTTTTATGGCTGTGCTATTCCTGATGTCAAAGACATGGAATCAACCTAGGTGCCCATCAATGGTAGATCGGATAAAGAAAATGTGGTACATATACACCATGAAATACTATGCAGCCATAAAATAGAAAGAAATCATGTCGTTTGCAGCAACATGGATGGAGCTGAAGGTCATAATCCCAAGCAAATGAACACAGAAACAGAAAACCAAATATTGCATGTTCTTACTTATAAGTGGGAGCTAAACACTGAGCACACACGGACATAAAGGTGGGAACAATAGACACTGTAGACTACTAGAGGGTGGGAGAATGGGTTTAAAAATGGCATATTGGGTACTATGTTCACTACCTGGGTGTTGAAATCCATACTCCAAATCTTAGCATTATGTAACATCTCCATGTAACCAACATGCACCTGTACCCCTGTATCTAAAATAAAATTTGAAATAATCAAAAATAAAATAATTGAAACTTGCAAAATAGTAGTTTTCACATCCTTAAAAGGGAAGAAAATAAAGTTGCTGTAAGAATTAAATTGGCTCACATATTAAAGCATTTTAGACCAGAACCTGGTATAGTGTGAGTACTCAATAAATATGAGTTGTGATTATTGCATGCGTTACTGCCCTGGGTCTCAAGGGCATAATGACAAAAATACATGCGTGGGGAGATAGTGACATGGACATATGATGTTAAAAATGTAATAATTTGGCCTTAAATCTGAGTAAGGAGTTCAGCGAGGACATGGTAATGGGGACTGATAGTGAGTGAGAAAGTGTCTCTTAGAAGTGTTGATGGTGTCAGGGAATTATGGCAGCTGAGCACTGACAGAGGAGAGCTGGAAGATCAGGAGGTGGTCATCAGAGGCAGGAAACTTAGAATAAAGAGTTAAGAGTTCGTGCTGTTTTTGGTGGGATGTCAAATGAATGACCATGGTGGCTGAAGTGAAGAGGAGGAAGGGATCTTTGAAGAAAAGATTGAGGAACTGAGAGCCAAAGGAATTGGATGGCTTATATACATCAATGTAAAAGACATTTAATAGAAAAATAGTACTTATTAAATATGTAAATTAAAAAGTCAAGCAAAAGTAGAGATTGAGCTTGTTGGTCTATGAGTAACCTAGTTTGTGTTTGCTTAGAAGTCTGATGGAAATTTGGTTTCAAGTGTTAAGTTTAGGGGTTCCTTAGAATGTAAAATTCATGAAGGCAAGGGTATTTGTAAGGTTTTGTTCACTGATATGCTCTAAAAGTGTCCAGAACGGTGTCTGGCATGTGGAAGGTATTCAATAACTGCTGAATCAATGAATGGGTATCATGAAGGACTCTGACCACAAAAAGAAAAAGAACTGGATTTTGCAGGCAGTGGTCAGCCTAGAGGAGTTTCTAAGCAAGGGGTAGGAATAACCCTAGTTGTGCTTCAGGAGGATTCATTCTGCAGTGACAGGTGAGAGACACAAGTGAGGAAAAGAAATGTAAGCATTTACATGAGGGCATAGGCGGTAGGGAATGGAGGCGAGGGAAATGTTAGAGAAAGGCAAGTGAAGAGTAGGTACGAAGACATTAAATTCTGGCCATTATGCATAGCAAATTTGAAAAGATTACCTAGATGCAAATATTTCTTTTAACGTTTGACATTCACAAGTCCTTTTCTTACAGCCTGCTTCTTCCATCAATATCTTCTACAGTTGATTAAATACGGGACAGAAAATGGAATTCATCAGCCTGACATTTTCTGAATCGAGGCTCTTGTCATAGGACGAACATTGCCTTTTGTTATTAAAACACTCCTGCCTACACCTCCCATCAGTAAAATAACTTTCCCCCGCAAGCCCATTGGGGGTTTACTTTGTCCTTCATAACACAATCTGCAAATTAGCAGTGATCCCATAATTTATCTCTGTGATGCTGTGCTCATTTTATTTATAATCCAGAGGCAATTAAAATCGCTTTTGTACAACATGGTCCTGATGACAGATGTGTGGCTGCCACTCTAACACATGATGGCTGACATAAATCATTTGACAATCAAAGTGTGTGCTGACTTGCTAGTCTCTAGTTACAGCAGATGCCACCCCAGACAGAGTGACAGGGACATTCTTCACAGAAGCCTCATTTTAGTTAACTGCTTTACTCTTCTCCAGTTCTGGAATCTTGACAGCTTTGCTACTTTGTGACAGCTGGGAAATTCTTCATGTGGCTTTCACAAGCCACCAAGGGTCAGTCTACCCTTCATTCCCACCTCTATAGGTTTCTAGTAGCTTTCTAACAGGGCATGGAAGAGCTTCACAGTTTGGACCCAATCTATCACTCTGGCCTTGACACCAGCCTTGTGACTCCTTTCTCCCCAACCAATCCACCAAATCGTACAGTCTATACTCACCACTCTACCTGCAGTTCCCTGCACATGATGATCTCTTTCTTGGCCATGCCCTTGAATACAAGGTTTCATAACCTTGAAACAATTTTCTTCCCACATTCTCCACCCAGTATAAATAATCCTACTTCTCTTTGAAGACTCAGCTTAGTTGTTTGTTCTTGCCTCTGTGAGGCATTTACAACCCATTTTTCTTACATACAACAAGTTTCTCCTCCTTCTCTGCTTCCAAAATAATGTAATTTATTTTTTATCAGTTCATAGAGTTGATTAAATCATATTCATCATTTCACAGGGTTATAATCATTATTTGTATGCAAAAGACTGCTCCTTTAATTTCACATTATTATTCTGTTCTCCGTGTCGTCTTTTTACTTCTAATCTTTACCCAATGGGTAGTCCCTCTGATGAATGTTATTTATGTTCTTAGCTATGTATAAATTTTTAAAAAATTATATCGTTTCATTTTGTTTGTATATGTTTTAAGTTTTCATATGTATGCTAAAATGTATTTTCTTCTTTTTTACTGTACAATTATATATACCGTATACTTAATCCATTGATCCTAAAAGAAGTATGGAGAAGATAGAAAAAACACAAGCATTTCTCTCATTACTAATGGGTTTTAGCATGTCTTTATATACTTACAGCCATTTGAGTAAATAATTCACAAAAAGTGAATTATTTGTATCTTTTGTCGTTTTGTCTTTTTTTTTTTGGCCTAATTACTCTATCAGATTCTAAGTGGGTGTATATTAACATCTCCAACTATAATTTTATTTAATCTTTACCTATTTATGTGAACTGTTTCTTATATAGATTGGAACAATAGTGTTAAATTTATATAAAAAGTGTGATTTTTTTACACAATTTATTGCTCATTTTACCAATATGTAGCAGCTCTTCTTATAGTTCTGATGTTTTCCAACTTAAATTATATTTTGACTGATATAAAATTACTAACCATGACTTTTGTTTGGATTATCTTTATTTTTGTGTATTTACTAACTTGGTATATTATTTTGTTTTAAAATTATCTTACACAGCTAATATATTTCTGGATTTTGCTTTTTTAGCTAATTTGAGAGTCTCTGTCTTTTGATATAAGTTTAACTCATTTATAGTGCCATATATATACATATATATA
>NW_026652286.1:54591322-54670004 GCF_009828535.3 Hylobates moloch | reverse complement strand
ATATGTATTTCAGATGGAGTCTTACTCTGTTACCCAGGCTGGAATGCAGTGGCACGATCTCTCCTTACTGCAGCCTCCATCTCCCAGGGTTCAAGCAATTCTCCTGCTTCAGCCTCCTGAGTAGCTGGGATTACAGGAGTGCGCCACTGTACCCAGCTCATTTTTGTATTTTTTTGTTGTTGTTTAGTAGAGACGGGGTCTTACCATGTTGGCCAGGCTAGTCTCAAACTCCTGACCTCCAATTATCCACCCGCCTCAGCCTCCCAAAGTGCTGGGATTACAGGTGTGAGCCACTATGCCTGGCCTGTAGTACCATAATTAATGTTAAATTTAAACTATTATTTGTGAAGTAGTTTAACATCTATGAAATTTTCAGTTATAATTTTGTGATATTCTCAGTTATAATATAAATATATTTTTCAGTTTTCTTGATGCCCACTGCTCTTGTTCCTGCTCATTTCCCCTGGTATCCTCTTCTATTTGTTTGGTAATATTATTTTATTATTATTTTTTTGAGATGGAGTCTTGCTCTGTCACCCAGGCTGGAGTGCAGTGGTGTGATCTTGGCTCACTGCAACCTCTGCCTTCTGGGTTCAAGCAATTCTCTTGCCTCAGCCTCCCAAGTAACTGGGATTACAAGTACATGCCACCACACCCAACTAATTTTTTTTTTTTTTTTGTATTTTAGTAGAGACGGGGTTTCACCATTTTGCCCAGGCTGGTCTCGAACTTCTGAGCTCAGGCAATCCACCTGCCTCGGCTTCCCAAAGTGCTAGGATTACAGGCATGAGCCATCACGCCCAGCCTGTTTGGTAATATTTAATATGCCTATTTTGAGTTATTTGATTAGTTCATTAGTCAAATAATGTAGATTGTATAGCTTTTTCTAATATTTGTATTTTGTATATCTTTCTTTTTGCAAGTGAATAGTCTCCTGAAGATATCAGCTAATTTGGTAGGTAATGCCTATTTGCAGAGAGGAATGGAATCTTATGGCATAGCCCTCTTTTGCTCTGGACTGTCATTTCTCTCTCCACTTTTCCCCAATCTTCTCCCTGACACCCCAGGACCCAGTCACTCTGTCTATCCAGGAATTTTTCATAGATTTTTAGGTCAGTATCTGGGATCAACCAACTTTCTTCCTGTCACTTCTGTGGCATCTCTAATTCAGTATTCAGGAGCAGCACATGCTACTGCACCAAGTTGTGAACTGATCAGAAGTAGGATATATATGTCTTTTTCATTATGTATCCTGAAGGCTGGAGACTGTATCTTATTTCTATTAAGTACCTATATACAAACACACTGTAATCATTTAATGTATGCTTGTCTATAATAAAGGAATAAAAGTGACACCTCAAAAAAATCCAATCCTTAGGGAACACAAAAATAAACCTGACATTTGTTACAAGCCAACAAAACATAGATTAATTGTAATATGTCAGAAAGGAGGATTTAATGAATGCCTGCTATCTTTTCAAACCTTGTTAAAAACCCTTCTAAAATAAATTATTTTAATTTATTTGGTTTGGTCAAATTAGCATAAATGATTCAGATAATTAAAGATTTTCGAGAGTTCAGAAACAGGATTATGAAGACATTTCTGGCTAATTGTTGCTACCTTATAAATGAAAACTAAAATAAAAATTTGTCTTAGACTCCTCAGGCCTATTGGCTTTAATTGTCTGTGGGATGTCTTCATGGCTTCTCTGCTCTGTCCCTCTGTCTATAAAAGTGTTTTTTAACTGGGGGAGATTTTGTCTGTCTTAACCACAGGACTCATTTGGCAATGTTGGAGACTGGATAGAGGCTAGGGATGGTACTAAACATCTTACAATGCACAGGACAGCTCCTGACAACAAACAATTGTCTGGTCTGAATTGTGAATACACTGCTATTGAGAAACCCTTGATTGCAAGGATTCTGATCTCCTAAACTATTCCTACCTCTGAGCTCCCCATGGTCTGTTAACTGTGGCACTGCACACAGGGAAATGAAATACAAGTGTCTGATGTTGTTTAAAGCTACTTGCATTGCGAGTTTGGCCACTGGAGGTTCAAGATTCTAGGGAAATCTGCAATCTACCCACCCTACCTTACTTTCTCATAAACACACATACACGTGCGCATTCTCTCTCTCTGTCACACACACACATGCACACACACAGAGCTGACAGTTGGTGTTGCTAGGATACCAACCTGGGTTGGTTGGACATCAGAGTTAGGGCTGTCTGTACTGATTCTTCAGCTTTGACTTTCAGTCTTTTCTAGGATGTGGCTTATTTTCTACATTCAGCTTTTCTTGCTCTTGAGCACTGGCTAACTCTCCTATGATGCTCCCCTATCTGGGTGCCACCCAGATGATGGCATACTTTGGCTTACTTTCTCAACATCTCTGCTAAATATTTCTGTGTAGATACCAAATATCACATTTTCAGATGATCTTTGCTGATCGCACAAGTTAAAGTAACACCCATCTCCTATTCTTTTATTCTCTTACCCTGTTCAATTTTTCTTCCTAGCAATTATTATTACCTATCATATATTTGCTGATTTTATAATTTCCTTTTTTCTCCACCACCATAATATAAAGCAAAGATTTATTTTGTTTACTACTGTATTTCAGTACCTAAGGAATATAGTGAGTGCTAGAGATCAGACATTAGTCCCTAGAGTATATGCAAAGGTTGACATGTCCTGGTCTCTGCTTGCTGTTTGGAGGAGGAGATAGAGAATTATAAGGTGACAGGATAATGCTGTAAGATGAGTGTTCGGATAATATCACTATCCTGCCTAGGAGAACTGAGACAGGATTCACAGAAAAGGCAATACTGGCATAGAATCCACCAAATGGCAGGAAGGGGAAAGAGCATCTTAGACACTTTTTAGCAAGTAAAAAGTATGATATATTTGAAAGAGTTAAGCTTTAGGTAGGAAGAAGCTAGTCCTGTAAATGTAAGTCTGGTCCACATTGTAAAGGACGATACATGCCATATGAGGAAGAAGGGAGTTCATTCTGTGGAAAACTGGGAGCCCTAAAATATTTTGAGCTGCTCTGTGTTTGAAAATGATAATGCTAATGGCACTATGGAGTTTGGATTAGATGATCAGAAGGTGATGATGATAGGCCATCACGCAGGAATTTAAAGACTAAGTCAGAGACGAATCTATTGCCTCCCACTGAGGCCATCTATTCTCTGTGACCTTCCTTTTTCCTCCCTAGATGATGTAGTTTAAAGCCCAATTTCTGTAGCAACTTTTCAATTTCTAGAATTTATACTCAGCAACCCTGTGGTCAAGCATCTGATCAATCACTGGACACATTTTCTATCCATCTCATGCATTGTCATCGGAATAGATCTAGCTTTGATTCACTTCAGGGAAATTCTCTCAGAGTTTGTACTAGAAAGTCGTATCTCACAGTCAATGTCATTTAGGGCTCAGTCTTAACTATCTATCAAGAGATTCTCAATCAATTTTGCTGAGGCTAAAAGTCACTTATAATTATAGTTATCTGAATATGTCTTCCTTATCTTTTACTACCCCATGGTTTATTCTTAACTCAACTACCAGGGGTACCATTATTTTATTGGTAAGCCTTGGTCCTGTAGCTCCTAGCTCAAATTGATTAACTACTGCTCTTCTCCAATAGATAAAGGACATGACTAGCTTTTAGATTTCTCAGATAGAGCTTCTATACTTACATTTATTTTCTCTAATGTCTCAGGAACAGCTCCTCCAATGCAGTTTGGAATGATCAGACTTTTTGTGTCACAAAATCTGATGAATGATTGTTCTCTTTTCTGGCTAATCAACAAGTCTAGGCATGCCCACAGAATTGAGAATGGTCTTTATCAATTACAATGGTTATTTGTAGGCCATAGTTATAAAAAGGAGAAATATATAGCTATTACTTTTCTATAATTCATATTATTATTAATGAGCACAGGTTGGAAACTTAGTTCATCCAGAAGATTATGGAATGGACTTTGCATGGTTTTCAGCCTCAGTTTTTTTTACGTTTTAAAATGGTAATGTAATTTCCATTTTACTAGGTTGTTTTGAGGATTAAATGAGAAAACATATGTAAAGCACCTAGCATATTTTTTTTGATTCATAATATGTGATTAATAAATTCTCACTTCCATTCAGTTGAAAAGACATGCATGCTGGACTTTTATGTGTCATTGTCTGTGCTAAGTGTAGGTGATACAAATATAAGTAACACATAGACTTGTATTTCAAGGAGACCATAGTTTAGAAAGGAAAACAAATATGTAAACAGGTAAGTGTTATTCTGCATGACAGGTAGAAAAATGGAGCACCCATACAATGGGGACCTAGCAGAACCGGTAGTTAGTTCTATCTGAGGAAAACATTTCTCTGTAGTGGATGATAGGGGATACGAGACTTAAATGGTACATAGGAAAACGATGGATCTGGGGGTGTGGAGTGTGGTTGGTGGGTTGGAGAAGCAGTTTGAGAGAAGGAAAATTCAGGCTAAGGGAAGAGCATTTATGAAAAGCACCTCTCTTCCATTTTTTTCTCCTGCTTTATAATGAAACTCTCATTACAATCTAAAGCACCATCAAGCCCCTTTTCAATTGTTGAAGAGCAAGAGTAAATTTGAAGATTAAAGATTTTGATCAATTATATCCAAGGTAGAAAAAGACAAGAATGAGCCTTTTCCTTATTAATTCAAAACATTAATCATAGTTACTGACATAGTGCTATGGAGTTTTCGAAGCATTATTTCTATTATGTTATTTAATTTAATTGTCCCAACATTCTTATGTAGTAGAAATTATTAATCTCATTTTACTATAAACGAGGAAAATGAAGTTACGTGACCTGGCCAAGGTCTCACAGTAGATAAGCTGCAGGACTGGGACTTCACAAGTCTTTTGGAGTCTGACTCCAGTGCTCTGTTCTCTACCACAAAGTCTTCCTCTGTATACAAAGTGATTAAAAACTAGCTTGTGTTTGACAAAAAATATTTGTGGGATAATCCTAATCAAGTTTTTTTTTTTTCATACTCTTGAAGAGGTAATTAAGAAAAAGCCTGCTTAGATTAAAGCTAAAGAGACTGGCTTAGAAACAGGGAATAAGAATTATATAAATAGGGTTACTATGTAATTTATTATCCAACCAAGAACACTTTGAGAATAAAGGAACTGATACTATAAGAGGTAACGGGACTATTTCAAGCCCTTTGGGACAATATAATAACCATAAGTATGGACTATTCACTAGCTCATTTATTCATTTAACTAACAATTATTTATTGCCTACTATGTGCAAGGCTCTGGACCAGTGTAGAGATAGAGATAACTTTGATCAACTTAATCAACAGATTGGAGATGAACAGACCAGCAAAGAATAAAAGCCACCAGGTATTGAATATGCATATGTTCCAGGTACTCTGTTAGAAGTTGAACATACACTATCCTGCTTTGTGTTAAATAATTCCATAAAATATCACTATTATCCTCATTTCACAGATGATAACACTGAACTTAAATCACTTACTCAACTTGATTAAATAGGAGAGCTGGCCTTCAAAATTATATTACACCCCTGGTTAAAGTTTAAAGATAATTTAGCAACTTGAAGCCAGAATTCTAGAATAACATAGCCTCAGAAATCATACTCTTGGGTGTCTCTCCTCTAGCATGGATCTCCAGAATCTTGATATTTTGTTGGACTGCAGATGCTGAGTCATTTTCTCAGGTAGAACTCATTTGCTTGTGACAGAAAATATTAACTAAATTTGCTTATGCAATAAAGGAACATAATGGTTTGCACAATATCAAATTCCAGAGGAAGAGTTTGAGTAGGCCTGTGCTGAACGTATAAGTTGCCACCATGACTTTTTTTTTTTACTTTTTTCTCTTTGTTTATTTTTCTATTCTTTTACTCTGTTTTCCTCCACATTGGCTCTATTTTCAAAGAGGGTCTACTCTCAAGTTTTCAAGATTGCCCCAACCTATATCTTTCCTAATCCAAGTCTAGAGGAAAATAGTAAAATGCCTTCTGTTACTTGAGCAAAGTCCCCAGGATCACCTCTGACTCCTGTTGATTCATTTGCCTCAAGAGTGACACATCTACCCCTAAGATATTGACTAGGGACAAGATAGTTGACTAAGTCCCGTAATCTGATCCTAGACCCTTTAGTTGGAGGCTTCATCTAAATCACCTGGTCTAATAATGGATAATTGAAGGGATCACTGGTGGCCAAAACAAAACAACAACAACAACAACAAAAAACCCCACCAATATCTCCTATATTCTCTGAGTATAAAGGCTTTTGAGTGAAATGGACTATGATAACCTTCAAGCCTTTAAAATCTACAGATTGATGGAAAAAGACTAAAAATTCTTTCTTTCTATAAGAACATGACCCAAGAAAGTATGGGGCAAATGCCAATTTGCTTTGACATTCCATTTATCTTTTTCGTCTCATGCCTCCTTGAGATAGTCATTCTGGAAACATCTTTTATGGCTTGAAGACAACTTCCCATTCATTGCAAGATTGATCTTTTCAATTTCCAGTGCTGGTGAGGGTATATCAAGCTTTAAAATAGAACTGAAGTTACTCATTTCTTTTTACGGATAATTAATTCACTCTTACAAAATAGGATTTAGGCAAAGTAAGGAATCTAATTCTGAGTGTAGAATCATTTTCCTCAATGGACCAAGATCACATTTCTTCTCTTTCAACATATGATTTTGAAAATAGTCCAATAAAAAATTAAACTCTAGTGTGTGATGACAAAAAATAACCTATAAATTTAGTGATATACATGTTTCTATTACATTTATTCTGTTTCTGAGGATGTTTCACTGAGATATTATCAATTGTATTATTAAGGGCCTCAGGAAATATCTGGGCCTAGATTTTTCTTAGGACCATAGAAAATGGTCAAGGTTATTAAACTTATTCATCACAAAAGGCATGTTAGGACGTTCAAATGATGGAACTTCAAATTTAGAAGGGGCTTCATATTCCTGGTCTGTATGCTTTTTATAAATATCACTCCTCATGTGAGGGCCATATTCATCAACCATTCAAGGTGAGTCTGATGTTGAACCAAATGAGCTAGACATGTGCAATTCAGTTTGTAGAGGGCATCTAGTTTAGATTAGGTTTGGGGTTGCAGGAACTAGAGTCAAGAGATTTGTGTTTGACTAACAGTTCAGCCTCTGTGAATATTTGTGACTTGGGCAAGTTACTCAACCTTCAATACATTCATCTTTAAAGTAGGTTAATGATGATATTTAAATTTATATTATTGTAGTAGAGTATATGCACATGAAGTGCTAGAAATTTAAAAATTACATTCTCACATTTTTCAGTGTTAAAATAACTGTTTAGTTCATCTTTCAAATGTCAGTAAAATTTAGGAGAAGCATAGCTGTTCATCCCACAGATATAAACCTGGCTATAGTTACTTCCTATTTATCAAATCATTGACACAAGCCCACCAACATTTTCCATGACTTCATTATATGTGCAGGTAACCTGTCCTCACCTCATCCTTCAATGAGCTACTATTTTGCTCTACTTTAGACATTCACTTTGTCAACCTACATAACAGGCAGGAAGAGATGCTTCAAGGATAATAAGTTTATTCAGGAGTGGGCATTGCAATGTAGTAAACAATGGACATATTCACAGAAGTAAAGGAAGACAAGGGACTTTAAAGAAAAAATGAGGACGATTACATAAGTTGTTTTGAAACAATTATTCCTGGCAACAAAAATCAATAGCAAGGGTGGTGTCAGTCCAAGGTTGAACAAGTAGTTGCTGGGCAGATATCTTTGCAGAAGTCTTTTTTTGTATGTGAAAGGTTATGTTGGCCTTTGTGCAAGTTTTTGGTTTCTGCAGTCTTTTGCGATAGCTCTTGTTCTCAGGCATGCATGTGTGAGAACACTGACTTCATGGCCTTCCCTGGTCTATTTTGTCAAGGTTGACACAAGTAACTCCATTTTAATACTGACAATTTTCACAACTCCCACGAGAACAAGGTGATAATCTGGGCCTTGCTAACACCTGTAATTGCTTGCTTAAAACTGTCCTTAATTCAAATTCCTAATTTTTCACTGCTTTTACTGCTTGCTAAATACTGGTTAGGTAATTTGTACGTATTAACTCTGTGTGTGCTCACATTCACTCTGTGGAGTAAGTGTTGTCATTCCCATTTTACAGATAAAGCAATTTGGTACAGAGAGATTAATTATTTTGCCCAAAGGTCACACAGCTGGTAGATGGTGGAGCAGAGATTTAATACCTGGCATTTTGGCTCCAGACTTTATTTCTAATCACCATAAACTTATCTTCTTCCCGTTTCAACTACTCACCCTATGATCATTCCTCACCTTAAGAAAGATCCCCCATTTCATTGACCCTTCTGCATTTATTCCACTGTGAAACCTTTCCTTTATTCATTTTCCTCATTAAATCTTGATTCTATGATGTCATTATTTCAAGAACACTTTTGATGTCCTTAGCTCCCATTTATAATGGAAAAAATTCAAGTTACCAAACTGGAGCTGTCTTATTTGCCAATATCAAGACCTTTGTATATCTGCAAGTATTCCATTCTTTTTCTTTCTTTTACAATAGGCAAACTAACATTACTCCTAGTTTAAGTTAATATTCCATCTCTGCTTTGTGTTCTGCTCCTTCTTCCTCTCAAAAACCTTATTTATTTATTTTTTCTTTAATGTCTATCTCACTTTCTGAACTAGTTTCTTCCCATTAGAAATAACAATAATAGCTGGGCACAATGACTCATACCTGTAATCCCACCACTTTGGAAGGCTGAGATTGGTGGATCGCTTGAGCCCAGGAGTGTGAGAGCAGCCTGGGCAACATGGTGAAACCCCATCTGCACAAAAAAATACAGAAATTAGCTGGGCATAGTGGTGCATGCCTGCACCTGTAGTTCCAGCTGTGAGGCTGAGATGAGAGGCTCATCTAAGCCTAGGGAGGTTGAGGCTATAGTGAGCCGTGATTGCACCACTGCATTCTAGATGGGGTGACAGAATAGACCTTGAAAAAAAAAAAAAAAAGAAAAGGAAAGAAATAACAACTACCACCACTTACATGGCTTTTCCTGCTTGCCAAACACTGTCTTAGTAATTTGTAAGTATTAACTCTTTGCATGCTCACAGCCACTCTGTGGAGTAAGTGTTGTTGTTGTTCCCATCGTACAGATAAAGCAATTGAGTACAGAGAGATTAACTGTTTTGCCCAAGGTTGCACATTTGGTAAATAGTGGAGCAGAGATTTGATACCCGGCATTTTGGCTCTAGATTTTATTTCTAGTTACTATTATATGCTCCATTTTAAATATTTACAAATATCTCCTCTTTATTTATCATTGATCCCTTAGTCTCCTTCAGCTTTGCCTCATCTCTCTTCTCCATTTCGCTAGAAGAGTGCTTTTTCTCCTTTTCCTCCTCCTCCCCTTTACTCACTTCTCCTTTTATCTTCGTCCTTCTCTTTATCCTCCTCTTCTTTTGTATTTGTGATTTTTATTTCCTTATCTCCTACTACCTCCTTAACCCACTCTAATTTTGTTCTAGCTTCATCATTTCACTTACACAGCTCTTACTATGCTCACAAACAATCTTTAGGTTGTTCTATCAAATGGCAACCTCTCAATCTTCATCTTAAATTCTCAATAATCTCAACGCTGTTGTACAGGTATCTGGCTTATGCACTTAACACCAAGGACTAGTTTCCGAAGGACTAGTTACCTAATCAATTGGTCACATGAGTATGTTTTTGAAAACTAAGTCCTGTTTTTTTTTTTGTTTGTTTGTTTTTTTTGCCACCCTGCGTTTGTCTTAAAGAAGCCTCACCCATAGGCTTCTCTTCTCTATGGTCTGAATTGTTATTAAAAATATAAAATGCTATTGTACAATAAGTTTCTTGAGAAATATAATTCATCCTACAGTTCCTTACAGTACTGTAGGCTTACTTAACTCACAATCCCCAAATTACTCAGCAGTCTTCACAAATGATACAGATGATGTTGAATGTGATTGAACAGATAAACACGATTTCCCGAGTTCTCCAGGCAGACAATGATTTAGGGAAGAAGCACTAGTGAGGAAATGAGTTTGACAAGATTATTCTAAAAAGACCTTTTCTGATTACATTAGAAAGGCTTGAGATGTTTTTCATGGTCACTTGGCCAGCTGTTAACTTTTAACTGCTTTCAAATTGATAAAAATAAAATCCTTTTACAAATCCTGATGGACAAATAACTTTCATTTTTCTGTATGACTAAGGGCTAACTATCAGTATCCTTTAATTGGTATGCTTTCAGGCTGTACTGATGAAGCTAAAGCAGTAGTCAACTCAGAATTTTGACTGTCATGTTAAGTTGGGTATTTTCTCAGACTTGACTGATAATATACACTCAGACAGACAGTTAGAATCTCTAAAACTTTGCTATTAGAGCATGATCAGTGTTGTTTTAGGTTAACGGTGGTTTGGTTGCTGTTTTTATGTCATTTGAGTTTTTATTTGGTTTCCCTTACATCCCTTCTTAATGCTACGTTCTTTTTCAGTCACAAAAGGAGAATAAGTAGGCTTGAAGTGATGTAGAGTTTCAGGTAAAATATTGTAAGAATGGCTGGTTTAAGCTTGCACATTCAATTCATGCCTATTCTACATTTGTCGCTGAGGCAAAATACAATGAGATCATTCTTCCCATTTTTCACACATTCCTCCACATGCTTTTTTGGGGACCTTTTTACTCAGTCAGTTTTCTTTTATATTTTTGTGAAGTAAGGTAAAATAGGAAAGAAAATGATATGTGTTGAAGACAAAAAGATTCAAGATTTTTTTTTTTACAAAACTTTGACATATTTATTTTTTCATAAGGCCATCAATTATTTAAAAATTTGTCAAAAAATTTAAATGTTAAGAACTATTTTAGGACCAGTGACATGACTCTGAATGCTATTTCCTTTTAAATTTATCAAGACAAAAAAGAAGGAACCAATTGACTTTAGTGTTTATTTTCACTTCTCTTTTTATAGAACTGGTCTATCCCAGTTGAAAGTTTTCTCCACCTTCTAAAAAAAGGAAGATGCTATTGAAGAGCTTAATTCACGTTACTCAGAGCTAGTACATTTTATTAAACAATTTCCATTTATGGTATATTGAAATGGTAAACCTGCTTTTTCTTTTTCTTTCTTTCTTTTTTTTTTTTTCCGACATGGAGTTTCGCTCTCGTTGCCCAGGCTGGAGTGCAATGGCTCGATCTTGGCTCACCATAACTTCTGCCTCCCGGGTTCAAGCAATTCTCCTGCCTCAGCCTTCCTCGTAGCTGGGATTACAGGCATGTGCCACCATGCCTGGCTAATTTTGTATTTTTAGTAGAGACGGGGTTTCTCCATGTTGTTCAGGCTGGCCTCGAACTCCCGACCTCAGGTGATCAGTCCGCCTCAGCCTCCCAAAGTGCTGAGATTACAGGCATGAGCCACCGCGCCCAGCCCATCGTAAGCTTTTTCACTGAAGTTCCCTCAATGGTATAGTGTGGCTCTTCCCTCTTCCCTGGCTCCAGCTTTCACTACCCCCTTTTTTGGAGGATGTAGTTCAGTGCGACCCCCTAAAAGCATGGCTTTATTTTGAAGTCTCTGGTTTACCTTCAAAAGACATGCAAACTTTGAGTTCTACTCAATAGTAAATCTATTTTGAAATTAACATTAATTTCTTCCTTTCTATTGACAGGATGAATCACCCTATTTATCCTGTGGTTTTTTACCCCTTGTGCATATTCGTGTAGATTTTTGTGGGAGAAGGAGCCTAAAGAAAATAGACCAGAGAGTTTTTCTCTCTAGTCAGCTCTGACAATTTAGGTCATGTTGTCAATTCTTTGTGTGGGTTGTGTGCTTTCTTCACAGTCTGTTGGGGTTACACATTCAATCAATATGTGTAGTTTATGGATATTCTGTAGACCCTGGAACATGATTCTACTATTGTAAGTGATTTTCATGGTTTATAGTCGTTGTATATTTGCTTTTATGACATATTACAGGAAGATTAATTTATGCTAAATTTTAAAAAACGATGTGACATCTGCCCTTGAGAAGCTCACAGTAATAGGAGAGAAAAATAAATAGACAATTTCAAAGTAATAAGACATGCGTTCTTAGGAGAAATGCAAAGAGAACCTTAGGAATACAGTGGAGTGATGCTCAACCCATTCTGTTATTGGCAGGATGGCAGCTACAAATTAAACTTTTTGAAAAGTTTCTCTAGAATACATTGAACGCTTATTTTTCATGCCAAAGGCAGTTGTCTTTCCAGCAGTTTATCATCTTTTTATTTGGAAATACTTAACTCTGTCTCCTGCACTACAGCACATACTCCATGAAATATAAGTATAATGTCTGGCACATAGTAAAAATTCAATAAAATTTATTGAATGTCTTAAAGACATTTTGTTTCACAAACTTATTTACTGGATAATAACTATAGTTCCATTTTTATTAAGAGCCCATATACCAAGACATACATTAAAATCATTCCCTAGCCAGATAAAGCTTCCGGTCAGTATAACAGAATGAATATCACTGCACAGATTGATTCTTAGGTTAAAGCTGTCCAGTGCCTCTGTTCCCGTGGGGTATCCAGGCATGTAAGAAATCCATGAGGTCAGACCAGAGGGTGAATGAGTGTAGCTTACCCACAATTAAAGTGAGAGGGACCAGAAGGTCAATAAGACAATATATTCAGTAAGGATCATTGAGGGTTTGACTATGGAAGATTCATGCCCAAAGGAGTCACCAAAGCAAGGAGGGCGGAGCCGAGGCCTTAAAACTAGCAACACCCTTTGTTAAGACCCTATGATACTCTATTTGGAATGAAAACTAACAGATACATCTCTTACATATTTTTATATATCAGAAGGCATTACAGAAGAAATGCCAGATGATAAATCTTGAATCATATGTAGACACATGGCAAACAGTGAAGGAAAGGCCAGCAAGTAAAGGAGACAGTACCAATCAGCCTGATGAATTCAGAGTCTGCAAGAGGTGTGAAGTGTGTGGACCCCCTGAGATGCAAGAAAAGAGATGTAGAGGCAGCAGTGACTTAGACCTGTGCACAAAATATGGGAATTCTTCAAGTGGTCTTGCTTTCTGGAACTTGT
This sequence comes from Hylobates moloch, assembly GCF_009828535.3. Taxonomy (NCBI): domain Eukaryota; kingdom Metazoa; phylum Chordata; class Mammalia; order Primates; family Hylobatidae; genus Hylobates; species Hylobates moloch. The sequence continues at coordinate 54,656,827 of NW_026652286.1, read as the reverse complement.
AATTGTCTGGAATGCTTGCTAGGTAGTCAATGTTGACTACATTAGCTCTCTCCCAGGAAACTACAGATTACATGTTTGGCTCTTTAAATCATACGTCAGTTTCTATGAATTAGAGAAAAGTTATGTCTAGCTGTATAAAACTTGACCTTAATCATAAATAGCATATAGTTCATTTTGCAATATTATCATTGCATTGTAAAAATGAAACATGCTTTGGACTCAATACAAAGGATGAAGAGAAAAATAATAATCCACAATCCTATTATCTAGAAATAATGACTATCACTTTTTCCTGATTATATGATAAACATTTGTTGAAAAATTGTCCTCCTGACAAACTAATCCTTTAAAACTCATTGACTGTATTTCTTCTGTGAAATCTCTGAATACTCCACAGTGATAGGTCTGCTTCTCTATTAAAATATACCTATATTATCTATTCACACTGATTATCGTGTTTATCATTCAATATTCTAGCTGTTTCCTTTTCTTTGTATCTTATTCTAAATTGTGCCTTTCCAAAGCAAAGGCCTTGCTGTATATGTGTTTCCTGCATGTAGATACAGTGCTTAGCACATGTCAGGTTCTCAATATTTGCTCAAGAATGAATGAACGAATGAGTGAATGAATGTTCATCAATTTATAAATTGTAGTATGTAATCTCATGGAAGTCAGGAAAATGGGCTTGCATACCTTTTATTCATTTATTCATTGAAAAAGGACTTGTGATTATTGCATTTAATTGGAATCAAATGAAATTATTTTTTATTGCCTGAAATAAACTTTAAAAACTTAAAATTAAGATAATCTTACATTTGTAAGAATACAGATTGTAGGAAAATAGAAAATTGATATGGAAGATTCTCCCAAATGCTGAATTTTACAAATGCAAGAAGTCAAGACTAGTATATATTTTAAATACCTGTGTCTTTAGGCTGTGGACTATGTTTTTCTGATTTTAAATTTTTTAGATTGTTGCTTTCATGGATGTGTTTCTTTGTTTTGATTCTAATACAGGAAGGTTGTTGAATAACTCACTGTTTTTAAGAAAACAAACTTCATCCTTTTGAATAAATAATTATGATTCATTTATTTAGAAGTGGTAAAACACATAAAATTAAATTTGGGGGCTTATTAGTGCATACATAAATAGAACTGGAAAAGGCATAGTAACTCTTTAGTATACGTTGCTCAATTTAGAAGAGGGTAATAAAATCCAGAAACACGAAGTGACCTGACCAAGCTCACGATGATTTTCAGTATTAGGTAAGTCTAGGACACAACCACAGAAATCTACCTACCTTATAGATACAATAGGTAGGTGGCCCGCTGAGGGGTGGGCAAGTAATGAGGTTGGATTCTGTGGGCCTACATATCTGTTGTCTCTGTAGCTACTATTTTCCATCTATAGCTATCCTGTTTTGTCCTGTACTCTCCTCTCCTATCTTATCCTATTTTTATCTAATCTTATCCTAATTTATTATATTGTGTTGTCTATCTGCCTATTTCTGTACTTATATATCATCTATCTATGTAAATCACATTGATTGAGATGCTATGAAGTGAGGTGTTTTATGTATATTATCTCACTGAAATCTATTTGCAAATTCTTTGAGAAAGGTACTGTTGCCTCTACTTTACAGTTGAGAGTATTGAGGCTCAGAGCAGATAAATAATACGTGAATTCTTTCTAACTAGCAAGAGGTAAAGCTACTATACTCCAAAGAACATGCTGTCTCTGGCTCTTTGATTTAACAGGTTGTTCATACCTGAGGCAGTTCAAGACACTAACAACCTTCTCCTTCACGTCATTCAAGTCTTTGCTCAAAATCACCTCCAAAGTGTAACCTTCCTTGAGGACCCTTTTTGTGTTTAGTTATACTCCCCCATCCACTTTCCTCCTACAGATTTTTTCACTTTAGCATCCATCACTTTATATAATTGAGTAATTCATTTGGTTTATTTGTTTCATCCCACAGAATGTACACTCTATGAGATATTTTTTTTTTTTTTTTGCCCTGATCTTTGCTGTCCCTTGCACCTAGAATAATGCCTGGCACATGTAAATATTGAATACACTTTTGTTAAATGAGCCAACTGAGCCAAATTTACACAGTACTTAGGTGAACCTGGGGTTCCATCAGAAAAGATCAGAAAGCAATACAGTGTTCAAATTCTGGAAGCCAGAGGTAAATCTTGGTGTTCAGTGGTAGTTGAGTAGGAAAAGGATAAAAATGAGAGAAGCTCGGCCAGGTGCAGTGGCTCATGCCTGTAATCCCAGCACTTTGGGAGGCTGAGGTGGGTGGATCATGAGGTCAGGAGTTGGAGACCAGCCTGGCCAAGATGGTGAAACCCCATCTCTATTAAAATAAAGAAAATTAGCCTGGCGTGGTTACGGGTGCCTGTAATCCCAGCTACTCGGGAGGCTGAAGCAGGAGAATCACTTAAACCCAGGAGGCGGAGGTTGCACTGAGCCAAGATAGGGCCACTGTACTCTAGCCTGGGTGACAGACTGAGACTCCATCTAAAAAAAAAAAAAAAAAAAGAAAGAGAGAGAGAGAGAGAGCAGCTCAGTAATAAATACTTGGTAGAAGAGGGTCCAGATTTATTGCTATGGGAAGAGTGGTTATTTTTGGCTTCCCTTTGTTGGTTCTTAGAAACCTGATAGATAAACTTCTCTTAAAGCACTGAGGCAACATGGAAGGATGGTAAAGTCTAGTTGCTAGCCACGCATTGGCTTTGGAGCATCTCTAAGCCTTACTCAGGGAGGGCCAGAGGAGGAGCTATTAGGATCCCATGTGACCCTGTTCAACTTATTGGGGAAGGCAAGCTGAATCACATAGACCTAGAGGATATTGTCTGTTGAGGGGAAGAACACTTAAGGACTGGTGAGAATATTGGCAGGGATTATTTCCACCCTCTGCATGCTCCGTGGTTAGAGCAGCAGAATTGCTGAGTAGGATAAGAGAAAGCTAGAACTAATTTTGCAGTTTCTGGTGGATGGTTTGTAACTTATTGAGGTCATGGTTGGATTCTTTTTTAAAATTGCAGCTGATGTGGAAGTTGGTAGGCTAGATGATGAAGGCCTGGGCAGTAGGGCTGCAGGTTGTGCCGCAGATTACACATTTGATATTCCACAGACAAGTTCATTAAAGGCGTTATTCCAGTTGACAGAACAGCACTCACATGGAGCTGCCAGATTTGATGCTGTAAAGGAAACACACCACTTTGGAAATAAATTACACTTTGTATTAACTGAATGATATATTAATCTTTTCCGCCAATGAAGCAGGAGAGAGAATGAGCAGTGAATGTTAACACAGGATTATATGGATGCCCATTTGCAGTTTCAACTTCTTTGACATGCATGGGCATGGAATTCAAAAATTGTCTTGAAAGAAAGTTTAACTAGCTGCAATATTTAATGCAGCTTTTCTCTTGTCATCTGTTTAGTCACAAGAACTTAAGAAGCTTAAAAATGTAAGATTCTTTGGATAAATTTCTTATTTATAAAAAGTGTCTCCAGTAAAAGTTTTTCTTGGATCTGTTTTCTTTCTAAAGAATTTGAAAGAAATAAGACAGCTCCAACTGAAGGGCTGTTACAGCTCCTTCCAGGTTGGGAGATTGGAACTAACACAGGATTCCAGGTCATGCAGACTGGAGTTCTCACACTTGCCAGTTGTGAGATAAAGGGCAAGTGGTAGAACATCTGAGTCTCATTTCTGTGATCTGTATAATTAGAATATTAATTATGATTCACAGAGATGCTATAAGGAAGAATTTGATATCATATATAAATGTAATTAGCACTGTGCATACAATAAATTGATTTTGTTTTTCTTCTTCCCTCTTTTGGAAGAAGAAAGAGGAAAAGTCCCAAGACTAATCACACTCTGTTCCTGGATTCTCTTTCTGACAACAATTTAAGCTTGTGAAATTATTTTTTTAAAAATAAGTGTGTGGTGAAGAAAAAACAAAGCTGATGGATTCCATCATTGGCTCCTTTTTCCAGCTTACTTTCATTCTCCCAGAATGAAGCAAGTTGCTATTACTATTATTATTATTATTAACTTTCCTGTAGAAGGGATTTAAGAACAATCCCATAACAATGGTATTTTAATCTGGAACCTGGACATTAAATGGTCCTCTCAATGCTTTTCCTACCCACACTTCTAATTTACTTTTGTGTATTATTTGGGTGCACATTCACCTCTTCTACCAGAAGTGAAACCCCATTGTGATGGACCACTTGTGCATCACACTTCTAATGCCTAGTCTTAGGCATTGGAATGCCTAAGAAATACTATGAAATACTCTTATTCCCAGTCCATGGGTGAAGAAATGAGGATGAAAGAGGCTTCATCAATTTCCCCAAATTTCACATCTAATGAACGGGAGAGGTAGGACTCAAAAGGCCTCTAATGTGTCTGGAACAAAAGCCCATGTTCTTGACACTGCTCTGGAAGTCTTGTGACCTGCAGGGTGTGATTGGCATGGGGTCCAAGTCTCCACAGAAGCCATTAGGGAAGCCTCCTGATCATTCAGAGCTGGGTTTATACATTCATCAAGGTTTTTTTCTAAAACAAATTCTTTTAATTTCAGTAAAGACCACATGACAAAATTCGCCATATTAACCACTTTTAAGTGTATAATTCAGTAGTGTTAAGTACATTTACATTGTTGTAAAATATATCTCTGTAAATTTTTCATTTTGTGAAACAAACTCTATGCCCACTAAACAACAACTTTTATTTTTTCTCTTTCTTCTCAGCCTTAGGATTCTATTTTGTGTTTTTATGAATTTAATTACTTTAAATATCTTATGTAAGTGGAATATACAGTTTTTGTACTTTTGCGACTGGCTTATTTCACTTAGCCTAATGTCCACATGTTGTAGCATGTGACAGGATATCCTTCCTTTTTAAGGCTGATATTCCATTGTACACATAAACCACATTTGGTTTATCCATTCATCTGTCAATTGACATGGGTTGCTTCTACCTCTTAGCTATTGTGAATAGTGTTAAAATGAACATGAGTGTGCAAATGCCTCTTTGAGGTCCTGCTACCAATCCTTTTGCATATATATGCAGGAGTAAAATTCCTGCATCACATGGTAGTACTATTTTTAATTGTTTGAGAAACCACCTTACTATTTTCCATAACGGGTTGCACCACTTTACAGTGCCACCAGCAGTGCACAAGGGTTCCAATTTCTCCACATCCTCACCAATACTTGTTATTTTCTATTTTTGTTATTTTTTTGAGATGGAATCTTGCTCTGTTGCCCAGGCTGGAGTGCAGTGGTGTGATCTGAGCTCACCATAACCTCTGCCTCCTGGGTTCAAGCGATTCTCCTGCCCCAGCCTCCTGAGCAACTGGAACTATAGGTGTGTGCCTCCATGCCCAGCTAATTTTTGTATTTTTTAGTAGAGATGGGGTTTCACTATGTTGGCCAGGCTGGTCTCGAACTCCTGACCTCGTGTTCCGCCTTCTTCAGCCTCCCAAAGTGCTAGGATTACAGGTGCGAGCCACTGCGCCTGGCCTATTTTCTAATTTTTAATAGTAGTTGTACTCATGGATGTGGGGTGATATCTTATTGTGGTTTTGACTTGCATTTCTGTAATGATTAGTGATGGGAATTAGAGGATCTTAGCAGCTGGAGTTAGTCATGGAGTGGTTTTAGGGTGTAAATTAACACCTATGTTTTAAGCAGGTTTACAGTTTGTAAACTAGGTGAGTTTCTGGAAGTTAGAGGTCTCGTCTGTGGAATGCAAGTATATGCATCACATGTCTCATTAGCATTTTAAATCTCCACCCAAGGTGTGTTTTTTACTATTATAATGAGCAAAAAGCTACTCTAGGGTGAGTTATTGGAGGGGTGCATATGCTCCTCAGTGGGTAAAGTCCTTACCATAGTTGTCTCCTGCTAGGGCCTGAGGAGTCCAACCACAAGGTCAGAAGCAGCCAGTGTAGCCATTGTCTTGTTTGCTGTCAGTGGGCAGCGTCTCCAGGATTTATTTTCCCAGAGGCTCCCTTGCCTGCTCATCTGGCTACCTGCCTAGCCTAACACCTAGTACATAATAAATGCTGATTAAATAGTAGCGGTTGAGTGATTGTAGTAGTAATAGTATAGTACTAGTAGTGAATATGTAAAGTAGTGATTGTAGAGATAGTGACGGTTGTAGCAGTAGTTACTGTTTTGGAGCTCTGTACTTCCAACCAATTCCATAACCACTGCCCTCACGTAGGAATGCATCTTCCTTGTTTAGATTATTAGTTCCCTCCTCCTCTACCCCATCCAACTAAAACACCACTGGCAGGATGACCTGCCTAAAACCCAAATTTGAGCCTGTCACTCTCCTTAATAATTCCTCCACCAAGCCCCCAGTGGCTTTTTGCCCTCAGGAGAAAGTCTAAGCTCCTTAACACTCTGCACTAAGTCATCTTTATTTAGGCTTCTGCCCGTCTTCAGCTTCATCTCCAACAACTTTCCAGCAACAGTATTTATTATTCCTCAGAGCTTCCAAATGCTTTAGTACCTCTTATATCTCATGCTGTATTGTTTTCCTTAAAACATTGCTTTGTACATAAGAAAATATTCTGGAGATTTATTAAAGAACAAAAATAGAACTATCATTCAATCCAGCAATCCCACTACTGGGTATACCCAAAAGAAAATAAAATTATTATATCAAAAAGATATCCTCACTTGTATCTTTATCACAGCACCGTTCATGACAGAAAAGACATGGAATCAATCTAAGTATCCACCAATGGATGATTGAATAAAGAAAATGTGGTATATATACACAATAGCATGCTATTCAGCCATTAAAAAGAATGAAATGATGTCTTCTGCAACAACACAGATCGAACTGTAAGTCATTATCTTAAGTGAAACAAGCCAGGCACAGAAAGACAAATATTGCATGCTCTCACTCATAAGTAGGTGCTAAAAGTGTGTTCAGATGGATGTAGAAAATGGAATAATAGATAATGGAGATTCAGAAGGGTGAGAGGATAGGAGAAGGGAAATTGGTTAATGGGTAGAATACGTTATTCAGGTGATGAATGTGCTAAAAGCTCTGACTTGCCCACGACACAATCTATGCATGTAACAAAATCGCGTATGTGCCCCATAAATTTGTACAAATAAAAACAAAAAAGGAGTAAAAGATATCATATGGTTCATACTTTCTATTTTTACTCCAATTTTTTCCCTTTCTTTTTCTCTCCCCTCCCTTTTCCCACCTTACTCTCCCTTCACCTCACTTCCATCCACTGCTGTAATAACATCATATTAACACCTTAGGAAGTATCTTTTTTACTTTTTTCCATGTTCATATAATGTTATATAAACACGGATGTATATCTATTTATATATTTACATATTTCTATTTATTTACACATATAACTGGATACCTCTAATCTCTAATGTCAACTCCTGTGAAATTTAAGATCTTGTAAACATCTCTGAGCTTTAATGTTAAGTGAAAAATGGAATTGTTTTACCAAGTCACCGCCTTTTCCTCACTCAGTTACTAACTGAAGGGCCCAGTATCTTTGCGAACTTGATGTTTTTAATTTGAAAGTCCCATTGTCATTTCTGTCACCTTAGACGAGAGTGTTAAGAAGAGGTCAGTGGCAAATTACTGACTCTAGATGAACAATTTGCTTTTAATTAAAAAGCCTGATGAAACTCTCTCTGGGAAATGAATTCATTGAAATGGGAGATAATTTAAGATTGTCCACTCAGGACATTTTCTTTCTAGTTTTCCTTCACCCAGTACATAAAATTTTTATTTAGTCTGGTGACATAAATTGAATTTGACAGGAGCAAAACTTTTTTTTTGCTCAAACCATAAAATTATTGTGTTGCCTAAGTTAACCTTGTGTTTTCCCTTCAGAAAAAATAATGAGTACTGCCTTTCCTAGGGTGATTGTCTGGCAGCAAAGGAAAATGTAGCAAAATTACTCCCTGCTGGGGTTTCAGAATGGAAAGAAAACATTGTATCACTAAATACACATGGGACTCTAAGTCTCAGGACCAGAGTTCAAGCCCAGTTCTGTCATTTAACAGCAGGGTCACCTTGGAAAAGTATCTGAAACTTGGTTTTCTCATTTTTAAAAAGAATAGTAATCCCTGGATTGTATCGTTGGCTCTTTTAAGGATCAAATGAAGTAATGGTTGTGAAATGGTTGAACGACTCTAATGTACAATGTAAATATAGATGGTTATCAATATTAATGCTTGCTGTGCTGATGCACTATGAGAAGTGATTTCTTACCTAAGAGTCTGCCAGACAATAGACCCACCAACCGATGAAGATGGTCACTAGGCAAAATGTCATTATGTCATTAGAATGGAAAGTTAAGCCCAACTTCTCCCTTTACATTCACCACTAAAAAATGAAGAAACTGAGTCCCAGGGAAGTAAAGCAAATTGATGAAAATCACATAGCTAGTTAGGGGAAGTCTAGGACTCAGTTCTCCATTTCCTGCCCAATATTCTTTCCAGAACAACGCTGCTTCTAACCTTATTAAATGAATAATAGTGCTGTGGCTTGACGTGAGCAATTAGAAAAGGAGAAGCTGGAGAAGGCTGGAAGTTTGCTCCACTTGTTCTATTCCCACTTATATCTGGAAGTTCCCTTTTCCATGTTGGAGGTGATGTGAAGGAGAATTTGACCGAATTAAAATGAAATACCAAATTCTCATAGAGTCAAACTGTCTTCACACCCTGGACTGTCCCCTGGGCTGTGTTGGCTATTAGATGAATGGTAACAACAACAGGATGTAACAGCAGCAATTACAAAGTATATTTTAACAATGTTTTCCAAATAGTATTCCAGGAAACATTTGTTCCAGGCAGTAGGCTCAAGTAAGGTAGATTTGCTGCCTTGATACATTCCCATTGTTGGAGATTCACAAGGTACGTTCCCATCTTAAAGCTCCTAAGCAATGCCACCACAAAGAAAATTGTTTAATTGTGTTTAAAAGTTAAATTGACAAATTTATTTGTGCAGAGAAGACATTTTTCCCCTTGAAGCATCTAGTATTGTCCCGAGTAGTTATTTCTCTTCTACTGAAAAAGAAAGGAATATCTTTTGATGACATTGTCTGTCTCTATGAAGGGGCCCTGTACACTACTGTTCCTGCCACCCCCTCCCCACCTTGTGCAGCCTCAGGCAGGACAGTCATGGGCTGCCATGGTTTGCTGGGCCTGAGAGAGCTCTCAGTCAGGGCAAGTGGAGGAGTTCAATGTCAGGGTGGACTTTATGACCGTGATGGGATGCAAATGCAAGCATCTCTGTATATACCAGAGTGAGCAGATGAGGATAGCTGAAAATCAGATTAGATGATCACGTCTCAAGGAATACCCATGTGGACAGACTATGTCTAGGCTCAGACACAGTTCTTCCCCAGTACCTTGATATATGAAAGTCGCTCACCCATTCCTCCCATAGCTTAGATGCAACTCAAAGCAACTTGACCTTGAACTTCCATTCAAATCCTGAATTCACTGCAGGAAGAAAAACAAGAACTGGACCAGAATCACCCTTCACCTTCAGTCAAATGGAAACATGAGATAAAAATCAAGTTTAGAAATGGAAAAATAAAGTTTAATTTTTGTAGCCCTGAGTTTGTGGCTTGTGAAAATATTGTAATTACTACGAATTTCACATTAGGATCTTCCACTCCTGCTATGCTGACTCTCACAGTGCTGAAAAAAGGTCATTTAATTAACTAATACATTAAAAACATATTCTAGCATCTATCTTAAACATTATTATATTTACATTTAAAAGGATAATGTCTGATGCTTCTTTTATGTTGTTGCTAGACCAGTAACATGCAAACACATATGTTGTAAAGGACTCTTAATTGGCCTTTAGAAATTGACTGTATTGTATTGATCAGTGAGGAAATTCAGAGACAAAATAACTTTTTTTTGTAGTAGGATGGGAGGGCAATAAATTTATCTGGTAAAAAAATAAATTTAGTAGGTCAGAAAAAAAAGAACAGGTTACCAAGACCTGGTAGAAAGACAGATAAACCAGACCATAATAAAGTTGGCAGGATATCTTGCATTCTTTTGACTGTATGAATAAAGGGAACAAGATCACCAAGTTTCTCCAGATAGAGTTAAGAATTCCATAATCCATGAACTTCCATATATCATTTCTGATTGTGCTGGTTAGGTCCTCCAACTTATAATTATAATGTTGTAATTAGACAAATGAGATACAAAGGGAGTATATAAGATAGTGGAGTTACATGTGCCAAAGGTAGTTGTCCTTTGGGAAAAATCTGAGGAAGATTTAGGAGAGATTTAAGTTATATAATATTGACAGAGAAAAATTCAAATTATATATTAAAAGGCTAAATTTTGCTTGACCATCGAGAGGGTTTCTGTGAATGATGCCTCCTTGTTATTTCTGCCTCTGGTTTGGTTACATGAAGTATCAATAAGTCACGTACCAGATGTATTTATGTGCTATTGCCCATTCTCCCCATTGAGGTTGATATCTGCAATGGACTTCGGAACACAAAAGTGCTCAAAAGTTCTAGGATGTTACTTCTGTATAATTTGTTCGGGAAATCATCAATTTTAGCATATGCTGTTTATATTGTTCCTTTTATCTCCTACTTTGGTCTTGGAAGATAAGAATCACCCAGATGGGGATGTATGATTAGAATCTGAACAAACAATGATTTGATGTTTAGTAGGATGTGAGCCAGTCATTTTGGGGGCCCTGTTATCCAGCTCAACTAACCTGAGCTTCAGCAGATGCAACTGAATTGAATGCAGATACCTCAGGAATGAATCTGTCTGGAATTCTCGCTGAAATACCGTCTGTCAGCCACATATATTTGATTTAATACTTATTTGGTTTAGAAATGGGTGTAGCTTTTCATATTTTAAAGAAAACTGCAAGGAGTTAGTGTTCAATGAATAGATTTGGCATGATCTTTGAGCAGTGGAACAAGTGTTTTATACATGGATGGGGTGTGGATTGTGGGGTCAGCAAGTCTGCAAAATTTGGACAAGATGATAACTGGAATAACTGAAAAGTTAATTTAACAAGAAAGCCAGGGATGACTACACTGGTAGCAAACATTTTTATTTTTATTTTTTTGAGACTGAGTTTTGCTCTGTCACTCAGGCTAGAGTGCAGTGGGGCGATCTTGCCTCACTGCAACCCCCGCCTCCCAAGTTCAAGCGGTTCTCCTGCTTCAGCCTCCTGAGTAGCTGGGATTACAGGTGTGCACCACCGCACCCAGCTAATTTTTGTATTTTTAGTAGAGACAGGATTTCGCCATGTTGGCCAGGCTGGTCTCGAACTTCTGACCTCAAGTGATCCGCCCACCTCAGCCTCCCAAAGTGCTGGGATTACAGGCATGAGCCACCGCACCCGGCCCTAAACATTTTTACAAGTCCGATAGCTGACTAACCAGTTTCAAGTTCTGTGCTGAATCAGAGAAAGCCTAGGAGGACCAATTGAGAAAGGAATTTCCCGTTTTGCGGGGAGAAAGACCACGACTTTTATGAAGGCTCTGATGGCCAGGAAGTATACATTCCTGTTATTCTGTCTGGACCTCCTCTCAAGTGCATAGTCATCAACCAGAGTGGAAAACCAGGTGGGGTAGTGTCCTAGGCAGCACCCATAAGAACAGGAAGATAAATTATAAACCATAAAATAGATATTCCTAAAGATTCCTTGAGCACTGCCTACAAGATAAGTGGTGCTCATGGAGGAGGTCAGAGTGGAGGAAGAGACTAATAGGCTCAAGGGCAGACAGAGTCATAGCCTTGCAGCTAAACTCTAAAATGACCCAAAGGACTTTTGGACTTTTTTTCCCCTTCTAAAATGTAAGTTTTGGGAAAAGACTGATAATTATTGTTCTGGATAGATTGTCTTCTTGTCCATATCACAACTAATCTTTATTAGTTCTAATTCAGCAGAGCTGTCTTTTACAGTACAAATGTGTGCCTGAAATACAAGATACTGTGTTATTAAATAGAGATAAATATATTATAATATTCTCATTAAGTTGTATTAAGATCATTTCAATTTAGTATTCAGGGGATCTATGAGCCTTCTTGAAAATGACAAGCGTCTCAATTTTTAAGTTCTCACACATACAAACATGTAGCTGGGCCACATTAATACATACACACACATACACACACACGTTCATAAATAAAATTCAGTTAGATGTTGTTTAAAAAGTTATCAGTGAAAATACTGTGTTCCCACTTAAATCAACTATGAAACCATTAAACAAGCTTAAAAATCCAACTAGTTTCAATTGTTTGCTTAAATGAGAATTGCAAGACTCCTTGTTGCCTGCAAGGAGAAAGTCTTAACACAGACACATTTTTTTTTTTTTGAATTTTACTTTAAGTTCTGGGATACATGTGCAAAACGTGCAGGTTTGTTACATAGGTATACATGAGCCTTGGTGGTTTGCTGCACCTATCAACCTGTCATCTAGGTTTTAAGCCTGGCATGCATAAGGTATTTGTCCTAATGCTCTCCCTCCCCTTGCCCCCACCTCCTGACAGGCCCCGATGTGTGATGTCCCCCTCCCAACAAAGACACATTTATAACAAAATATTACCGATTACGAGTCTTGACTTGCAACCTTTTAAGAACATTTTTTTTTGGGGGGGGGGAAGGAATTAAGTCAGAGCCTTTCTTAACCTACCACCAACTTTAAACTGTTGGCATTTGTACATTTTTCCTTGTTTTGTGATTCTAGTTTTGTTGACAATTCACTTTCCAATAAGAAACTTATTATGTTGTGACATTGTGGACATTAGATATCGTGATTCTCAATGACTCTAAAATGTTAAGAACTAATGTTAAAAATGAGTGTAACAAAGGAATGGAAAATGATATTATATATGATAAAATAGATAGCATAATAAAATATATCTGGCTAATATACTTCATATAAAATGGAGCTAGAGGAGAAATTTAGGTTAAACCTCAAAGTACAAAGTTTATTGTTATTCTTTACTAAGTGCACAGCAACATTATTTAAAGTGCTAAATGAACTGTGTGTTTCTGTCACCTGGTTTTTCTCTAGGGGAGAGTGCTATCAAAGCTGCACTTCTATTTCAGACAACGGTGCTGTGCACAAGCAATGCAGATCTATCCACTTTTCATACAGGCTGGGGTCAAAAAGGAGGATGTAAAAGGAAAGGAAAACTGTTCAACCCTAATATTATTTGACAATCCTCTATAGCTGTGTTGTTCAATACAGTAGCTACTAACCATAAGTTAATTAAAGTTAAATTTGAATTAATTAAAATTACCCAAGAATTTAAAACATTCACTTATTCTTTGCCTTAGCTACATTTCATGTGCTCTGTAGCCACATGTGGTTAGTGGTTACTGCCTTGGATGACAATATTTTGTGTTATAGAACCTTCCCATCATCACAGAAAGTTTTTTGGATAGCCTTGCTCCACAGGACAGAATCCCTATTCTAGAGGACAAAACTAGAGGCTTATAAAAGAATACAGTGAATTTTACACACTCTTATTTTGGAGTAAAGCAAAAAGAAACAGTGATCAATGTTAGTCATAAACATAAAGTTATAAGCTGTCCCTTCTACCTCTAAGGAATCTCTCTTCTGTCAGAAAGACATTTCGGCAGCTTCTCCTCTGTTATTATAGCTGTCTGCCAGTAATGTCGTGTAACAATATAATGTACGCCACTGGCCTGTATTTTGTTCAGTGCTACCATTTTTAACTAAAAAGGATTATATCTTTTGGGGGGATCAATTAATTTCACATCTTGAAGCAGAAAATGTTGAGTTCGAGTCATCCTGTTTTTGGAAACAACAACAACAAAATCAGCCTGGAAAGAGGATTCCCAGTTGCCTAATAATAATTTGAAAATAAGATACAATTATTACAGTCAACAGAATTAAATTAAATCTTTTGAATAATCCCTGAATTAATAACACAAAATAGGAAAGGTAACAGAGGATGGGATAAACATGATTATAATACATAGAAGCATTTCTAGTATCATGCATTTAAAAGGCTACATATGCTAGATATAGTCCAACCTAAATTTTGTGAGTTCAACATTGGAGTTAGACTAACAATCAGGTTATCAACCACAAATTATGGGCAAATGGGAAGTGAGGAGAGTGTTGATCAGATCAAAAGGGTATGAAAAATATTGAGGCAAACTTTTGTTAAAGGAAGGTGAAAAGTTTAGAAAAACCTATTCAAAAGGTAGAAGATAGAAGAATGAGTGTGAGATATTGATCAAAGGAAGAATCCAGTGGAGAAGTCTATTTTATAGGAAGAGGGGGAAGATGTCAGTATTACTTAGCAGAAATAAAATAATTTGTTAGTAAAGCTAAAAAAATGTAGATATGAACAAAACCTTGTAGAAAAAATAGACCAAATAAGTATATCTATTGGCAGAACAGTGGACTCTGTGAATGAAGGGACCAAGCACATATGCAGTTGGATCAAGTAGCATTATCCCTCATTATATACATTTTTATATAAAGCCAAATAGGTACATGTACCATCCTGACAGGTGGCAACCTTCTTCTTAGACTTTCTTTTTGACAGTATGTTGAGACAATTCATTATACTAAAAAGAGGAGAATCAGTAGTCAACAATGTATGCATAATACATAGGAACACAAAGGAGGGAGTATAGAACTCTAGTTCAGAGAAGCCTCAGGGAATTGATGATACTTCGCATTTGGGCCTTAAAGAATGAGTATGATCAGACATTTTTCTGGTTTACTAGTGGAGGGGGTTGATGGAGGGAAGAGAGAACCTTTTGAGGAATTGGCATAGTATTTGCAAAAACAAGGAAGCAAGAAATGCAGAGTGCATTTAAGAAACTGCAACTATTTGGACAGTCTACAGTATGGGTTGCCAGGTAGAGTGAGATGAGATATGTTTCAAATCATGAAAGGCTTTGAATATTGATGCAAAGTAGCTAGAACTTAGAAGATGAGCAGTCAATTGAGGAAAATGTGAACAGATTTAACTGACTTTGAATATTTGTATATGCAAACAATATTTTAGCCTCAAGCTCTAAAATCCCAAATTTATTATTTGGTCCTTTCACTGCAAACAAATCAAAGAACAATATTCATCTCAGGTTTGAAAAATCTGGAGGGTACAAAAGGAGATGCCTTTAAATTTTAAAGAAATCAGTATGAGCTCTTCTACTGATACAGACAATTCATATTAAGCTCCAGCTAAAACAAATGCAATCAATTATGTATCGCAGGCTTACTTTTCAGAGCATCCTCTCCTGTCTTTTGGTAAGGAAGGACCCACCAGGGCCTCTCATCTCAATACCTGATTGCCAGCTGGGCACATTCCTCCTGTCCTGAGACATCTGCATGATCACCCCAGAATACATGCTCTCTAAAGTCCCCAGTCATCATTGCTTTACTTTGCTTGTTGGACTTTATGTTTCACTGTGTAAGAACCATCTTCCAAAATGGGAAGCATATTAGTTTCCTGTTGCCACTGTAACAAACACTTAGTAACTTAAAACAACACAAATTTATTCTCTGGCAGTTTTGGAAGTCAGAAGTTTAAAATCAATTTCACCTAAAGGTCAGGTATAGGCAAGGATGGTTGCTTCTGGAGCTCTGAAGGGAGAATGTGTATCCTTGCCTTTTCATAGCATCTTGGGGCTGCCTTTATTCTTTGTCTTGTGCCTCCTTCCTCCATGCTCAAGGCACATCTCTTCCACACCTGCTTATGCCATCATCTCACCCTCTCCTCTTGTAGTCAAATCTCCCTCTGCCTTTCTCTTATAAGGACACCTATGATTACATTTAGGGCCCACCCAGTTAATACAGGTTAATCTTTCCATCTCAAGCTCCTTAGCATAATTGCATGTACAAACTCCTTGTATATGACATAATGTTAACAGATTCCGGGGATTAGGAACCGGATATACTTGGCATGCATTATTCAGCCTTCCCTAGGAGGAGACCCAGAATCACCAAGCTTTTGAATTAGAAATTTTCTCAGAGATAATTACTACCATTATGTTTGAAGACCATATTGTAGGCCACTTACTGTTTGAGCATGTCTTTACCTAAATCGTGTTGTTCTGAGATTCTAATCTCAGGAACTAAGCCTGATCACCATCATTTTTTGTTTTTAATAACTGTCCTCTTGGCTGCGATCTTTGCGATAATCATCAACTCTTTATCATCTGTCTGAAAACCAACCAACCAACCAACCAAAGGGGGAAAAAACCCAAATACCTGCAGGCCTTCTATTGTGATTGTATAGAAACAATAATAAATATTGAGTATAACTCAACCACTGTATTCCTTCTTTACTGCTCATGGAAATTTAATAGAATAGGTATCATTCTTACCATCTTGCAAATAAGGAAACCAAGGCTCATAGAAGTTACGTACCCAAGGTCATACAGGAAGTGACAGGTATGTCAAACTCAAAAGCACGTTATCTTTTTACTGCAGTACTGTTAAACATTGCAGGGAGGCAGACAGTTTAGAATGCTACATGTACAGAAAGTTATGACAGTTCTGGAGAAATTGTAAAGCTCTTGGGGTTACCATGCCTGGCTGATAGTTTCTCAGTCTCTCTTCCCAAGTCCCCATAGGCAGTTAGTGTCTTATTGGTTTCTTCTGTTATTCCCGAGGGTAGTATCATGACCTCATTATAAAAGGGAGGAAACAAAGGTAAAGAGAGGTTTAATAGCTTGCCCAGGGTCACAGAGAGACTGCCAGAAAATGCATCTAGTTTTTAAAATTAATGCCAACTAATAGTCAAGGCATTTTATTTTATTTTATTTTATTTTATTTTATTTTATTTTATTTTATTTTACTTTAAAATAACAGGTTTCTAATTCTCAGGCAGAGAGTACAGGCAAGAATAACTTCCACAGTTAGGTATCAAGCCATTAGCTTTTGCTACCATTGTGATACATTAATGAAGAGGGAAATAAATTAATATTTTGTTTTGATGAGAGAATTTCCACAGGATACATCTTAGCTATGGGGAAATCTGGATCCTAGAGAATGTTTTCTCTCAAGGGGATTTGACATTATCTGTACAGTATAAATCAAGGGGAATAGAGAAGTATATACAGATGAGTTTAATACAGAATACCTTACACGCCCACATTTAGTGGGCAGCTATGATATGTCAGCTAGACTCTGCATGCCATACTTACTGTATGTTAGTTCTAATTCTCACAACCACATAAAGTGTAAGTACTCTTAGCTTCATTTTAAAAATAAACTTTATTTTTATAGCAGTTTTAAGTTCACAGCAAAATTGAGCAGAAGATGGAGATTCCTATACACCTTCTGCCCCTACATATGCATAGGCTTTCCAACTATGGACATCCTGCACTATAGTGGCATAATACTGACATATCATTATCACCTAAGTAAATGTTTATATTAGGATTCTTTTGTGGTGTTGTACGTTCTACAGGTTTTAACAAATATATAATGACATGTGTCTATCATCCTAGTGTCATACAGAGTGGATTCACTGCCCTAAAAATCCTCTGTGCTCAGCTTATTTATCTCCTAGTCCCTCTAAATTCTGATCATTTTACTGTCTCCATCATTTCACCTTTTGCAGAGTGTCATAGAGTTGGAATTATACAGTATATAATGTTTTCAGATAGGTATCTTTCACTTAGTAATATGTACTTAAGCTACCTCCAGTGTTTTCATTTCTTTGTAGTACTGAATAATAGCTCATTGCCTGGATATACCACAGTTTATTCATTGACCTACTGAAGGACATCTTGGTTGCTTCTACATTTTGGTAATTATGAATAAAGCTGCTTTGAACATTTATGTGGAAGTTTTTGCATGGACATAATTTTCATCCCATATGGGTAAATACCAAGAAGCACAATTACTGGATTATATGGTAAGAGTGTGTTTAGTTTTGTAAGAAATTGCCAACTGTCTTCTAAAGTGGTTGTACAATTTTGCACTTCCATTGGCAATGAATGAGAGTTTCTTTTGCTCCATATTCTTGCAAACATTTAGTTTTGTCAATGTTTTGGATTTGGGGCATTCTAATAGATACATAGTGATAGCTTATCATTTTTTAAAAATTTGCAACTCCCTAATGACATATGATGTTAAGCATCTTTTCATAAATGTATTTGACTCTGTGTGTCTTCTTTGATGAGGTACCTGTTCGGATCTTTTGACCAGTTTTATTTGGGTTGTTCATTTCCCTATTGTTTAGTTTTTTTTTTTAAAGGAATAAACAAATGGCTACTCCACAGGCAGAGAAGCCCCTATTGTTGAGTTTTAAGATTTCTTTGTATAGTTTGGATATCATTTCTTTATCAGAGGTAATTTTTTACAATTGTTTTTTCCTAATCTATGGCTTATTTTCTTATTCTCCTGACACCGTTATTCATAGAACAGAAGTTTTTAATTTTAATGAAGTCCAGCTTAGTCACCATATCCAAGGTCATCTAGATATTCTGCTGTGTTATCTTCTAGAAGACATAAAGTTTTATGTTTTAGATTTAGGTTTATGATCCATTTTGTATTATTTTTTGGGCAAGGTGCAAAGTCCATCTAGATTCTTTTTTTTTTTTTTGCATGAGGATATCACTGTACCAACATCATTTGTTGAAAAGATTATCTTTACTCAATTGTATTGCCTTTGCTCCTTTGCCAAATATTGTTAGCTATATTTGTGTGAGTCATTTTCTGGGTCCACTCTTCTGTTTCATTGATTATTTGTCTATTGTTTTACAAACATTACACTGTATTGACTACTCTAGCTTTATAGTAAGACTTTTAAGTCATGTAGAATTAGTTCTGTGACTTTGTTCTTCTCTTCCAATATCTCATTGGCTATTATGGGTCTTGTGCCATTTCACAAAAATCTTTAGAATTAGATTTTTGATTAATTCTAGTTAATTAAAGTTTTGATATTAACAATATTTTGTTGATATTTTGATTGGGATTACATTGAATTTATAGATAAAGTTGGGAAGAACTGACTTAACAATATTGAGTCACTCTACCAGTGAATACGGAATTAATTCTTCTTTAATTTATTTCATCAGAGTTTTGTAGTTTTCCTCATGTAGATTATATATATATATATATTCAGTTAGAGTTATACCTAAGTACTTTATTTTTTGTGTGGTAATTTAAATGGTATTATTGTGTTTTTAATTTTAAATTCCTCTTGTCCTTTGTTGGCATATTTGAAAGCAATTGATTTTTGAATATTAATCTTGTATCCTGCAACCTTGCTATGATTGCTTATTAGTTCCAGGATATTGATTGTCTCAGATTTTTTTTACATAGGCAATAGAATCATCTGTGAACATATAAATTTTTAATTCTTCCTTCCAAATCAATATATATTTTCTTGTCTAATTGCGTTGGCTAAGGCTTCTAGGGTAATACTGAAGAAAAGTGGTGAGAGGGAAATACTTGCCTTGTTCCTGATCTTAGTGGGAAAGCTTTGAGTCTAAATATAATGTTAGCTATAGGTTTCTAGTAGATGTTCATCATCAAATTTGGAAATTTGTCTCTATTCCTGGTTTGCTAAGAGATTTTATCATGAATATATATAATGAATTTAATCAAATGCTTATTATTATTATTATTATTATTTGAGACAGAATCTTGCTCTGTTGCCCAGGCTGGAGTGCAGTGGCGCCATCTTGGCTCACTGTAAGCTCCGCCTCCCAGGTTCACGCCATTCTCCTGCCTCAGCCTCCCGACTAGCTGGGACTACAGGCACCTGCCACTACACCTGGCTAATTTTTTGTTTTGTATTTGTAGTAGAGACGGTGTTAGCCAGGATGGTCTCGATTTCCTGACCTTGTGATCCACCCACCTCGGCCTCCCAAAGTGCTGGGATTACAGGCATGAGCCACTGTGCCCGGCCAATCAAATGCTTTTTTTCACCTATTGATATAATCATTTTTAGCCTGTTGATGTGATTGATTACATTAAATTGGTTGTTGAATGTTGGACCAACCTTGCATACTTGAGTTAAATCCCACTTGCTCACAGTATATAATTCTTTTTATTCATATTCAGGTTTGATTTGCTAAACTTTTGTTAAGGATTTTTACAACTGTATTCATGAGAGATATTAGTCTGTAGTTTTCTTATAATGTCTTTGGTTTTTATATTAGTGTAATAATGGCCACATAAGATGAGTTAGAAAGTATTCTGTCTGCTTCTATCTTTTTGACAAAATTGTAGTGAGCTGTTATAATTTCAGCCTTAAGTGTTCACCAGTGAACTTATTTGGGTCTGGTTTTTCTCTTTTGGAAGGTTATTAATTATTATTTTAATTTATTTAATAGGCAAAAGCCTATTCGTATTGTCTCTTTCTTCTTCCATGAGCCTTTGTAGATGGTATCTTTCAAGGAATTGGTCTTTTTTGTTTAGGTTATTAAATTTGTAGGCAATTCGTGTTGTTCACTGTATTTATTATATTTTTTAAAGTGCACAATATCTGTATTAATGCTCTCTCTTTAGTTTATAATCTTAGTGCTTTATGTTCTCTCTTTTTTCTTCGTTAGCCTGGCTAGAGGCTTACGATGTTATTTATATTTTTAAAAAATAAATTTTTGGTTTTGTTGGTTTTCTCTATTAGTTTCCTTATTTCAAATTCACTGATTTCTGCATTGATATTTATTTGAGGCGGGCAGATCACGAGGTCAGGAGTTCAAGACCAGCACGGCCAACATAGTGAAACCCCATCTCTACTAAAAATACAAAATTAGCCAGCCATGATGGCACGTGCCTGTAGTCCCAGCTACTCCGGAGGCTGAGGCAGGAGAATCGCTTGAACCGGGAGTTGGAGGTTGCAGTGAGCCGAGATTGCGCCACTGCACTCCAGCTTGGGCAACAGAGTAACAGACTGACACTTTATCAAAAATGGATTTAATTTTCTCTCTTTTTTTTCTGTTTTTCTAAGGTAAGAGCTTAGATTATTGATTTTAGATTTTTATTCTTTTCTAATATATAAATTCAATGCTACAAATATCCCTCTAAGCACTGCTTTAGCTATATTCCCACAAATTTTGATATGTTTTACTTTCATCTTTATTTAATTCAAAATATTTTCAAATTTCTCTTGTGATTTCTTCTTTGACCCTTTAGAAGTGTGTTAATATTAAAGTATTTTGAGATTTTTCAGCTATCTTTCTGTTATTAATTTCTAGTTTAATTCCATTGTAGTCTGAGAGCAAGATATTAAATGGTTTCTATTCTTTAAAATCTGTTAACGTGTGTTTCATGGCTGAGAATGTGGTCTATCTTGGTTCATGTTCTATGTGAAAGTAAGAAGAACATGCAATTTGCTGTTGGTTAATGTAGTCATCTATAGACGAAATTGTATCTGGTTGTTTGATTGTGCTGTATAAACTATGTCCTTAATGATTTTCTGCTTGTTGGAGCTGTGCATTTTTTTTTAATAGAGGGATGATGACACCTCCAACTGTAATTGCGGACTTATCTATGTCTCCTTACAGTTTTAGTCGTTTTTGCCCCACATATTTTGACACGCTCTTGTTAGGCACGTAAGATTAAAGATTAAGTCTTCTGGAGAACTGACTCCTTTATCATTATGTAATGATCCTCCTTATCTCTGATAAACTTTCCTTATTCCGAAGTCTGTTCTGTCTGAAATTAA
This sequence comes from Hylobates moloch, assembly GCF_009828535.3. Taxonomy (NCBI): domain Eukaryota; kingdom Metazoa; phylum Chordata; class Mammalia; order Primates; family Hylobatidae; genus Hylobates; species Hylobates moloch. The sequence continues at coordinate 54,635,127 of NW_026652286.1, read as the reverse complement.
TATAGCCACTGCAGCTTTCTTTTGTTTAGTGTTAGCATGGTATATTGTTCTCCATCTTTTACTTTTCATCTATAATGTGTCTTTATATCTAAAGCAGGTTCCTTTTAGGCAATATATAACTGGCTCTTGTTTTTTGATCCTCAATTTATTTTAATTAATTTGTTTAGATAATTGATGTTTAATGTAATTATTTATATAGTTGGATTAATATACATCATTTTGTTACTGCTTTTTTGTTTTCTGCCCTTTACCTTTGTTCCTATATTTTTTCTCTATTCTTTTTTTTTTTTTTTTTGATGGAGTCTCACTCTGTTGCCCAGGCTGGAGTGCAGTGGCTTGAGCTCGGCTCACTGCAACCTCTGCCTCCCGGGTTCAAGCTATTCTCCTGCGTCTGCCTCCTGAGTAGCTGAGACTACAGGCACCCACCACCAAGCCCTGCTAATTTTTGTATTTTTAGTAGAGACAGGGTTTCACCATATTGGCCAGGCTGGTCTCAAATTCCTGACCTTGTGATCCGCCTGTCTCGGCCTCTCAAAGTCCTAGATAACAGGTGTAAGCCACCGCACTCAGCCTCTTTTTGTGGTTTTAATTGAACATTTTATATAATTACATTCTATCTCCTTTATTAGCATATTAATTATACGTTTTAAAATACATTTTTGTGGTTGCCTTAGAGTTTGTGATACACATTTATAATGAATGCATGTCCACTTTGAAATAACTCTATACCACTTCGTGGATAGTGCACATACGTTATAATAGTGAAATAATACCAATTCCTTTTTCTTTTTTCTCATGGCTGTCATTTATTTTACTCATGCCTAAGCATGCATATACATATATGTATACACACACATATATGCATAGTCAGTTATATTGTTGCTATTATTTTGAATAAACTGTTATCTGTCAAATCAATTAAGAAAAAAGTTCTTATTTCACCTTCACTTATTTCTTCTCTAGTCATCTTCATTTATATACACCTGAGTTTCTGAGCAAATTATTTTTCTTTTCTCTGACAACTTCTTTTAACATTTCTTGTAAGAATGGTCTACTGTCAACAAATTCTCTTATGTTTGTCTGAGAAAGACTTATTTTTTTATTTGTCCTTCACTTTTAAAGGATAATTTTCAAGAGAGAGAATCCTAGATTGGTGACTTTCACTTTAAACACTTTAAACATTACACTCCACTTGCCTTGTTTGCATGGTTTCTGAGGAGAAGGTGGATGTAATTCATATCTTTGCTTTTCAAAAATAAGACATTTTTCTTTTGGTTTCTTTTAAGAATTTTCTTTATCTTTATTTCTAATTTAAGTAGAATATTCTTTAATAATTTTTTTTTTAGCATTTACCCCTATTGTCATTCTCTGAGCTTCCTAAATTAAAGCTTTGAGATATTCTTAGTCTTTATTGCTTCAAATATTTCCCTTCTTTCCTTCTTCCCTCCCTCCCTTCTTTCCTTCCTTCCTTCCTTCCTTCCTTCCTTCCTTCCTTCCTTCCTTCCTTCCCTTTTTTCTCTCCCTTCCTTCTTTTCTTTTCTTTTCTTTTTTCTTTTCTCTTTCTCCTCTGGTATTCCCCTTATGGCTATATTACATTATTTTTAGTACTACAGTTCTTAGATATTCTGGGAATTTTTTTTCAGTTTTTTTCTCTTTTCTTTTCTGTCTGAGTTTCTATTGATGAGTTTCAAGCTGATGAGGTTCTTTCTTCAGCTCTGTACAGTCTACTAATGAGCCCATCAGATACACTCTTTATTTCTGTTGTAGTATTTTTAATCCACAGCATTTCTTTTTGATTTGTTTAGAATTTTCATCTCTGTGCTTACATTGCCCATCTATTCTAACTTGTTGCCTAGTTTATCCATTAGAGCTCTTAGCATATTAATGGTAGTTGTTTTAAATTTACAGTCTGATAATTTTAACATCCCTGTCATATCTGATCTGGAGTCTGTTGCTTGCTGTTTCTTCAAAATGCGGTTTTGTCTTTTTATAATTATTTGTTGAAAGCTAGACATAATGTACTGGATGAAAAAAACTGTAATAAATAGGCCTTTAGTGATGTGGTAAGGTGTGGGGCAAAGGATAGCATTCTATAGTTCTATGATTAGGTTGTAATCTTTGGGTGAGCCTCTGCGCTGGACTGTGAACTTCACAAGTGATCCTCAATTATTTTTCACTTCCCTAGGTGAAACAAAATAGGTAGAGTTGGCTGCCATTGGATGTATCCCTTCCTCCACGTAAAAGTCTAGAAAGGGCTGGGGTTGAGTTTTTCAGTTCTCTCACACGGGAGGCTAGAGCAGGCTGGAGTTGGATATTTCTCTTCCACTAATTTAGTCAGGCTCTCATAAAACTCCCAATACTTTAGTACTTTAGACTCTAGTAAAATGGGAATAGTTTTTTTGTGTGTGTTTGTGTGTGATGGCCTTGTTAAGAAGAGTAGATGATCTGGCATATTTTAAAAGGTTAATTTTACCCTCCCTACGCAGGAAGCTTGAAGAAATTTTTCTACAATATTTCTTGTGAGAACCTGGTAGATTTTCTGGAGGTAAAACTCCCAAAATGTAGGTTTCCCACGTGACTTGGTCCTCTTATATTTTTTCTTTTATCTCTCTGGCTTGTCCACACTAAGACTTCAATAATTTATCAATTACAGCTCAGGTTTTTCTACCTGGTATTGGTTTCCAAGGAGGTTTCTGCTTATGGGTTTCTGCTGTGTCAAGCTGTGTTACCCTGTAGGGGCCCACTTTCCTCTCCAATTCTGGGGGCAGAAGTTTGTTCTGTAATCTAATTTTTGTTCTGTGATCTAATTTTTCCTTTCTTTTCTTTTTCTTTCTTTAATTTTTTTGGAGACTGGGTCTTGCTCTGTCGTCCAGGCTGGAATGCAGTGGCGCAATCTCGGCTTACTGCAACCTCTGCCTCCCAGGTTCAAGCAATTCTCCTGCCTCAGCCTCCAGAGTAGCTGGGACCACAGGTGCACACTGCTACGCCCAGATATTTTTTGTATTTTAGGAGAGATGGGGTTTCATTCACCATGTTGCCCAGGCTGGTCTCGAACTCCTGAGCTCAGGCAGTCTGCCCTCCTCAGCCTTCCAAAGTGCTAGGATTACAGGCGTGAGCCACCGCACCCGGCCTGTGTGACCTAATTTTTCTAATAAATCTAAGAAGAGTTGTATTTTTAGTTTGTTCAGCTTTCTACTTGTTGGGATGGGGTGATGATTTCCAAGATTTTAATATGTCAAACCAGAAACTGGAAGTCTTAGCTTCATTTCTTAGATTAAAAAATTGAAGGCCCAGGGAAGCTAAAATCGCATGGCTCATTAGTGAGAGAGCCAGAATTTAAAAGTCTAGTGTCTTTGCCCTTTGCATTAACCATTTTGCCTTCCTATTAATTTGACATGTACTGTCATATTGTGAGAATACACAAGTAAAATAGGAGTGGGACAGGATGTGTGTGTCTTGTGTGAATAATTTGCACTTGATTTATCCTTGACATTTCTAGAACCAGAGAGATGCTGGTTTATGTGTAATATAATGGGAAGAATCCAAGTCTTGGAACTTGACTAATCCGGGTTAAAGTCCAACTACTGTATTTGCTCGCTATGTGACCTTGAGTAAATGCCTAATAAGTTTTGTGAGCCTCAGATTCTTCATCTATGAACAAAACCAGACTGAGGTTGCTATTGTGAGAATTAAGAAAAAATAAACACAGAAGCAAAAATCCTAAATAATAAATGAAGATTAGTAATACATAAAAATGATGATACAGCATGACCAGCCAGATTTATTTCAAGAGTATATCACTGGCTTAACATTTTAAAAATCAATTAATGTAATATAACATATTTCTATTCAGGTGAAAAAGCTTTATAATCACCTCAATAGATGTAGTGCAAACCGTTTGATAGAAACCTGATTTTTTTCAGCTATGTCAATGCCCAAGAATTCACTGCCTCTCCAAAAAAGTCACTGAAATGTATTCCCTCCACCTGCATTTGTCCTAGGTCTGCTCTCTGCCTCTGGGTAGCCCAGCTTTCATATTACTGTCTTTCTAATATGTGAGCACAGCATTAGTTTTTTTTTTTTGAGGTCATCATAATTATTTGTCCTTTGACCTTGTTTCTATACATTGTTTTTAATGTGCCTCACTTAATATTTTGCCCATACATGAAAGTAATACTTTATGTATGTGGTCAGCACAAAATACAGTGGGAATGTAGTTCTTCTATTTGTGTATTGCATTTCTAATAGTGTAGTCTAAGATTAAATGAGCTGTTTTGATATCATGATATCGGCTCTTATTGAGCTTACTGTCAGCTTTTGTCTAGGCCTTTTATACATAACTGGCAATTACTTAATGTCTTAATCATAATGTATGTGTGTATTTGATTTTTAGAGGCTTAGTGGATTGTTTACATTTATCTTCATTAAATTTCATCATGGTAATTTGGCTTGCTTTACAAGGATGTCGAGATGTTTCAGTCTATTGTCCTCAGTAGCATCTCCCTAATTTGAGTTGATAATTTTGTCTTCTGAATTTTTTTCCAGTGATTGATTTAAAAAAATTTAAAAACTGACCAGCAAAAATTGAACAGATATATTTTATAACTCACCTGATTATGAATACATTAATTAGAACCATAAATGTGGTCATTTATTTATTCATCCTCCAACATTGTCATATTATGTTAACAACGTAGCATGAGAGACATAATTGACATCTTAGTGGAATACTAAGTACCAAGGGTTTTAATAAGGGTATTCCCTGTTTCCCAAGCTCATGGGCCTTTGAAATTAATGATTTTTTAAAGTAGGGTTTATTTTTCTATGAACAAAAGAACTAGTTTTTTTGTTTCTTTCTTGAGACAGAATCTCGCTCTGTCACCCAGGCTGGAGTACAGTGGTGCGATCTTAGATCGCTGTAGCCTCTGCCTTCCAGGTTCAAGCAATTCTCCTGCCTTAGCCTCCTGAGTGGCTGTGATTACAGGCGTGTGCCACCTCATACAACTTTTTTTTTTGTGTGTATATTTTTAGTAGAGATGTGGTTTTGCCATGTTGGCTAGCCTGGTCTCAAACTACTGGCCTCAAGTGATCCTCCTGCCTCAGCCTCCCAGAGTGCTGGGATTGCAGATGTGAGCCATTAAGCCCGGACGGAACTACTAGTTTTAAATACTTAAAAAAAACACACACACACACACAAGTAACTACTATTTTTTTTCCTTGTTGTACGCAGTCTATTTTTGTGCCCTGAGATGATCTATACTATATTAGTTTATTTACTCCTTGGAAAATTAGAAAATACGGTGAACACATGTAAAGGAAAAATGTAATATACATATATCTTAGTAATGCAATAAGAAGACTTATAGTAAAAGGCAAAAGTATTTAGAATTCCGATTTTCAGCAGTTGCTTTCTTATTTATAAGAAATAAATAAGCACACTCACAGCCACATTAATGTCCAATAACAAAATTGCCCCTTCTGCACTGATAATTAATCTTTACCAAAATGCATCCAGAGTGTCCAGTTAGTGTCACAGTGGAATGGTTGGAAGCTTCAGTGGATGAATGGATACATGGATCAATGGATTAATGGTTGCTTGGTCCACAAGAAAGGAGCCACTACTCTTTTCAAGGTTCCTCTCTATAAAATACTTTCTCCTCAGCTTATTATTGCATGAGAATATGAAATGTCCAAATTTCAGTTTATATCTTCTTTAGTCAGTTGTTTATCATTTCCTTTCAAAGTTTAGTGAAATGGAAGACAGAACTTTTGAGTCTGGAAGACCTGCGTTCAAATGGCAGTTCTCAATCTACTAGCTGATTGAGAAAGTTGTTTATTTTTGATGAGCTTTTTTACTCACCTCTGACAATTTAAGGCTTCTGTGAGGTTAAAGTGAAATACTGAATGTGAAGAGCTGGCAGAGTTGGGAGCACATACAGGGACTAAATAGTTTTAGTTCCCTCTGTCTTTCCTTTTCACAGCAAATTTATGGTTTTAGATTATCTTTCTAATTAGACCATCAGTATAAATTCAATTATAGATTTACTTATATTAATCACTATTCATAATTTCCATTGTGCTTTACTACTAATAATAAGATTCCTCATATAAGTTGATATCAGCAAACACTATTCGAATTATCCATATAAATTTACCACTACTTAGTCACTGTTATGACCCAGCTCTGTATAGTTCACATGGATTGCTGTTTACCAGCCAAGATCAAAAGAAATATTGTATTACTATCTTCTTAGTTGCTATAATTGGGACCAGAGTGCTTTGTCAATTTTGCTCTTCCTAGGGAGAAATGTGAGCTTCGAATATGCATTTTGGTTAAAAGTCTCCCCCTTCCCTTCTGCCTATCCTTTAGAACCTTTTCTATTTCATACCCTCTCATATAAGCTTTCAATTTTCTTATTGATTTAATGACACATAATTGTTTCCTAACTCACTCTTAGTTATCATTATTACAATTTTATGTACCCATAAAACTCCTATTATTATAATTTTCATAATGAGTATGAAAATATGGCACTGAAATTGGTACTAAATATTTGATGAATTGAAATTCAAATTCTGCAAATATTACAACTCAAAAATCACACTAATTATTAATTGCTTTTTACAGAACAACATTTATTTCACATTAGTAGAAATAAGTTCACAAGGGTACATTACAAATGAATTGTGTAGGTTTCTAAATACCAGGTAAAGGAGGTGGTTTATTATCTTTCAAACAATGAAGAATAATTGAAAGCTTTGGAGAAGGTTTTGTGGCATACTTAAAGGTGTTTTGGCAAGATTTAATTCTTGCTTGCATAGGTAGAGAACAGAGGGCAGTTAGGCTGAAGATGCTGTCCACCTGGTAGAAGTGGGATGGGAAGAAACTGATGAATGTGAATGGTGTTGTAAAAGTGAATTTCAGGCCGGGCGCAGTGGCTCATGCCTGTAATCGCAGCACTTTGGGAGGCCAAGGCGGGCGGATCACGAGGTCAGGAGATGGCGACCATCATGGCTAACACAGTGAAACCCGTCTCTACTATAAACACAAAAAACTAGCCAGGCATGGTGGCAGGTGCTTGTAGTTCTAGCTACTTGGGAGGCTGAGGCAGGAGAATGGCGTGAATCCGGGAGGCGGAGCTTGCAGTGAGCCGAGATCGCGCCACTGCACTCCAGCCTGGGCGACAGAGTGAGACTCCGTCTCAAAAAAAAAAAAAAGAAAAATTCATGAGCAGCCCTACTGCCTCGTTGAACGCTGCCCACCTTGACCAGGGTTCATGCTTTGAAAAACAAAACAGTCCTTGTATTTTCTCATATTTCGTTCATGTATCTCAGTTGCAAAATATTGGTCCCAGGCTAGCATTCATGTAGCAGCTTCCCATATGAACGTTAAACAGGCAACGATGATGCTTTATAATTACAGTGCTTGAAATGATTGGAAATAAATTGGCACTCCAATTATAGATGCATGAAAGAGACACCAGTATATCACAGTCAGTCCATTAATTTCTAAAGTGGTTCAGGCCATCTCACTATTTCAGTGACGTTCTTTATTCACGGCTTCAGTGAATCACTCTGAATTGTGGTGGCTCAAAATTAACAAGCTGAAGGATATATTTTTTTAACCTAAAATATCTCAGATTATTTTCACCTACACGGGGAAAAAAAAAGTAGACAGGGAGCCAGAGAGATACTATTAAATTCTGTAATTCTGAATTCTGTGTATAGAGTTTGGAACAAATGGGTTTTGATAAACTTTAAAAAATTCTTTTAAAACGTTTTTGAAAAAATGTCCTCAATATAATTGAACAAAAACCATGAACTTTTCCAAATCTCTCAAAATTAAATTAGGAAAGTAGCAATCTTCAGTGTTTAATTTTTGGTATTTGCATGGATGTCTATTTGAGTTAGTCAGACCGAAAACATCGCCTTTTATGTAAAGGTAACCCGAGAAATATTCTAAATGTTTCCAAAAGTTTATCTGTAATGGTCATAGTTTGAAATTACCATACATACGCTTTCAGAAGTTTCTCTAGATGTGTAATTGACTGTTGCTCTCCATGGGTTTCACTGAAAAATGACATTCATTTGATTCTGATAACTAAATCCTTTTAATATTATCTTTTCAGCTTAAAGTTGTAAGAATCTAGGGGCAGGCTCAACCCAGCCATTAAAATGAATAAATCTATAACTGACCAATGACACTAGACTCTTTCACTGACTAATGCATTCCTTAAGAGTAGGTGCTATGCCTTATTCATATATTGTGCACACAGTTGCCATTTAGGGGGTATTGAACACATATATATTGAGTGAATATTCTTGCTTATAGCCAAAATATAAATAATCAAAAATTTAATATACATGTAAAGAAGGTAGAGGAATATTTTGGAGTAAAAGGTGACATGACAATTAATTTCAAATTGAATATTTTATTTTCTAAATTTTATTTTTATTGTAGAAAAATACATGGAAGTATTCTTATAAAAATTAAATACTACAAGTAAGGGTAAAATCTGCTGGCATAATTTACATGAAGCAGTTTTTCATGGTAAAAATTATTGTAGAACATTAGTTTTACTGTAGAATTCTGCTGAATATTTTATCGAAAGTTTTCTAAAGGCATTTATTCTTTCTTACTAACATTTGTCATATGGCATTTCAAGCTTATACACAAGTAAAGAAAATATATTGTGAACCCCCATGTATCCATCAACTGTTTTTAACAGCTATCAATACATGGCTAATACAGTTTTATTTGTATTCTAACCCACTATTTGCCCTTTGCCATGAAATTATTTTGAAGTACTACCAACATTATATCATTTTATTTATAGATAGCTTTAGCATCAATCTATATAAGGTAAGGAGTTTAAAAATATAACCACAGTGCCACTACCATGAATAAAAATGAACAATTCCTTAAAATCATTATACATAGTCAGTGTTCTTATTTCTTCAATACGTATATATGTATATATAATTTTCTTCTTCATTTTAAAGTTGATTTATTTGAACTTGGATTCAAAGTTGACACTTCTGAGACGTCTGTTCGGATTGGTGCTTATGCCTGATATCTTCCTTCTTTCCCTTCTTCCATCCCTCCTTTCCTCCTTTCTTTCTTCCCTCAATTATTTACTGTGGGGCAGGTGCCAGTATATGAGAGAATCTAGGTGTTCAAAGATGAATATAACATAGGTGCGTCGCATTAAGCCCTGAACTCTGGGTTACTGTAAGAGTATCTTCACCCACTCGTCCATTCACTAGTCACAAACATAGTACTTTCAAGATTATAGGCTTATATTTATTCTATTGTTTTTGTCTAGAAACTTTTACCTACCTTGGCCTATCTATTCTTTGCAAACTTTGAGACCTATTCCAAATGTAAGTGTTTTAGGGAGACTTTCTTGATTATCCAAACAAAATTTATCTATTTTCTTTCTCAAAGCCACTTATATATGCCATAATTTAGCATTTGTATAGTTTGTCTCATTTTACTGCTATTTTTGTATCCTCATCTCTCTCACATCTAGTGAGTATTTTTTCATTATTTTTTATTTATAACTGATACATAATAATTATATATTTATGGGTTGCAGTGTGAATTTTTTAAGTTTTTATCTTTTAATTTTTAAATGTATCTGTTTATTTTGGAGACAGGGCCTCACTGTGTTGCCCAGGCTGGGGTGCAGTGGTACAATCATGATTCATTGCAGCCTTAAACTCCCAGGCTCAAGTGACCCTCCTACCTCAGCTGCCCAAGTAGTTGGAACCAGAGGTGCTGGCCACCATGCCTGGCTAGTTTTTTATATTTTGAAGAGACAGGGTCTTGCTATGTTGTGCAGGCTGGGCTAAAGCGAACCTCCTGGCTCAGCCTCTCAAAGTGCTGGGATTACAGGCATGAGCCACCCTGCCTGGCCCACTGTGGTATTTCAATACATGTATACATGATCAAATCAGAGTAATTACCATATACTTCACTTTAAACATTTATCATTTCTTCGTGGTGATAACATTCAAAATCCTTTCTTCTAACTAGCTTGAAATATTTACTGCGTTGTTATTTTCTACAGCCACCCTACTGTGTAAAGAACACCAGAACTTATTCTTACTGTCTAATCGTAACTTTGTATCATTGACCAACGTCTTCCAGTGCCTCCTTTTTTCCTACTCTCCACAGCCTCTGGTAACCATTATTATACCCCGTATTTCTATGAAATCAATTTTTTTTTTAGATTCCAAATACGAGTGATATAATGCAGTGTTTGTCTTTCTATATCTGGTTTACTTCACTTAAGAATAATGTCTTCCAGGGCCAGGCACGGTGGCTCACGCCTGTAATCCCAGCACTTTGGGAGGCCGAGACAGGCGGATCACGAGGTCAGGAGACCCAAACCACCCTGGCTAACACGGTGAAACCCCGTCTCTACTAAAAATACAAAAAATTAGCCGGGCGTGGTGGTGGGTTCCTGTAGTCCCAGCTACTCGGGAGGGTGAGGCAGCAGAATGGCGTGAACCCGGGAGGTGGAGCTTGCAGTGAGCAGAGATCACACCACTGCACTCCAGCCTGGGCAACAGAGCGAGACTCCATCTTAAAAAAAAAAAAAAAAAAAAGAGAGGGACAGCATTAGGAGATATACCTAATGCTAAATGATGAGTTAATGGGTGCAGGAAATCAACATGGCATACATATGGGTGCAGGAAATCAACATGGATACATATGTAACAAACCTGCACATTGTGCACATGTACCCTAAAACCTAAAGTATAATAAAAAACAACAACAACAACAACAACAACAACAACAACAAAAAAAGAATATTGTCTTCCAGGTTCATCCATGTTGTTGAAAATGACAGGATTTTATTGTTTTATGGCTAAATAGTATTCCATTGTGTGTGTATATAAATATGGAATGGAATACTATACATTGTGTGTATATATATGCATACACACAATCTGTATATATATACGTGTGTGTATACCATATGTGGTGTGTATATATATGTGCATGTATATATAAATACTGTATACCTGTATGTATATGTATATATATACACACATGCATATATACCATATGTGGCATATACACACATTCATATATATACATATTGCATGTGTGTATATATATGCATATGAATACACAAGATATGTGTGTGTATGTATATACATACACACAATATACACACATGCAGCATGTTTTCTTTATACATTCACCTGTTAGTCATTGAGGTTGATTCTATATTTTGAACATAGTGAATAGTGCTGCAATAAACATTAGAGTCCAGATATCTCTCCAATATACTGATTTCATTTCTTATGGCTATATACCCAGTGGTGGAATTTTTGGATCACATGGTAGTTCTATTTGTAATTTTTTTAAGGAAACTCCATGCAGTTTTCCACATTGGCTTTACTAATTTACATTCCCCAAACTTTATATGAAGGTTCCCCTTTCTCCATATCTTTGCCAGTGTCAATTCTTCCCTTTTTGATGAAAGCCATTCCAACTGGAGTGAGATATCTTATTGTGGCTTGGATTTGCGTTTCTCTGATGATTAATTATGTTGAAGATTTTTTTACATACCTGTTGGCTATTTGTATGTCTTCTTTTTAGAAAATGTCTGTTCAGATCTTTTGCCCATGTTTAAATTGAATTATTTGTTTTTATGCTATAGAGTTGTTTGAGCTTCTTATATGTTCTGGTTATTAATCCTATTAATCCCTTGTCATATGGATAGTTTGCAAATATTTTCTCTCATTCTGTGGGTTGTCTCTTCACTTTGTTGATTGTTTCCTTTGCTGTGCAGGAGACTTTTAGCTTGATGTAATTCCATTTGTCTATTTTTTGATTTTATTGCCTATACCTTTTTTTTTCTTTTTTGAGACAGAATCTCACTCTGTTGCCCAGGCTGGAGTGGAGTGGCATGCACTGCAACCTCTGCCTCCTGGGTTCCAAGGGTACTCCTGCCCCAGTCTCCTGAGTAGCTGGGACTATAGGCATGCACCACCATGCCCGGCTAATTTTTGTAGTTTTAAAAGAGATGGGATTTCACCATAATGGCCAGGCTGGTCTAGAATTCCTGAGCTCAAGTGATCTGCCCATCTTGGCCTCCCAAAGTGTATTGCCTGTACTTTTGAGGTCTTGCACAAAATATATTTGCCCAGACCAATGTTCTGGAGAGTTTCTCCAATGTTTTCTTCTAGCAATTCCGTTCAGCAAATGTATATTTCTCAGTTGCAATGTTTCTGTTTGATTTTTAAAAATTATTTTGATATTTGTTAAATTTCTCATAAACCTCTGAATTATTTTTCTATGTTATCTTGAACACCACTGAGTTACCTTAAAACAGCTATTTTGAATTCTTGGACAGAGAGCTCACATATTGCCATCTTGTTAGGGTCAGTTACTGGTTCATTGCTTTGTCTGGGGAGGACATGTTTCCCTGTTTGCTGTTGTATCTTGTACGTCTTTGTCTTTGCATTGAAGTATTATTTATTTAAGTCTTCTCTGTCTAGCTCGTTTTGTTTTTTTAATTGGGTATATTTGATGAGATATTCTTTGTAATTTACATGTAGAATTTCTTATTTATTTATTTTTCCTGCTAAGTTGCTTCCTCCTTTTTGGCACTTGATGACACCTTACGCCCAGGTTTGCTTTGGCTCTAGCAAACAATTGAAGCACTGCTGGCCCAAATGGGAGAGGTCCCACAGGGGCCACCCTGGCAGTGTGGGATTCGTGCCCAGGAAACTTGAAGAATGTACCTCCTATAGCATGGTGCTGCTAAAAAGCAAATCTGATTTGGCCTCTTCTTTGGCTGAGTTACAGAGCAGAGTTTCCAGGGCTGGGGGTGGTAGTCCTGCCTCCCACCTTTGTTTCTGGCTGTCCTCAGGGACATTTCTCTCTTCGTGTACTCACAAGGCTTCCTGTGGGTTGAGGCAGGGACATGTCTTCTGCCAGGGAACACAAGATCGTGGAGAAGTTTGTTGTCTACCTCAATCTAAGGTTTTTTTTTTTTTTTTTTTTAATGTGGAAACTGAGTTGGGGAAGTTTTCTGTGCTTTTGGTGCTAGGTGGATTGTGGAGAAGGGTATTGAAGGAAATTTGATTTCCTTACCGTATGCTTGAAGTTTTTTCAGTTCTCTGTGACCCCTGGAACTTACTCATCCTCATATTTGAATTCTGGATATTGCTGGTGATAATCTCAGTATTGTATATTAAGTTTTGATATACAATTATCAAGTGAAGCCAGCTTGCTTATATGCTACCGTTTTGCAATTGGAAGTTACTTTCTACTTTTTTGATGTAGCCATTTATTGCTATGAACTTTTCTCTCAGAATTGCTTTTGCTATATCTCCTAGGTTTTGGTATGATGTGTTTCCATTCTTATTTATTTCAAGGAATTTTTAGATTTCTTCATTATACATTGGTTATTTAGGAGCACGTTGTATAACTTCCATGTATTTGTAAGATTTCTAAAGTTTTTCTTGTTAATTTCTAGTTTTATACCATTGTGGTCTTTAAAGATATTTGTTATGATGTCTCTCTTCTGAAATTTGCTAAGATTTGTTTTGTGGCCTAACATATGATCTATCCTGGAGAATGTTCCATGTGCAGTTGAGAAGAATGTGTATTCAGCTATTGGATGCAATGTTCTGTAAACGTATTTACCTCCGTTTGGACTCTGGTGTAGTTTAAATCTGTTTCTGTCTTAATAAATGTATGTTAGGTCCATTTGACCTCTGGTATAGTTTAGATTTGATATTTCTATCTTAATCTTGTCTCGATGGCATGATTGTTGAAAACGGAATGTTGAAGTCCCCTACTATTATAGTATTTAACTCTATCTCTCTTTTAAGATCTAATTATTTGCTTTATATATTTGGAAGCTCTGGTGTTGGGTACATATATATTTACAATAGCTATATCCTCTTACTGATTTATCCCTTTACTATTATATAATAACTTTGTCTGTTTTTGTAGATTTTGGGTTAAAGTCTATTATATCTTATATAAGTGTGGCTACTCCTACTCACTTTTGATTTTGTTTGTATGGAATAGTTTTTTCCATTTTTTCACTTTCGTTTTATATTTTTCTTTAACAGTGTGGTGAATCTCTTGTAGGTATCATGTACTTGGTTCTTGTTGCTTTTGTCCATTCAGCCACTCTACATCTTTTAATTGGACAATTTAATCTATTTTCATTCAAGGTTGTTATTGATAAGTAAAGACTTATTCCTGCCAATTTTTTTTTAATCCTTTGTTTCCTTTTTCCTTTTTTCTTGTTTACTTCTGTGGTTGGGTGGTTTCCTCTAGTGCTAATCTTTGTTTTCTTTGTCTGTCTCATTTTCCTATCTGGTGTATATTCATTTTTTGTGGTTACCACAAAGCTCACATAAAGAATCTTGTAGTTATAATTGACTATCTTAAGCTGATAACACCTTAACTTTGGTTACATAGAAATACTCTGGTCTTTTTTCCTCTCCCCATAATTTGTATTTTAATTGCCTTAATTTACATCCTTATTTTTTGCGTGTCCCTTAGCCACTAATTGTTGCTGTTGATGTTTTGGACCTTTTTGACTTTAAATCTTCACACTAAAGGATTGAAAGATTTACATGGCACCATTATAGCATTGAGTTATTCTGAGTATGATTATAGATTTGTCTATATTGGTGAGTTTTATACCTCCATGCATTTTATGGTAATAATTATTGTTCTTTCATTTCTACTTGTAGCACTCTCTTAAGCACTTGCTATAAGGCCAGTGTGTGGTGATGAATTACCTGTTCTTACTTGTCTATGAAGATCTTTATTTCTCCTTCCTCTGAAGGATAGCTTTTCCAGATACAGAACTCTTGGCTGACTATTTTGTTTTTTTTTCTTAGCACTTTGAATATATCATCCCATTCTGTTTTCCTGGCCTGGAGTTTCTGCTGAGAAATCTGATGTTCTAATGGATATTCCCTTGTAGGTGACTTGACATTTTTCTCTTGCAGTTTTTAGAATCCTCTCTTTTGCTTTTGACTTTTGACAGTTTGATTATAATACATGTTAGTGAGGATTTTTTTCAATTGAATCTTTTTGGGCAACTTTGAGCTTCCTGAATCTGGATGTCCATATCTCTCTCAAGACTTTGAAAGTTTTCAGCTATTATTTTGTTAAATAGGTTTTGTGTGCCTTTCTTCATTATTTTGACATTCCTATAATGTGACTTTGTTTGCTTAATGCTATCACACAAGTGTCATAGGCTTTCTTCAGTCTTTTTAATTATTTATTTTTTTCCTCTGACTGGGTTATTTCAAAAGACCTGTCTCAAAGTTCAGAAATTCTTTTACTTCTTGGTCTAGCCAGTTGCCGAAACTCTCCATTGTATTTTTAAAATTTATTCATTGAATTTTTTAGATGCCAGATTCCTGTTTGGTTCTCTTTTTAATGATATTTATTGGATTTTTCATTCAGATTATAAATTGTTTTCCTGATTTCCTGGAATTATTTCTCTGTATTGTATATCTTTGAGTTACCTTAAGATCATTATTTTGAATTTATTTTGAGACATTTTGTAAATATCCCTTTCTTTGGAGTCTATTACTGGAGACTTGTGTTCGTTTTATTGGTGTCAGGTTTCCTTGCTTTTTCATGTTTCTTGTGCCCCTACATTGATGTCTGTGCATCTAGTAGAACACTCTCTTATTTCACATTTTGTGGAGTAACTTTCACAGCAAAGGGTTTTTTTTTTTTTTGTTTGTTTGTTTTCCTGTAGATGTGTCCAAGGGTTTCATTTGGGAATGGTGCATTCATTTAGGAGTTGGCTTTGGCTTTGTGTGGATTCAGTAGCATGGTCTTTAACCAGATTCTTCAGCTATAATCTTTGTATGTGATGTCTGCAATTGTCTCAGTCGCCTGTGCTGCAGAAGTTTGTCATGGCAGTGGTATGGTCATGTGCTATGACTGGGGGCACTGGGTTAGTTGTCAGTCTAGGTGCATTTGGGTGCAGCAGGCTGGCATGCTGAGTGATGGGTTCTCTGGGCAGGTGGAAGCACCACTGGACTACTTGTTAGTTCAGGTGAAAGTGCAGTGTGTTGGGGAGCTGTGCCGGAATCTCTCTGGGAAGACAGGGCCACCTCCATGCCTGCTGTCATTTAGGGGGCCAGAGCACTCAAGCTTGGTGACTGCAGGGAATTCCTGGGTGTGGAAGTGCTCCTGCTTCTCTGCAGGATAGGATGTTTCGTGAATTAAGACATCAGGGTCTTGGTCATTTCTTCAAGCCTAGACACCAGGCAGCTGGGGTATTGGTGCTCAAGATACTGAAGTAAATGTAGTGGAATGATGACACGGCCTCAGGATTAGAGAGGGCTGGTGGCTACTGGCCTCTAGGGCAGTATGCACTCAAGCTGTGGGGCTCCTGTGGGGTTCCTGCTCTGGGGAAGCCTAGCTGCCCAGACTCCTAGCAACTCTCCAGACTGGATTTGGGGCCTGTAGGGACTGGGTAACTCTTTTGTAGCAATGACTTCTGGCATCTGCAGTGGTGATTGAGGCCGCTGATGGTCTCCAGGTTACCCCTACCTACTTTATTTATTTTGAGATAGAGTTTTGCTCTTGTCACCCAGGTTGGGGTGCTTTGGGGCGATTTCGGCTCACTGCAACCTCTGCCTCCCGGATTCAGGCGATTCTCTTGCCTCAGCCTCCTGAGTAGCTGGCACTACAGGCGTGTGCCACTATGCCTGGCTAATTTTGTATTTTTATTAGAGATAGGGTTTCACCATGTTGGCCAGGCTGGTCTCAAACTCCTGACCTCAAGTGATCCGCCTGCCTTGGCCTCTCAAAGTGCTGGGATTACAGGCGTGAGCCACTGCACCTGGCTTCCTTTCCTATTTTAGGAGTCTTCCCTGGCTCAGAGCTGATCCTGGCAGGGTAGACAGTGTGGTAGAGTCAGGATGCCTTGCTCCCCTTTCTGTGGTGTTGGCCTGGGCTTCTGTGCTGCACAGGGATTTAGCATCCCCCTGGTGCTCTGTACTTTACTTCCTCTGTCACTCGAGGCAAAACTATAGTTTGCTGTTTGGTCCTTTTTTGTTGGGGAGTGGAGGAGAATGAGCACCAGGCAACTCTAGCTGATGTCACTGTACCTATATGTAGATTTTATATTAAAACTATAGTACAGTAGTCTTTTGTAGAGTGCAACATTTTAATTTAGGGTTTCCTAGGGATATTTTACAACAAGAGAGATGCTAATTCTTAATGATAATGTAGCTAATTTGGTCACAATGGCCAGATAAGTGAGATAAGTAATTAGTGCCTTTACCACTCTTTCATGATATCACCCATCATCCTTCTCACCATTTAGCTGGGACTCTTCTAGAGCAGTGGTTATACCTAAACTATTACCTAAGAGAGTACCTGACATATAATAGTTTTTAAATAAATTCTTTCATAAACTTACAAACTGTGAGAGGATAAGACAAATAAAAATGTTGACAAGGCAAGATAAGACTAAGAAATGCTTTGCTATTTTTCTTTTAGCAGTTACAACCTACAGAGACCACATTGGAGAAAGGAAGGCTCATGAAGGAGGTTTATGTTAACTAAAAATTCATTGCATTCAGGAGTTTGATGTACTATGGACTGTATGTGCTATATTTCACAGCCCAGTATCATGCTTCTAACTGAGTAATTTCCCTTGGCAATTTCGATGAGTCTAAATTGTAGCTGAAGCAGTCATGCAAAGGAAAAACAAAGAGTTAGTGTCATTTTTTGGTCATATATCTTGTTTCTAAAATAGACCACATATTTCTAAAAATGTCATGAATATTAGACAAGGAGATATGAGACTGTGTCCCAGTTAAATCCCCAGCTAGTTTGCTGATTTTGAATATATCTGATAGTTAACACTTTTGAGCTTTGTGCTAGTACTTTACATCTCATTTAATCCTCATTAAAAGCCTATGAGCTAGGTACTATTAATTATTATCCTAATTTTGTAGATGAGAAAACTGAAACTTAGGGAAGTTAAAGCACTTGTCTAGAAACAGTTATGAATAATGACTCCAGGACTCCAACACAGTTCACCTCATTCCGGAGTTTATGTTCCGACCCTGAGATCTCAGGTGAGGGCCTGTTTTGGAATCAGTGATCTCTAAGGGCCCTTTTATCTACCTGCTATGTGTCTCTGAATTATTTTTATATCTTTCTGGGTAAATCGATGCATTTGATAGGTATTGTGGAATCTTTGAAATACAGGACTTCAGCCCCCATGATGTTAGAAAGGGATTCTTTTGCTGCCTGAGATATGATAAGTACGTAATAATCGAAGGTTTCCAGTTTCTTGATCCAAGAAAATAGGTAAAAGACAAGTTTAGTGAAAGGTATATCTCATTTTGGATGAAGGAAGTAAAAATTAAGTAAAATCAGTCTTAGAAAATGCATAAAAAGAACAAAGAATCAGTGCAAGATCAAAAAAGAAATTAAGTGCATTTTAGAGTGAGGTGGGAGGAATGTGTGTTGTGTATTTACATCAGAGGAGAATGGTTTGGAGAGAGATGTGGTAGACATAAACCACCAAGTATGCTATGTTTCTATCTAGGATCCAGCCAAGATCTTGACTTTGTTCCCATCCAAACTTCCTGGAGGAGATGATGCCTGGGTTAAGTATTGAATGAGAATCAGAAAAAGTGGGGTTGGGGGTAAAACAGTAGAGACATAGGAAACAATATGAAGACTATTGTAAATAATTAAATAGCATGAGGGTGAAAATAAATATTTATTGTAGATATGTAGAGAGTGACAAAGAGAAAATATTTGATTAATATTTGCCCCTGCATGGTGCATTTTAGCTAGTGTGGCTGGAATAATATTAGTGATTTTAATTGAGATGAATAATTTGGGACAGGTTGATGTATCTCTGGGATATCCAGAAATGATAATGAGTAGATGCTAGGGTAATGCATCAAGAATGTGAGAATAGGCATGGGTTGTTGATATGCACTAGGCACTAGGGGATCATATTTATGGTGGTTAAAACCACCAAAAATGAATGAGCTTGCCCAGGGAGCACGTGTAGAGTGAGAATATTGATTGAGTTACTCTTATAGAAGTAGACTATATTGAACATAAGAGGTGACAGCCTTGCTCTGTTCTGCCATGTAGCCTGTATATTGTGCCAACTGTAGAGTTCTCATTATATATAAATAAAAAAGATATCTAAAGGAAATACATAAAAGACATTTATAACTGGTGTGTGTTTAGAGAAGAGTAAGAAAACTCTATTCTAAGCCATATGAGAAATAAAATAGTGGCTCATTTGCCTAGAGAAAAGAAAATCTCCAAGGATATAACAAGTAAAGTATTTGAAGGGCTGTCATAAGGAAAATAGATGTTTTATCTTTGTGTTTCTCCTGAAAGCATGACTAGAAATGTAGTTAGATTTTTAACTTCATTAGAGAAAGCATTTTCTGAATATTTGTTCTATCTGAAACTGGGATGAGCTCTTTTTGGGAGAGAAAGAGTTCCTTGTTTCTGGCTGTTTGGCAGTAGTCCAGGTTTGTTGTGGGAGGAATAGAAACTTCAGGGAAAGGGGTAAGGACAAGAAGATATCCTATGTCTAAAAAACATTTTGTCATTCGTTGTCAGGGGATGCCCTTTACTTAATAAATTTTGTAGTCTGATAAAAATATCCAGTGGGTTCTTTCACTCTAGGACTTAATTTTTTTAAAAACATTATTGGAATCTGGTTCACTTTAAGACTCCTACTTCTACTTAATGAGGTTGTTTTCCTCTGACTAATTGTTGGTTATATTTTCTTCATATCTTCTTTGACCTTTGGCTATAACAATTCTCTCAACAATATTAAAAAGGGTATTATTTGGAATTGACAATCTTATTTGCTAGTAGCTGAATGATCTAGTGGTGAAAATGACTGGCAGAGTCATGTAATCTATAGAGTAGCAGAGTACAATTTTAATATTTCTGTGAAATCTTTATCTCAGAATAGAATAATTTAACAAATATATTGATTAAGCTTGTATGGCAAGGTGCAAGTACAAAGTGATGTTTCTCTTTCTTACCATAGCCTCTTTGGTCCTTCTCTCTTGCCTTCTTCTTCCTTATCCCTGGATAAGGTCTCAGGAAGATCCAGTTGCTTTTCCAGTTAGCTTTAGATACTAAGAAATTCACAATCATATATAATAATTCCCAAGGCTTATTTAATTGAAGCTTCTATTCTTCCCTTAATCTCTCTTGGATCAAGCCTGCAGTGATTGAAGAAAACTACCATGGGGCAGGGAGTTTGTGATTTCTTTAACAACTTTCTCTTCTGCTTTTCTTTCACCTTCCACTCATAGAGCTGATCTAGTGCCCCCAGAGTTGGAAGGGATTAGGAGGAAGAGAGGTAAGGGGCAGAAATTTTTACCTGATTTGTATAGCTATAAAAGTACATTGGTGACTGTAGCATTCTGGATCTAATCAGGACATAGAAACAAAACAGTAGACTAAACAAGGGATGTTTCATATAAAGAATTAAGGATGATAAAAGAGTAACTATGAGATGTAAGGAAATTATACAGCATGCTTGGGCTGAGGGAATGTGCATAACCAACAACAAACTTGGAAGGATTCAGGCCTTCTTATAAGAGAAGGAATGGTTCAACCCACTAGATAGCAGAGACGTTCCCTCAATTGGTTAGCCTGGAGCTGGCAGGAGTTGCTGGCAAGTGATAGACAACTTTCCACAGTGCCAGTGGGATTAGCAGGGGATCAGCAGCTGGGGGTGTGGGCTCACAGTGGGGCCTGGGACAGGCCCTGGCAGGAGGCCTTTAGAGCACAGGTCTGAGTGAGGCTCTGGTTTCCAGGCTGTGGAAAGGTTATCACCAGGCGAGACTGGAAAGGTCACAGAGGGACTACATTCTCAGCTGACAGCTGGGGCAGTGCTTCACTGGATGACCTCACACTCATGCCACTCACCCCTGACCCATGGTGAAAACTACAGGGTAGCCTTTTCCTCCTGCAATATTCCTACATTCCTGTACTGAGATAGCTTCATACTGTGCTCACTTTAAAGGATAAATGCTTAAGGAAATTTTACCATCACAGAGCATATATTGAAGTGTATTCTGAGATAAGAGGCAATATATTGATAACTAACACAGTAATTGTGAGATGTGGAAGATGTTAAATACTGATTTTTTTTCTCATGATTTGCTGCTTAGATGCGGATGAGGTGTGAGTGCTGGCAACACCAATTTCATGATCTCATAGTGTGTCTGGAATTGGTGGGTTCTTGGTCTCACTGACTTCAAGAATGAAGCCGCGGACCCTCACGGTGGGTGTTACAGTTCTTAAAGGTGGTGTGTCCAGAGTTTGTTCCTTCTGACGCTCGGATGTGTCCGGAGTTTCTTCCTTCTGGTGGGTTCGTGGTTTCTCTGGCTTCAGGAGTGAAGCTGCAGACCTTTGTGTTGAGCATTACAGCTCTTAAGGCGGTGCATCTGAAGTTGTTCATTCCTCCTGTCTGGAGTTGCTCATTCCTCCCAGTGTGGTCTCGCTGGCCTCAGGAGAGAAGCTGCAGACCTTCGCGGTGAGTGTTATAGCTCATAAAGGCAATGTGGACCCAAAGAGTAAGCAGCAGCAAGATTTATTGCAAAGAGCAAAAGAACAAAGCTTCCACACTGCAGAAGGGGACCCCACAGGTTGCCACTGCTGGCTCAGGCATTCTGCGTTTATTCCCTTATCTGGCCCCACCCACAACCTGCTGATTGGTCCATTTTACAGAGAGCTGATTGGTCCGTTTTGACAGGGTGCTGATTGGTGCATTTACAATCCCTGAGCTACACACAAAAGTTCTCCACTTCCCCACTAGATTACCTAGCCACAGAGCACTGATTGGTGCATTCACAAACCCTGAGCTAGACACGGTGCTGACTGGTGCATTTACAAACCTTGAGCCAGACACAAGAGCGCTGATTGGTGCATTAACAATCCCTTAGCTAGACATAAAAGTTCTCCAAGTCCCCACTAGACTCAGGAGCCCAACTGGCTTCACTCAGTGGGTGCCGCACCCGGGCGCAGGTGGAGCTGCCCGCCAGTCCTGCGCAGTGCGCCGGCACTCCTCAGCCCTTGGGTGGTCGATGGGACTAGGTGCGGTGGAGCAGGGGGCGGCGCTAGTCGGGGAGGCTCCGGTGGCGCAGGAGCCCACGGGTAGGGGAGGCTCAGGCATGGCGGGCTGCAGGTCCGGAGCCCTGCCCTGCGGGGAGGCAGCTGAGGCCAGGTGAGAATTTGAGCGCCCGCCGGCACTGCTGGGGGACCCGGCGCACCCTCCGCGTCTGCTGGCCCGGGTGCTAAGCCTTACCTCACTGCCCGAGGCGGGCGGCGCGGCCTGCTGCTCTGAGTGCTGGGCCGCCAAGCCCACGCCCACCCGGAACTCGCCCTGGCCCGCAAGCGCCGCGCGCAGCCCCGGTTCCCCCCCGCGCCTCTACCTCTACACCTCCCCGCAACTGAGGGAGCCGGCTCTGGCCTCGGCCAGCCCAGAAAGGGGTTCCCACAGTGCAGGGGCGGGCTGAAGAGCTCCTCAAGCGCGGCCAGAGTTGGCGCCAAGGCCGAGGAGGTGCGGAGAGCGAGTGAGGGCTGCTAGCAGGCTGTCACCTCTCAGTAGCAGTTTTGTATATGGGATCTAGCCCCTCCCTAAGAGGTGAGTGCAAGTTATTGGCATTCTTGAATTTCTTTCCTACCTTTGGGACCTCAGGCAATAATGGAATGAAAGAAAAACTCGATAAAAGGATAGCATTTCCACATGCTTTCCTCATATCTCTTTTCACCTCCATGTGTCTGTAGTTGAAAGTCTAAATTTTTGTTTTCTCCTCACAAATTTTCCAGATGGACCCGTTATCTTATGAAGTCTAATACCTGTACACTTTCTTTACATTTTTAGGAGTGATCCTATCTTGCATTTTTTTCTTCTTGACGCTACAAGCTCCGTTTTTTTTTCCTTAAACTTTTTCCTTGAGGAAAGCAATCGCTACCCATTTGATTCTCCCAGTAGGCAATAACCACAGGTACATCAGAGAACAGGATCAGTAATTACCCAGACCGCATAGGGTAATTTCTGTCAATTGGTTAGGGCCAATTTCCCCCAGCTACTATTTGGGTAGATGCCCAAAGTACAGATTAACTTTGAAGCCTCTGGAACAATTTCCCTAACCTTCCCTCACGTATCTTATATGTGGGTGAGGGGCAAATGCTGGCAGGCTGATTTTATAAACTCTTTGTGCGTCCTACCACATCACTGACAGCGTGAGTTACTTGGCATTCTTGATTTTTTTTTTTTTACTTTCCAAGTGGCTGAAGCAATTCTCAACTGTTTTCATAGTGGTCAACTAACAATCATTGTTTTGGAAAGTTTTAATAACAAAATTTTTATATTCATGAAGAACTGGATGACCGTATTGCTAAGTGGGCTGCAGTACATTTGGACGACAAAGAAGAACTCCGTGGTCATCACAGAGACAGTTATTTACATTTTATGTTCAGCACATGGCTCGTCAGCAGCCAACTCTGGGGCCATCCTGTCATCTGTGGCTTGACTCAAGGATCCATTTGGAGATTTATGTTGGCAGATCCTGTACTGCCCACACAATAGGGGTCTTTCTGTGTTTGCCAAATTTGAGCCAGAGGTTTTATTAAACATCTACATTGGGGATTAAGAAATGTTGATAATTGCAAGCAGAAAAACAAAAGGTTTTTAGTGAGTTTATGATGAAATCTTCTTGTATAACCTTGCCATTTAATGCACATTTAATAATTGTTCTACCTAGAACAATGTTCCATTGCCTCTGAAAAAGACATGGTGTTTCCTAGCCACCATTTGATAGAGGGAGAAGGGCCTACTTTTTATATTCTTCCTTCTTGGGAAGCCTAAGTAGTCAAAAAATAGTATGGATATTTAGAAACGGGATGAAAATTTAGAAATAACTAAGATAAAGACCATTGGACTTCACAATTTAGGTACACAATGATTATAAATGAGAGGAACAAATTAACTATATCTTTTTATCATAAAAAAATCATGTGGGGAAGGAAGCCTCTGAGATTTTAGAAGAAAAAAATAATTTTGGTGAATTCATCATTGCCCACAATCTGACCAGTAATTTTCTTTCTTTTTCTTTTGCTTTCTTTATTTTTTTTTTCCTTTCTTCCTCCCTCCCTCCCTTCCTTCCCTCTTTCTCTCTTTCTTTCTTTTTTAGGGGAGTCTCTTTCTGTTGCCAGGCTGGAGTGCAGTGGCACGATCCTGGCTCACTGCAACCTCCGGCTCCTGGGTTCAAGAGATTCTCCTGCCTCAGCCTCTCGAGTAGCTGGATTACAGGCACGCACTACCATGCCCAGGTAATTTTCATATTTTTAGTCGAGACGGGGTTTCACCATGTTGGCCAGGATTGTCTCGATCTCCTGACCTCGTGATCTGCCTACCTCGGCCTCTCAAAGTTCTGGGATTACAGGCGCGAGTCACCGCGCCCGGCCAGCAGTTTTCTTAATCATAATTGTGTGTTCTTGTTTAGTGTGTTGCTTCTTTTTGAACAAGTTTGGATTTTCTCTCATTCTCTTCTCTAATTGTTAAACTACTCTTCATTTTTCAATATCCAGCTCTGACAGGGCCCTTCTGTGAAATTGACTCGTCTACCCTTTGCAGAGATGATAATCTGTCTTCCCTCTATGCCCTGACAAAACTCTTTTTATTCTTATATTTTAAAACCTGCTGTGTTTGACCAGTAGTCAATCTATAATCTATCTTCTATCTATTCTATCTAATCATTCATCATCATCTATTAATATATTTTGTTAATCATATCTTTCCTATCTATTAAAATGCAAGCTCATCTAATAAGGTAATTCCTGTGTATGATTCAATTTCCTGTCCTACAGTTCTTGGCACATATAGGCATACCTTATTATTTTATTTTATTTTATTTTATTTTTTTTTTGAGATGAAGTTGCTCTGTCACCCAGGCTGGAGTGCAGTGGTGTGATCACAGATCATTACAGCCTCAACCTGCTGGGCCCAGGCAATCTTCCTGCCTTAGCCTCCTGAGAAACTTGGATTACAGGTACGAACCACCACAGCCACATAATTCAATTGTATTGTATGTCTTTTACAAACTGAAAATTTGTGGTGACCCTGTGTTGACCAAGCCTATTGGCACCATTTTTCCAACAGCATGTGGAAAAATGTCTCTGTGTCACATTTCATGTCTCTGTGTCACATTTTGGTAACTCTTGCAATATTTCAAATGTTTCATTATTATATCTATTATGGTGATCTGTGATCGGTGATCTTTGATGTTACTATGGTAATTGTTTTGGGGTTCCATGAACCACACCTATGAAGATAAGAAACTTAACAGATAAATGTTGTGGGTCTTCTGACTGCTCCACTGACTGGCTGTTCCTCCATCTCTCTCTCTCTCTCTCTCTCTCTCACATCTCTCTCTCTCTCTCTCTCTCCGTGCCCCCCGCCTTAGGCCTCTCTATTCCCTGAGACACGACAATATTAAAGCTAGACCAGTTAACAACCTTACAATGGCTTCTAAATATTGAAGTGAAAGGAAGAGTTGCACATCTCTCACTTTAAATCAAAGCTAAAAATGATTAAGCTTAGTGAGGAAGGCATGTCAAAAGTCAAGATAGGTCAAAATCTAGGCCCCTTTTGCTAAACGGTTAGCCAGGTTGTGAATGTAAAGGAAAATTTCTTGAAGGAAGTTAAAAGTGCTATTTCAGTGAACACACAAATGGTAAGAAAGTAAAACAGCCTTATTGCTGATATGGAGAACATTTTAGTGGTCTGGATAGAAGATCAAACCAGCCACAACATTCCCTTAAGCCAAAGACTAATCCAGAGCAAGGACTTAACTCTCTTTAATTCTGTGAAGGCTGACAGAGTTGAGAAAGCTGCAGAAGAAAAGTTGGCAGCTAGCAGAGGTTAATTCATGAGGTTTAAGGAAAGAAGCCATCTCTATAACATAAACGTGCAAGGCGAAGCAGCAGGGCTGATGTAGATGCTGCGGCAATTTATCCAGAAGATCCAGCCAAGATTGTTGATGAAGATAGTTGCACTAAATACCACGTTTTTCCATGTGGACAAAACAGCTTTCTATTGAAAGAAAATGCCATCTAGGACTTTCACAGCTACAGAGAAGTTCATGCCTGGCTTCAAAGCTTCAAAAGGCAGATTAACTTTCTTATTAGGGGATAATGCAGCTTGTGACGTTAAGTTGAAGCCAGTGCTCATTTACTATTCCAAAAGTGGAGCCTAAAGAAATGACTGAATTGCTGCAATCCCATGATAAAACTTGAGCAGAGCAAATGAGGAGTTGCTTCTTATGGATGAGTAAAAAGTGGTATCTTTTTTTTTTTTTTTTTTTTTTTTTGAGATGAAGTCTCACTCTGTCACCCAGGCTAGAGTGCAGTGGCATGATCTCAGCTCATTGCAACCTTTGCCTCCTGAGTTCAAGTGATTCTCCTGCCTTAGTCTCCTGAGTAGCTGGCATTGCAGGCGTGCGCCACCATGCCTGGCTAATTTTTGTATTTTTAGTAGAGATGACATTTCATCATGTTGGCCAGGCTGGTCTTGAACTCCTGACCTCAGGTGATCTGCCCACCTCGGCCTCCCAAAGTGCTGGGATTACAGGCCTGAGCCACCATGCCTGGCCAAAAAGTGGTTTCTCGATAGCTATTCCTGGTGAAGATGCTGTGAACATTGAAATGACAACAAAGGATTTAGCATATTCCATAAACTTAGTTCATAAAGCAGTGGCAGTGTTTGAGAGGACTGACTCCAAATTTGAAAGAAGTTGTACTGTGGGTAAAATGCTGTCAAACAGCATTGCATGCCACAAATAAATCTTTATCATGAAAAAAAAAAAGAGTCACTTGATGCACCAATCTACACTGCTCTCTTATTTTCAGAAATTTCCATAGCCACTCCAACCTTTAGCAATCACCTCCCTGATCTGACAGCAGCCATCAACATCTACAAAAGACTCTCCACCAGCAAAAATATGATGACTTGCTGAAGGCTTAGATGATCTTTAGCATATTTTAAATCAATGAAATATTTTAAAATTAAGGTCTGTACATTATATTTAGACATAATGCTATTGCACACTTCAAAGACTGCAACATGGTATAACTTTTATATGCACTGGGAAACCAAAAAATGTGTATGACTTATAGTACTGCAGTGGTATGAAACTGAACCTGCAATATCTCCACTGATAGTAGGTGGCCAAACAACTGAATAATAAAGCAAAAATTCTGAGCAGTGAAGTTGGTTGTAAACACTGAATCTTGAAGGAAGTTAAAAGCTTTTTTTTTTTGGCTGGGCGCAGTGGCTCACACCTGTAATCCCAGCACTTTGGGATGCCAAGGCGGGCAGATCACCTGAGGTCGGGAGTTCCAGACCAGCCTGGCCAACATAGTGAAACTGCGTCTCTACTTAAAATACAAAAAATAGCCGGGCATGGTGGCAAGAACCTGTAATCCCAGCTACTCAGGAGGCTGAGGCAGGAGAATTGCTTGAACCTGGGAGGCAGAGGTTGCAGTGAGCCAAGATCGCACCATTGCACTCCAGCCTGGGGGATGAGAGCGAGACTTTTTTTCCTTTTTTTTCCCTTTAGACTTTGAGCTTTCATTAACCAAACAGTTGGTTCTGGCTGCTGTCTAGCTTTTTGAAGCAGGGACAGGAGATTTCAAAACAGTGCTGCATACACAGAATGCAGATGCTTTTTTTTTTCCCCCAAGTTCCTTCATTTCAAGGCCATGGACTTTTGCCAAGTTGTGAGGAAGTCAACAAAACAGGAGGCAAGGCATGTGTCCACTCTGAAGCACTTCCCTGATTCATGTGGGCAAGCCAAAACAATTTTCTTGGGTATCTACGATTTATTAGACACTGGGCAAAAGTCTACCTGAATGAGTCATGTGATGGGACTTTGCCATCGGTGGAAGTAATGATGGGGGCAGAGTGGGGAGAGCTAAGGCAGCAGTGCTTGTTTATGGTGGCTGATTAAGGGAGAGGTGAATTTCTGGATTGAGTTGTATATCTCTTTCAGCAGAAGCTGAAGAAAGAAAGTTTCCATTCCTCTCCCATTGCCTTAATTTAGATCCTTTTCCTCTCTACAAAGATGTATATTTCTGAATTCACACTGATCTCCCTTATATCCAT
This sequence comes from Hylobates moloch, assembly GCF_009828535.3. Classification (NCBI taxonomy): domain Eukaryota; kingdom Metazoa; phylum Chordata; class Mammalia; order Primates; family Hylobatidae; genus Hylobates; species Hylobates moloch. Next base: position 54,606,928 of record NW_026652286.1, on the reverse strand, counting down.
CATGCACACAGCAGCAAACATTGTATTTTTGATCACATTATTATCTTGATGAAAACCTTCAATGACTTCCCACTGACTGCCTTAGCTTAGCTTACAAAGCTCTGTGTCATTCGGGCTCTTCCTAGCTCTTCAGCCACATTTCTGGCACTCTCTGCCTTGTTTATAAAGTGATAACTTTTTATGTCTAGCTCTGTTTGTTCATAAATACTTTGAGTGCAGAGCCTGTATTTCATTTATCTTTTTTCTCCTTAGCTACTAGCATAATGTCTGCAATACAACAGAAGTTCACTAAATATAAGCACATCGGTTTATTGAGGTCAGGGACCATGCCTTATACATTTCTATTTCTAGCTCTCACCACACTTCATAGTATATAGTGGTGTTCAAACAATTTTGTTTAAGTCACCTGAACTGAAATTGGGCCTCCACAGCAATAAATATTTGTTAAATAATTAATTTTTTATGAATATGGCACCTGTACTACAGTACAACTACAGTACAGCAGATTTTCTCCAACTATTCTTTTTTTTTAAATTATACTTTAAGTTCTAGGGTACATGTGCACAACGTGTAGGTTTGCTACATATGTATACATGTGTCATGTTGATGTGCTGCACCCATTAACTCATCATTTACATTAGGTATATCTATCCAATTATTCTTAGTGTGTGACAAATTCACTCTGCTAGCTATCAGCTACTGTAGGCCTGATTTTTCCCAGTTTTCCCTCCAGAAAAGTCAATATTTGCATCCTATACTGTTTCCTGGCTTTATATTGTTTGTTTGATTGTTTGCAAACTTGAGTTTGCACGTCCAATTCAGTTAAATCAAATTTGATAGCCATATATATTAATTAAAATATAATGTTAGTTCGCACCATATTAATTTGCAAATATTTGAATATTCTTGACTTACAAAAATGTTTATGTGGTGGGCAAAGATAGTTTGATTTTTCTTAATCTTTCTACCTCTTTTCCTGGTGATCTGATAAGGGTAGAATGACAACTATTAATATATTGCTAAGTGACGTTGCTTGTGATAAAAATGATTGAGTGGCCAGGCATGGTGGCTCACGCCTGTAATCCCAGCACTTTGTGAGGCTGAGGTGGGTGGATCACGAGGTCAAGAGATCGAGACCATCCTGGCCAACATGGTGAAACCCTGTCTCTACTAAAAATACATAAGTTAGCTGGGCATGGTGGTACATGCCTGAACTCTCAGCTACTCAGGTGGCTACTCAGGCAGCTGAGGCAGGAGAATTGCTTGAACCAGGGAGGAGGAGGTTGCAGTGAGCCGAGATTGCGCCACTGCACTCCAGCCTAGTGACAGAGCAAGACTCCATCTAAAAAAAAAAAAAAAGATTGAGCAACTAAGATAGAAGAAACCATATATGAATTATAAATACCTTATGTGAAGGCAATATCTTAGACTTTCTTAGTATGTTAACTCTTGTAATGCCGTGTCTTTTGAGGGGAGCCTGGAAGCTAAGCTTGTGGAGTTTTACAAGAGCTATTGATTTCCGTGGAAAGTGAGGCTTCTAAGCTAGGTTATTTACCACAATGCCTGTGGTAGGCAGCCTCCAAAATGGATCCAAAAAATCCCTGACTCCCGGTATTCATGCCCTTATGTAATTTCATTCCCTTAAGTGTAGGCTGGACTTAGTGACTCATCTCTAACAACTAGGATATAACGAAAGTCATGGCCAATTCCAAGATAAGGTTACAAATGGCCCTAGGTTCCTTTTTGTTCATCCTCTCTTGTGCTCTTGTTTGATCGCTCTGATGTAAGCCTGTTAGTACGTTGTGTGCTACTCTCCTATGGAGAAAGCCTAAGTGGCAAGAAACTGAAGGAAGCATCTGGCCAACAGCAAGAACAGAACTGAGGCCTTCAGTCCGATAACCTGTAAGGAACTGAACTCTGCCAACGATCAGGCAATGAGCTTGTAAGTGAATCTTCCCCTAGTGAAGTATTGAGATTACCGCATTCCTGGCTGATGCCTTGATTACAGCCTTGTGAGATACTTTGAGCCAGAAGACTCAGGTAAATTGCACCCAGATTCCTGTCGTATAGAAACTGCAAGATTAAAAAAAAGAAGGTTTGTTGTTTTAAGCCAGCAATTTTGGGGCCAATTTGTTATGCATCAATAGATAACTAATACCCTATATGATGCAAGTTTCATCTCCTTGGATCTGAGCAGTCTTCTGGGAAACATGTATTTCCCAGAGAGCTGTGCTGGACCAACACTGATGTGCTGGATCACTGCAAGGATTCCTGATGATGAGGAATGTTTGATGCTACCCTACTGGCAAGTGGATTCTGTTCTATATTCTACTGATGCCTATGGTAGTGTGTGAGTCAGAATTTTAGGTGTACATATGAAGATCTCTCTGACAATTGAAGATAGAGTTAAGCCTAATATATCCAGATACTCTGTTGGAAACTGAAAATAGAATTATAGAGAGAGTCTGTGATCTCTAGGAAAATAGACATGTAGGCAAATAAAATAGAATATCAGATGTTATCATTTATTAAATGACTATACTATTTTAGGCTTGGCCCTTTACTCATCACTATAGTTGTTATATTATTTCTATTTAATATATTATTCCTATTTATTATTATTATTATTCCTATTTAATAGATTAAAAAACAACCTGGCTGGGTGTGGTGGCTCATGCCTGTAATCCCAGCACATTGGGTGGCTGAGGCAGATGGATTGCTTAAGCCTAGAAGTTTGAGGCCAGCCTGGATAATATGTGAAACCCCATCACTACAAATAATACAAAAATTAGCCAAGCCTGGTGGCATGTGCCTGCAGACCCAGCTACTTGGGAGGCTGAGGTGGAAGGATTGCTTGGGCCTGGGAGGTCAAGCTACAGTGAGCTGAAATCATGCCACTGCACTCCAGCCTGGGTGATAGAGACCCTGTCTCCAAACAAAAAAAACCAAAACAAAACAGAAACAAAAAACTGAACCTAAGAAAAGTTAGTTGATTGAGCCAGTGTGTTAGTCATTTTTATGATGCTATGAAGGAATACCAGAGACTAGGTAATTTATAAAGAAGGGAGATTTATTTCTCTCACAGTTCTGCAGGATGTACAAGTGTGACACCAGCATCTACTCAACTTCTAGTGAGGCCTCAGGAAGTTTATAACTCATGGCAGAAGGTGAAAGGTGAGCAGGTGTGTCACATGGCAAGGGAGGGAGCAAGAGACATGCCAGGCTCCTTCAAGCAACCTGCTCTTGAACTAACAGAGAGAGAACCCTCTCATCACCAAGGGTTTAATGCTAAACCATTCTTAAGGGATCCATCCTCATGATCCAAAACCTCCTACTAGGTCCTACCTCCAAATTGGGAGTGACATTTTAACATGAGATTTGGAGGAGACACACATCCAAACCATATCAGCCACTATTACAAACTTAAAAAGTGACAGATCTGGGATTGAATCCAGAGTGTGTTTGTTTAAATACCTGTCAATCTTAGGTAATGTTTACCACATCTTTCTTCTGGGATACCTGCATACTGTCTTTAGATTCCATGACACTGTATTTCTTGATTGTATTTCCTGGGCTTCTAATTCTATTTTTTTTAAAAAAACAGATACACACAATACATATGTATACAAAATTGTATGCATTATATGTGTGTATATATAAAATCTATTTGCAATGTAATCATTTTAAGTATCCAATTCGGTGGCCATTCATTATATTCACAATATTGGGCAACCATCACAGCTGTCTATTTCCAAAACTTTTTCATCACTCCAAACAGAAACTTGGTACATATTAAGCAATACTTCCCCCATTCTCCCCTCTCCGTAGCCTCTGTTGATCCCTAATTTACTTTTTGTCATTATAAATTTGCTTATTCTAAATTTTTTATGTAAGATAAATCATAACATTCACCCTTTTGTTTTTGACTTATTTTACTTAGAATGTTTGTAAGATTCATCCATGTTGTAGCATGTATCAGAACTTCATTGCTCTTCATGCCTGAATAATATTCAGTCACATGCATATATTAACTTTTGTTTTTCCATTTTAAAATTGATGTATACTTAAGTTATTCATACCTTTTTGTTGTATCTGTTTGAGTCCCTGTTTTCATTTCTTTTGTGTGAATTCCTAGGAGAGGAGTTTCTGGGTTATATAGTATTTCCATGTTTAACTTTTTGAGAAACAGCCAAATTGTTTTCCATAGTGACTGCACCGTTGTGTACATTCCTGCCAGCAATGTACAAAGGTTCCAGTTTCTCCATATCCTCGCCAATAATTTGCTTTTTTCCCCCAAAAATTATTATAGCCATCCCAATAGGTGTGATGTGGTATCTCACTGTAGTTTTGACTTATATATCCCTATTGACTAACAATGTTGAACATTTTTCATGTGCTTTTCTCTGATGAATTGAATATTTTATCTTGTGGAGTGGTCATCTTTAGTGAGTTTTTTTTCTCTTTGGTGCATAGCTAAATCATCTTTCTTTTATTCGTATTTGCATACCATATTTTCCTTCATTCTTTAATTTTTGATATTTTTCTATTCTTGCATTTTAGGTGTGGATCTATTTTTTTAAATCTCTTGGCAATCTTTATCTTTTATCTATAGAAAATAGCTCATTAATATTTAATAGAATAACATATATATGGGCTTGTATCTACATTTTTTATGACTTTTTTTTTGTTCTACCATTTCTATGATTTTTTTCTCTATGCCATTTGCTTTTGTTATAGACTGAATGTGCTCCCCAAAAGGTATATGTTGAAGCCTTTTCCTCCAATGTGATGGTATTGGGAGGTATGGCTTTTGGGAAGTAATTAGGCTTAGATGAGGTCATGAGGGTGGATCCTCTGTGTAGATTAGTGCCCTTGTAAGGAGAAGAGGTATCAGGCCTCTCTTTTCTGCCATGTGGAGATATAGCAAGTAGGCAGCCATCTGCAAGACAAAAACAGAATCTTCTGGGCTTCTCAGCCTCTAGTGAGAAATACATGTCTGTTGTTTAAGTCACGCAGTCTATGGTATCTTGGTATAGCTAAGACAGCTTCCTTTTGGATTGGCTCAATAACTTTTATCATCCTTATTTTTCATATATATTACTTTCTTCTTGCTGCTATAAGAAATGGCACAAATTTAGTGGATTACAGCAACACAAATTCATTCTCTTACATTTATGAAAGGCAGGGTCTAAAATCAGTTTCACTGGGCTAAAGTCAAGATGTCAACAGGACTAATTCCTCTGGAGGTATGGAAGGGAGAATCTGTTTCCTTGCCCCTGTCAGTTTCTACTGGACACCTGTATTTCTTGCTTTAGGACTCTACTTCATCTTCAAAGCTCATAATTCCAACATCTGCTTTTATCATCACATATATTTTCCTTTTTTTTTTTTTTTAGATGGAGTCCAGCTCTGTCACCCGGGCTGGAGTGCAGTGGCGCAATCTCGGTTCACTGCAAGCTCCACCTCCCGGGTTCATGCCATTCTCCTGCCTCAGCCTCCAGAGTAGTTGAGACTACAGGCACCTGCCACCATGCCTGGCTAATTTTTTGTATTTTTAGTAGAGACAGGTTTTTACCGTGTTAGCCAGGATGGTCTCGATCTCCTGACCTCGTGATCCACCCTCCTCAGCCTCCCAAAGTGCTGGGATTACAGGCGTGAGCTACCATGCCCCACCTCTTTTCCTCTTCTATATGTCTGTAGTCTCCTCTTCAAATCCCCCAATGCTTCCCTCTTACAAGGGCACTTGTGATTATGTTTAGGGACTGCCTGCGTAATACAGAATAATCTCTCCATTTCAGGATTCTTAATTTAATCAATCTGCAAGTTCCCTCTTGTCATATAAAGTAACACAGGTTCCAAAGCTTAGAACATATATATCTTTGGTAGCCACTATTCAGGACCATACTAGCATAAAATTTACATAATTTGTTCCAATGGAGAATGCTCCATTGGTCACCCAAAAAATTACAACATGCATATCTTCACTTATAATACCTGAAGGTAATCAAAACTGTTACCCTCCTTTTGGAAAACATAGGACCTTAGAATACTTTATCTCTTCCCAACATTTGTATTATATTTGTGAATTCAATTCAATTGTTTTATTCTATAAAATATTATTATAATTATATGGTTGGTCTTCTTTCAGATTTATTTACATATATTTCACCTTTATTTTACTCTTTTTTTCTTGTACTTCAGACCTTTCATCTGGGATTATATGTCATAGAACTTCCTTTTGTGAGAGTCATATGGTGCCAAACTTTCTAAATGTACTTGTTTAAAAATGTCTTTCTTTATCTGTTGCTCTTGAAATAAATTTTTGTTGAGTATAGAATTCCAGGTTGAAAATATAGTCTTTCAACGTGTTGAAGAGGTAAGTACACTGTCATCTGGCTTTGAATGTGTTTGTTAAAAAGTCAGCTGTCAGTCTAATCAATGATTCTCTAAGGGTAATCTGTCTTCTCTCCCTCCAAAGATGCTATTAATGTATTTTCTTCATCTTTAGTATTTCAATGTTACTATTATGTGTATATGAATAAATGTCTGTTCATTTTCTTTTATACTTCTTGAACTTCATGAATCTGAGACATTGACTATGTCATCATTCCAACATCTGCTATTCTACATTCTATCTATATTTTCATTATGTAACTTGGAATAGACACATACATTATACCTTCACTTCCTTTTTTCTGTCTCTCTTACCCACTCTTTCACATTTTCCGCCACTTCCTTAATCTTTGTGAGGCCTTCTGAGTAATTTTTAAAAAATGATTTTCAGTTCTATTTTCAATTGTGTCTAATATATTATTAAAACTGCACATTAAATTTTTACTTTGGACTATTCTATATTTTAATTCCAGAAGTTAAATTCAGTTTTTTCCTGCAGTTATTATAAGGCTTTCTTTTCTTTTATTTTCTTAAGCATTTTAAATATATGTTTAAAATATTTCATATTTGATAATTGCAAATTTATAAAAAATTTCTGAAATTTGTGTGAATTTGTTTTTGCTGGTTTTTATTCAGCTTTTGGATGATTCTCCCCTAGTGTGTCTTGTTTCCTTCTGGGCTCATTTTTGATTATGAAATACTTAGTGTCCACATAAAATTATTTGTGGGCATTTTTGAGTTTACAGCCTTTGTGTTTGCTACTTCCAGGCACCAAAGGGCACCTCTTGTCATGGACCACTTTTAAGTTGAGGCTTTTAGAACTATAAAATGCTATAAATGTCAGCCACAAATAAGCTTGAGATTTACCTGCAATCCTGAAGACTTTGTGGAATTATTTTCATATCCCATCCGCCTTTCTCATCAGAGCCAAGGCAACTTTCCTTGCATTAGCCTTGGATTGGGACAGGGTTAGATGTGTTTATTTAAGCCATCCTTACCTAAATGAATTGCCCTTTGAGACACAGACTTTATTACTCCTGAGGTTTTATTGCTCTACCGAAAGTCCTGGGAAACTCTCAAAATCTAAGCTCTTCCTAGGTATGGCAAAATCCCTCAGAATTAAAGTGGTTCCAGTGGTCTGCTCACCTCCTTGGATTTCTGCCTTTGCTTAGATTTTAGGGTCATGATTCATAAGTCTGTTGTCAACTCTACATTATTTTAGAAAGATTCTTATAATGTTTTAACCTGAATTTTTTATTATTTGTTATCAAAGTTTGATACACATACTTGACCTATCAAGTTAACAGAAAGAGAAAACGTCTTCTTTGTATCTTAACTTCCCTTTTACCATTTTCTTTCTTGATCTTTCTGCGCCTCAGTTTGTGCCATTTCTTCTGATCTAGTTTCAATTTCTGAATTTATCCAGTTAGATATGTTTAATCAGTTGTTTGTTTAGGCTTCCAATGAAGTTTTAGGGGGCACGTAAGTACCTTGTTACATAATCCAAAGATATTAAGTATATAGTTTGCTGAGTTTACACACACACACACACACACACACACACACACACACACGTATAATCATCACTCCAATTAGTGTCTAAACTATTTTCATAACCCAGTATATTCTAAATTCTGGTGTGCCTCTTTTCAGTCAACTATTTCCTCACCAGGCCACACTGTGCTCATATCTACAACTAAAGCTTCGTCTTTTCCGCTCTAAAACTGTACATAATCCTATGGAGTATGTTATTTTTGTCTGGTTTTCACTCAGCATCATGTTTTTCATATTTATGCATGGTGCTGTGTTCATCACTACTTCATTGCTTTAAATTTTTGAGTAGCATTTCATTGTTTGAATATGCCAAAATGTGCTGATTCATTCATCTGATAATGGACATCTGGATTATTTCCATATCTTGGCTATTATAATATTTCTTATTTTTTTGTGCATATGTGTGTATAAAACACTCAGAATTTAAAAAAAATTCTCTAGGGTTATTACCTAAAAGTGGAATTGTTGGGTCTATCTATCTGAAAAACCATTAGTCAACATTTTTTTTCCAAATTTTATTTAAAAAACAAAAACAGACACAGTGCGAAGAAAGTCTGAAAATTAAGTAAAGGCAGATAAAACTACGTCATAGTCAAACAGTTTAAAAATCAAAGATAAAGAACATATCTTAAAGGCAGCCGGAGAAAAAAGAAATTTTACACAACGGTAAAACAATCTTAATGACATCTGATTTCTCCTGAGACAAAAATAGTGCCAGAAGACAGTGGGATGACATAATTATAATGCTGAAAGAAAGCAATTTTTCAGGTAAAAATTTTAGTCCAATGAAAATATATTTGAAAAAATAAAGGTGATATATAGACATTTTCAACTGTACAAGAGTTGAAAGAACTTGTTAACAGGAAACCTGCTCTACAATATATGCCAAAGTCTAGTGGGCTTGGTGCAGCCTCTGCAGTAATTCCTCCTCCCTTGCCACTCACCACCACCTGCCTGGTTGCCTCAGCCCTGGGCATGCCATTGCCTCCATGAGTATTTCTTCCCTTGCCACCTCTTGGCCTTTGTAAACTTTTTATATTTTTAAAATTTATTTATTTTTAATTCTTGTGGGTCATAGTAGGTGTAGATATTTATGAAGTACGTGATACATTTTGGTACAGGCATGCACTGCTTAATAATCACATCAGGGTAAATGGGGTATCCTTCACCTTCAGTCTTTATCCTTTGGAAACAAACAATACAATCCAATTATATTACTTTTAAATAAGTTCTCTGTTATTTAAAATGTACAATTAAATTACTATTGACTATAGTCACCCTGTTGTGCTATTAAATACTAGTTCTTACTCATTCTTTCTATTTTTTTTTACCCATTAACCATCCCCACTTTCCCACTCCCCAAACTCCCACTATCCTTCCCAGCCTCTATTAACCATCCTTCTGCTCTCTGTTTCTATGAGTTCAATTGTTTTAATTTTTAGCTCTCACAAATTAATGAGAACATCCAAAGTCTGTCTCTCTGTTCCTGGATTATTTCACTTAATATGATAATCTCCAGTTCCATCCATGTTGTTGAGAACAACAGAATCTCATTCTTTTTAGGGCTGAATAGCAATACATTGTGTAAATGTACCACATTTTCTTTATTCATTTAGTTTGTTGATGGATACTTGGGTTGCTTCAAAATCTTGGCTATTGTGAGCAGTGCTCCAATAAACATGAGAATGCAGATACCTCTTCAATATACTGATGTATTAGTTTGTTTTCACACTAGTGATAAAGACATACCTGAGACTGGGCAATTCACAGAAGAAAGAGGTTAACTGGACTTACAGCTCCATGTGGCTGGGGAGGCCTCATAATCATGGCAGAAGGTGAAAGACACGTCTCACAATGGCAGCAGACAAGAGAAGAGAGCTTGTGTAGGGGAGCTCCTCTTTTTAAAACCATCAGATCTCATGAGACTTATTCACTATCATAAGAACAGCACAGGAAAGACCTGCCCCCATGATTCAGTTACCTCCTGCTGGGTCCCTCCTGAAATGAGGGAATTCAAGATGAGATGTGGGTGGGGACACAGCCAAATATATCAGCTGATTTCCTTTCTTTTGTGTATACACCTAGGAGAGGATTGCTGGATTATATAGTAACTCTACTTTTAGTTTTTTTGAGGAACCTCCAAACTGTTCTCCATAGTGGTTCTACTAATTTACTTTCCCACCAACAATGTGGGAGGGTTCTCTTTTCTCTGCATCCTTACCAGCATTTGTCCTTGCCTGTTTTTTGGATAAAAGCCATTTTAACTGGGGTGAGATATATTTTGCAGTGTTGAGTTGCATTTCTCTCTTGGTTAATGTTATTGAGCATCTTTTCATGTACCTGTTTGCCATTTTTATGTTTTCTTTTGATAACTGTCTATTAAGATATTTTGCTCATTTTAAAATTCTATTATTATTATTTCCTATAGAGTTGTTTGAGCTCCTTATATATTCTGCTTATTAATTCCTTGTCAGATTGGTGGTTCACAAGTATTTTCTCCCATTCTGTGGGTTGTCTCTTCACTTCGTTGATTTTTTATTTGCTTTGCAGAATCTGTAGAACTTGACGCAATCCCATTTGTCCATTTAGTTGAAGTTTTTCTTCTTTTTTGATGTAGGCACTTAACGGCTATAAACTTTCCTCTTAGTATTGCTTTTGCTATATCGAGTAGGTTTTGTTATGTGTGTTTTCATTGTCATTTGTTTCAAGAAATGTTTCAATTTTCTTAATTTCTTCATTAACCCGCTGGTCATTTGGGAACATATTGTTTAATTTCTATGTGTTTGTAGAGTTTCCAAAATTTCTCTTGTTACTGATTTCCAGTTTTATTCCATTGTGGTCAGAGAAGATGCTTGATATTATTTCAATTTTTTTAAAGGTTTCGAGATTTGTTTTGTGACCCAACATATGATCTATCCTTGAGAATGGCCCATGTGATTAGGAGAAGAATGTGTATTCTGCAGCTGTTGGATGAAATGTTCTGTAAATATCTATTAGGTCCTTTTGTTCTATGATACAGCTTAAGTCCAATATCTCTTTATTGATTTTTCTTATGGATAATCTGTCCAAGGCAGAAAGAGAATTGTTGAACTCTCTAGCTATTATTGCTTTGGAGTTTGTCTCCTTCTTTAGCTCTAATAATAGTTGTTTTAACTAGCTGAGTGCTTCAGTGTTGGGGGCATTTATACTTATAGTAGTTATATCCTCTTGCTGAATTCATTCCTTTACCATTGCATAATGACCTTCTTTGTCTCTGATTACAGTTTTTGTCTTGAAATGTATTTTGTCTGATATAGGTATAGCTACTCCTGTTCTTTGTGGTTTCCACTGACATAGGATATCTTTTTCTGTCCCTTTATTTTCAGTCTATGTGTATCTCTAATAAGTGTGTTTTTTGTAGGCAATAGATCATTACATTTGTTTTTTTAAATACATTCAGCCACTCTATGTCTTTTGACGGAAGAATTTAGTCAATTTACATTCAGTGTTATTATTGATAAGTAAGGACTTACTTTTGTCATTTTGTTATTTGTTTTGTGGTCTTCTCTTTCTGCTTTCTTTTTTTTAATTGAAGAGTTTAAGGCTGGGAGCAGTGGCTCACCCCTGTAATCCCAGCACTTTGGGAGGCTGAGGCAGGCAGATCACGAGGTCAGGAAATCCAGATCATGCTGGCTAACACCGTGAAACCCCATCTCTACTAAAAATACAAAAAATTAGCCGGGCGTGGTGGCGGGCACCTGTAGTCCCAGCTACTTGGGAGGCTGAGGCAGGAGAATGACATGAACCCGGGAGGCAGAGCTTGCAGTGAGCCGAGATTGCACCACTGCACTCCAGCCTGGGCGACAGAGTGAGACTTCGTCTCAAAAAAAAAAAAGAAAAAAAAAGAAAAAAAAGGGTTTAATCCATTTACATTCAATCTTATTATTAATAAGTAAGGACTTACTCCTGCCATTTTGTTATTGGTTTTGTGGTTGTTTTGATCTTCTCTTTCTTCTTTCTTTGCTTTCTGTCTTTCTGTTATTGAAGCTGATTTTGTCTGTTGGTATGTTGCAATTTTTTGCTTTTTATTTTTTATGCATCTCTTGTATGTTTTTAGATTTGAGGTTACCATGAGTCTTACAGACATATCTTACAACCCATTATCTTAAACTTTGACAATGTAACACTGATTGCATAAACAAACAAGCAAAAATAAAACTAATAAACATTTTACTCTTTAACTTCATCTCCACACGTTTTAACTTTTTGTTTTCCCTATCTGTATCTTACTGTATTGTCTATGTCTTGAAAAGTTGTCATAGTTATTATTTTTGATTGGTTCATCTTTTCCTTTTTCTACATAAGATATAGGTAGTTTACACACCACAGTTACAGTCTTATAATTTCTATGTTTTCTTGTGTACTTACTCTTACCAGTGAGTTTTGTATCTTCAGGTGATTACTTATTGCTCATTAACATTCTTTTCTTTTTGACTGAAGTACTGCCCTTACTGTTTCTTTTAGGGCAGGTCTGGTGCTGATGAAATTCCTCAGCTTTTGTTTGTGTGGAAAGCGTTTATTTCTTCTTCACATTTGAAGGATATTTTTGCAGAATATACTATTCTAGGGTAAAGATTTTTTCTCTTCAATGCTTTAAAAGTGTCATGTCACTCTCTCCTTGCCTGTAAGGTTTCCACTGAAAATCCTGCTAGATGTATTGGAGATCCATTGTATGTTACTTATTTCTTTTCTTTTACTGCTTTTAGTGATCCTTTATCCTTTATCTTTGAGAGTTTAATTATTAAATGCCTTTAGGTAGTCTTCTTTGGGTTAAATCTGCTTGGTGTTCTATAACCGTCCTGTATTAGGATATTGATATTTTTCTCTAGGTTTAGGAAGTTATTATTATCCTTTCAAATAAACTTTATACTCTTATCTCTTTCTCCACCTGCTCTTTAAGGCCAATTTTGCCCTTTTGAGGCTGTTTTCTAGATCCTATAGGTGTGTTGCATTGTTTTTTATTCTTTTTTCTTTTGTCTCCTTTGTGTATTTTCAAATACTGTCTTCAAGTTCACTAATTCTTTCTTCACCTTGGTCAAGTCTCCTATTAAGGGTCTCTGATGTATTCTTCAGTATATCAATTGCATTTTTTCAGCTCCAGAATTTCTAATTGATTCTTTTATGTTATTTCAATCTCTTTGTTAAATTTGTCTAATAGAATTCTGAATTTCTTCTTTGTGTTATCCTGAAGAGCCCTTGGGCTCTTGGGCCATCACAGCTAGGAATGTTCTGAGTCTCACCTGAAGCCAGTAAGTCTCAGAGGTAGATATTTATTGTAGTCTCACAGTCTAGGCTTGTTTGTACCTGTCTTTTTTGGGAAGACTTTCCAGGTATTTGAAGGGACTTAGGTGTTGTGATCTAAGCTGTATCTGTGTTTGGGAGCACCCCCAGCCCAGTAATGCTGTGGCTCCTTGGTGGTCTGGGATAAGATCTGGAAGAATTCTCCTGATCACAAAGCAGAGAATCTTGTTCTCCTCCTTTACTTTCTGCCAAACAAATGGAGTTTACCTCTATGTGTGGAGCCACCTAGAGCTAGGAGTGGGGTGACAGAAACCCCCCTGTGGACGCCACCACTGAGACTGTGCTGCGTCAGACCAGAGGCCAGCACAGCACTTAGTCTTGCCCAAGGCCCACTGAAACCACTACCTGACTACTGCCTATTTTTGCTCTACAACCAGCAGGTGGCAAAGCCAGTCAGGCTTTTGTCTTTCCCTTCAGAGTCACGAGTTCCCCTAAGCCCCAGGTGGGTCAAAGATGCCATCTGGGAGCCAGAGGCTAGAGTCAAAAACCTTAGAAATCTACCTGGTGCTGTATATTACTGTGGCTAAGCTGGCACTGAAACTACAAGACAAAATCTTTCCTTTTGTTCCCTCTTCTTTCCACAGGCAGAGGAGCCTCTCCCAGTAGCCACCACCAAGACAGGCCCATGGGGAGTACTGCCGGGGTTCTGCCAATATTCACTTAAGGCTCAAGGGTTCAGTCAGCTTTTTGTGAATGATACCAGCCCTGGGACTCACCCTTTAGGGCAAGGAGCTCCTTTCTGGCCAAGGGAAGGTCCAGAAATGCTGTCTAAGAGGCAAGGCCTAGAATTAGGGACCCCAAAAGCCTGTTTGGCACTCTACCCCACTGTGGCCGAGTTGGTACCTAAGGTACAAGACAAAATCTTTACTTTTCCCTCTGCTTTTCTGAAGCAGAGGAGTCTTTCAGCATAACCACCATAGCTAGGAATGTGCTGAGTCTCACCTGAAGCCAGTAAGTGTCACCCACAGCCCATGGCATATGGGTATTGCTGCTGGTTATTCAGGGCCCTAGGGCTCTTTAGTCAGCAGGAGATGAATCCTGCCAAGACTGGGTCCTTTCCTTCAAGGCTGCAGGTTCTCTTCTGGTCCACAGTGTGTCTAAAAACGTTGTCTAGTAACTAGGGCCTAAAATGAGGGCCTCATGACATTGCCTGGTGCCCTAGTCTTCTGCGGCTGAGCTGGTATTCAAGATGCTAGACAAAATCTTCTTTACTTTTTCCTCTCCTCTTCTTATGAAGAAGAAAGAGATCACTTTTGTTTCTGCAAACTGCACTGCCTGATGTTGGGGAAAGAGTGGCACAAGGTGACACACTAGGTCATGTGTCCCCCACATCCAGTGACTCTGAGCCCAGCACTGGGACTTGCCTGGGAATTGCATTCCTTGTGGGCTAGACTGCCTTTCAAGTTTATTTAGCACCCCAAACACTTTTGCCCGTGTGTGGTGGTGAGGCTTGCTGAAACTCATGTTCTGACTGCTGGGATGGGTATTTCTCTGTGGCTATAGCTGGTCTAAATTATCCCTCTGTGGGTGCATATTGACTGAGTTCACCTGGGTTTTTCTTTCCTCTATGAGAAGGCAGCACTGAGTTCAATGAAAAGTCCCTCAATTGCTGTGCTCTCCCTCCTTCAAGTGCACAGATTCTCTCCACCATGGAGCTGCTGCCAGGGAATGGGGTAGGAATGGTGTTGGTGATTCAAGACTGTCTTTCCTACCCTCTTCAATGCCTCTTTCAGTGACAGGAAGTTAAACTGTGATTTCCCATTGATTTTTGGTTCTTATGAAGGTGCATTTTTTTCTTATTGTACTTTAAGTTTTAGGGTACATGTGCACAATGTGCAGGTTTGTTACATATGTATCCATGTGCCATGTTGGTGTGCTGAACCCACTAACTCGTCGTTTAGCATTAGGTGTATCTCCTAATGCTATCCCTCCCCCCTCCGCCCACCCCACAACAGTCCCCGGAGTGTGATGTACCCCTTCCTGTGTCCATGTGTTCTCATTCTTCAGTTCCCACCTATGAGTGAGAATATGTGGTGTTTGGTTTTTTGTCCTTGTGATAGTTTACTGAGAATGATGATTTCCAGTTTCATCCGTGTCCCTACAAAAGACATGAACTCATCATTTTTTATGGCTGCATAGTATTCCATGGTGTATATGTGCCACATTTTCTTAATCCAGTCTATCGTTGTTGGACATTTGGGTTGGTTCCAATTTTTTGCTATTGTGAATAGTGGCACAATAAACATACATGTGCATGTGTCTTTATAGCAGCATGATTTGTAGTCCTTTGGGTATATACCCAGTAATGGGATGGCTGGG